>NC_083405.1:129330199-129670685 GCF_020745735.1 Hemiscyllium ocellatum
GAATACAATAAATGATATTGGTGGATATGCAGGTAAAACTTTGATGGATGTGGTAGGCTCCTTTAGGGCCTTGGATAGAGGTGAGGGAGGAGGTGTGGGCACAGGTTTTACAGTTCCTGCGGTGGCAGAGGTAAGTGCCAGGATGGGAGGGTGGTTTGTTGGGGGGCGTGGACCTGACCAGGTAGTCACGGAGGGAACGGTCTTTGCGGAAGGCGGAAAGGGGTGGGGAGGGAAATATATCCCTGGTGGTGGGGTCTTTTTGGAGGTGGCGGAAATGTCGGCGGATAATTTGGTTTATGCGCAGATTTGTAGGGTGGAAGGTGAGCACCAGGGGCGTTCTGTCCTTGTTACGGTTGGAGGGATGGGGTCTGAGGGCGGAGGTGCAGGATGTGGACGCGATGCATTGGAGGACATCTTTAACCACGTGGGAAGGGAAATTGCGGTCTCTAAAGAAGGAGGCCATCTGGTGTGTTCTGTGGTGGAACTGGTCCTCCTGGGAGTAGATACGGTGGAGGCGGAGGAATTGGGAATACGGGTTGGCATTTTTGCAGGAGGTAGGATGGGAAGAGGTGTAATCCAGGTAGCTGTGGGAATCGGTGGGTTTGTAAAAAATGTCAGTGTCAAGTCAGTCATCATTAATGGAGATGGAGAGGTCCAGGAAGGGGAGGGAGGTGTCAGAGATGGTCCAGGTCAATTTAAGGTCAGGGTGGAATGTGTTGGTGAAGTTGATGAATTGCTCAACCTCCTCGCGGGAGCACAAGGTGGCGCCAATGCAGTCATCAATGTAGCGGAGGAAGAGGTGGGGAGTGGTGCCAATGTAACTACGGAAGATCAACTGTTCTACGTAGCCAACAAAGAGACAGATATAGCTGGGGCCCATACGTGTGCCCATGGCTACCCCTTTGGTTTGGAGGAAGTGGGAGGATTCAAAGGAGAAATTGCTAAAGGTGAGGACCAGTTCGGCCAAACGAATGAGTGTGTCGGTGGAAGGGTACTGTTGGGGACGTTGGGAGAGGAAAAAACGGAGGCCTTGGAGGCCCTGGTCATGGCGGATGGAGGTGTAGAGGGATTGGATATCCATGGTGAAGATGAGGCATTGGGGGCCATGGAAACGGAAGTCTTGGAGGAGGTGGAGGGTGTGGGTGGTGTCTCAAATGTATGTGGAGAGTTCCTGGACTAGGGGGGATAGGACAGTGTCAAGGTAGGTAGAGATGAGTTCAGTGGGGAATGAGCATGCTGAGACAATGGGTCAGCCAGGGTGGTCAGGCTTGTGGATCTTGGGAAGGAGGTAGAACCGGGCAGTGAGGAGTTCCCAGACTATGAGGCTGTGGGTGGGAGATCTCCTGAGGTGATGATGTTCTGTATAGTCTGGGAGATGATCCAACCTACCCAAAACCGATTATCTAGTTGTGATCTTATTCCTGTGCTCATTTGCTGCCTTTCTGACATTTCAACACACAAAATAGTACTGGCTGTGACACTACGGGACAAGAACAAATAATGAAGGGGCTATGAGAAAATGAGGACTGCAGATGCTGGGGATCAGAGTTGAAAATGTGTTGCTGGAAAAGCACAGCAGGTCAGGCAGCATCCAAGGAGCAGGAGAGTCGACGTTTCGGGCCTAAGCCCTTCTTCAGGAAGGGGGCTATATCAACATCAACTCTTTTCATTTTTCATTATTTTTACACAATCATTAAAATTGCTGACTAGCGGGTATTTACAGCCCATCCCTAGTTGCCCCTTGAGAAGGTGGGGGTGAGCTGCCTTCTTGAAACGCTGCAGTCCACCTGCTGTGGGTTGACCCACAATGCCCTTACTGAGGGAATTCCAGGATTTTGACCCAGCGACAATGAAGGAATGGCGATATATTTCCAAGTCAGGATGGTGAGTGTCTCGGAGGGTGAAGTGAGGTGTTCTATATTTGTGTCCCTGATCCTTTTAAATGGAAGTGTTCATGTGTTTGGAAGGTATCGCCTTTGGTAAATTGCTGCAGTGCATCTTGTAGGTAGAATCATAAAACTTTAGTGAGTTTTGAGAAGATTTGTGGCTCTGTTTGAGTTTCTGGATATAAGTTTGCTCGCTGAGCTGGAAGGTTCATTTTCAGACGTTTCATCGCCATACTAGGAACATCATCAGTGAGCCTCTGGTGAAACTCCAGTGTTATGTTCCATTTTCTTTTTATGTGCTCAGATTTCTTTGGGTTGCTGATGTCATTTCCGGTTCTTTTTCTCAGATGGTGGTAGATCGGGTCCAAATTAATGTATTTATTTGTAGAGTTCCAGTTGGAATGCTATGCTTCCAGGAATTCTTGAATGTGTGTCTCTGTTTGGCTTGTCCTAGGATGAATGTGTTGTCCCAGTCGAAGTGGTGTCCTTCCTCATCCGTGTGTAAGGATACTGGTGAGAGAGGGTCATGTCGTTTTGTGGGTAGTTGATGTTCATGTGTTCTGGTGGCTAGGTTTCTACCTGTTTGTCCAATGTAGTGTTTGCTGCAGTTCTTGCAAGGTATTTTGTAGATAACATTAGTTTTGCTTGTTGTATGTATAGGGTCTTTCAAGTTCATTAGCTGCTGTTTAATTGTGTTGGTGGGTTTGTGGGCTACCATGATGCCAAGGGGTCTGAGTAGTCTGGCAGCCATTTCTGAGATGTAGGGGAGAGTGGTGAAGGTTTCTGGGCATGTTTTGCCTGTTGTTTATGTTTATTGCTGAGAAATCGGTGGACTGTGTTCATTGGGTACCTGTCCTTTTTGAATACATTAAATAAGTGATTTTCCTCTGCTCTGCATAGTTACTCTGTGATGCAGTGTGTGGTGGCTCATTGAAATAATTTCTAACGCAGCTTTGTTTGTGGGAGTTGGGATGATTGCTTCTGAAGTTCAATATTTGGTCCGTATGTGTTGTTTTCCTGTAGACGCTGGTTTGAAGTTCCCTATTGGTTGTTCGCTCTACTGTGACATCTAGGAATGGCAGTTTGTTGTTGATTTCCTCCTCTTTTGTGAATATTATCCTAGTAAGCATATTATTGATGGCCTTGAAGCTTTCCACTAATTTGCTTTGTTTAGTTATGACAAAGGTGTCATCTATGCAGTGGACCCAAAGTTTAGGTTGGATGGTTGGCAGAGCTGTCTCTGTATTACTGCGTCTGCTAAGAACCTTGATATCGGAGATCCCATGGGTGTTCCTTTGGTTTGTCTGTAGGCTTTGTTATTGAAAGACAAGTGGGTGGTAAGGCATAGGTCCACTAGCTTGACGATATTGTCCTTGCTGATGAAGTTGGTGGTGTCTGGTCTATGTGTCTTTGGTTCTTCTAATAGTGCTTCCTTGGCCAGGTTAATGGTAACCTACACAAAGATAGCTCTGAAATCACTTCCAGGCTACTCTGACCTCATGGCATCATGGTAGCCCAGAAACCCACCAACACAATAAAACAGCAGCTAATTAAATGAAAAGACCCTATATATACAACAAGCAAAACTAATATCATTTACAAGATACCTTGCAAGAACTGTGACAAATACTGTATTGGACAAACAGGCAGAAAACTAGCCAGCAGGGTACATGAACATCAACTGGCCACAAAAATACATGACCCACTCTCACTAGTATCGTTACATACCGATGAGAAAGGACACCACTTCAACTGGGACAACACATCCATTCCCTAGGACAAGCCAAACAGAGAAATTCGCAAGAATTCCTGAAAGCATGGCATTCCAACCGGAATGCTATCAACAAATACATCAATATGGGCCCCATCTACCATCCTCTGAGAAAAAGAACCAGAAATGATGTCATCAACCCAAGGAAATCTGAGCACATAAATAGAAAGTGGGACATAACACTGGAGCTTCACCAGAGGCTCACTGATGATGTTTCCTAGCATGGTGACAAAACATCTGACATCAAACATTCCAGCTCACCGAGCAAACTTACATTCAGTGCCATAGAATCTTTACAGTATGGAAGCAGGCCATTTGGCCCATCAGCTCCATACAGACCCTCTGAAGAGCATCCCACCCAGACCTAATCCCTTACCCTATCCCTGTAACCCTGCATTTCCCATGGCTAATCCAACTAGCCTGCACCTCCCTGGACACAATGGGCAATTTAGCATGGCCAATCCAATTAACCTGCACATCTTTAGACTGAGGGAGGAAACTGGAGCACCCGGAGGAAACCCACACAGCCACTGGGAGAATGTGCAAACTTCACATAGTTGTTCGAGGGTCAAATTGAACCTGGGTCCCTGGCGCTGTGAGGCTTCAGTGCTAACCACTGAGCCACTGCTCCAACATAATTGTACACATTGCTACTGAGAGTTAGATTAGATTAGATTACTTAGATTACTTACAGTGTGGAAACAGGCCCTTCGGCCCAACAAGTCCACACCGACTCGCCGAAGCGCAACCCACCCAGACCCATTCCCCTACATTTGACCCCTTCACTAACACTATGGGCAATTTAGCATGGCCAATTCACCTAACCTGCACATTTTTGGACTGTGGGAGGAAACCGCAGCACCCGGAGGAAACCCACGCAGACACGGGGAGAATGTGCACACAGTTTGTCGCCTGAGGTGGGAATTGAACCTGTATCTCTTGCGTTGTGAGGCAACAGTGCTCACCACTGTTGGTGATGGAGAGAGTGAACGTTTGTAGATGTGGTGTCAATTGAGCAGGCTGCTGTGTCCCGGATAGTGTCAAGCGCCCGCAGTGTTATTGGAACTGTACTCATTCAGGCAAGTGGGGAGGAGCATTATTTTAATTTTCTTTACCTTTTCAGAGAAATTGGTGTATTGGACGGAGAATTTGGTTGGCCTGTCTCCCAGTCAGCACAGTGAAGAAAATGACCATGTTGGTACAATTGCAACATTTAAAAGGCATCTGGATGGGTACACAAATTGGAAGCGCTTAGAGGGATATGGACCAAATGCTGGCAAATGGCACTAGATTAATTTAGTATATCTGGTCAGCATGGATGAGTTGGGCCGGAGGGTCTGTTTCCATGCTGTACATCTTTCTGACCTTATGTTTGATGCTGACTGAGTTTGGGAGACACTGCTTGAGAGATGCTGACTGTGTTCTGGCACTGAATAAAGGCAGACCCTGGGGTTATATGAAGTTGTAGATGAAAAGCATCAATAACTGTTTCCTTGACCTGAGCAGAAAGAAACAGCATCAGAACAATTACCATCATTCAGCTGCCTGCAGCTTTATTACTCGCTTTGCAGCACCTGCACACCACAACCATAAAGAAATAAAAATATCTTTTCTGTCAGCTTTCCCCGCCCCCCCCACCCCCCCACCTCTACCTGAAGGTGTTGACTCTCACCACAGAGATTGCACAGGCGCTGTCACACATTCTCTTCACCCCCCTCCCACTCTCTGTTCTGTATCTACCTGGTCCTAATTCACAGATGTCCACATGCACCTACCACCCCTTCGCAACTCACCAAACACTTTGAATGGGGCCACCGACTGCCTGAACCCATTTATGAGTCCCAATGTCTTGCATTTAAATGACGCGTCTAACAAGGCAAGGGGCAGGCTGGGTGAACACTGTAAGTTGAAAGCAGATACAATAGAGCCCCCCACCCACCATACCCGTAGGGGGTACATGGAACATAGAACACAGAACATTACAGTGCAGTATAGGCCCTTCGGCCCTCAATGTTGCGCTGACCTGTCATACCAATCTGAAGCCCATCTAGCCTACACTATTCCATGTATGTCCATATGCTTGTCCAATGACGACTTAAATGCACTTAAAGTTGGCAAATCTACTACCGTTGCAGGCAAAGCATTCCATACCCTTACTATTCTCTGAGTAAAGAAACTACCTCTGACATCTGTCCTATATCTATCACCCCTCAATTTAAAGCTATTCCCCCTCGTGCTTGCTGTCACCGTACTTGGAAAAAGACTCTCCCTGTCCACCCTATCTAACCCTCTGATTATCTTATGTGTCTCTATTAAGTCACCTCTCAACCTTCTTCTCTCCAACGATAATAGCCTCAAGTCCGTCAGCCTTTCCTTGTAAGACCTTCCCTCCATACCAGGCAACAGCCTAGTAAGTCTCCACTGCACCCTTTCCAAAGCTTCCACATCCTTCTTACAATGTGGTGACCAGAACTGTACACAATACTCCAAGTGTGGCCACACCAGAGTTTTGTACAGCTGCAGCATAACCTCATGGTTCTGGAACTCAATCCCTCTATTAATAAAAGCTAAAGCACTGTATGCCTTCTTAACAACCCTGTCAACCTGGGTAGCAACTTTCAAGGATCTGTGTACCCGGACACCGAGATCTCTCTGCTCAACTACACTACCAAGAATATTACCATTAGCCCAGTACTTTGTATTCTGGTTACTCCGACCAAAATGACTCACCTCACACTTGTCCATTTGCCACCTCTCAGCCCAGCTGTGCAGCTTATCTATGTCTCTCTGTAACCTACAACACCCTTCCTCACTATCCACAACTCCACCGATCTTAGTGTCATCTGTAAATTTACTAACCCACCCTTCTATGCCCTCATCCAGGTCATTTATAAAAATGACGAACAGCAGTGGACCCAACACTGACCCTTGCGAGACACCACTGGTAACTGGACTCCAGGATGAACATTTCCCATCAACCACCACCCTCTGTCTTCTTTCAGCAAGCTAATTACTGATCCAAACTTCTATATCTCCCACAATCCCATTCTTCCGCATTTTGTACAATAGCCTACTGTGGGGAACCTTATCGAATGCCTTGCTGAAATCCATATACACCACATCAACCGGTTTACTCTCATCTACCTCTTTGGTCAGCTTCTCAAAGAACTCAGTAAGAATTGTGAGGCATGTCCTCTCCTTCACAAAACCGTGCTGACTATCCCTAATCAAATTATTCTTTTATAGATGATTATAAATCCTATCTCTTATAACCTTTTCCAATACTTTACCAACAACTGAAGTAAGGCTCACTGGTCTATAATTACCAGGGTTGTCTCTACTCCCCTTCTTGAACAGGGGAACCACATTTGCTACCCTCCAGTCTTCGGGCACTATTCCTGTAGACAATGACAATTTAAAGATCAATGTCAAAGGCTCGGCAATCTCCTCCCTGGCTTCTCAAAGGATCCTAAGATAAATCCCATCCGGCCCAGAGGACTTATCTATTTTCACACTCTGCAGGATTTCTAATACCTCTTCCTTGTGAACCTCAATCCCACCTAGTCTAGTAGCCTGTATCTCAGTATTCTCCTCGACAACTTGTCATTTTCTAGAGTGAATACTGTTGAAAAATATTCAGTTAGTGCTTCCCTATCTCCTCTGACTCCCCACACACCTTCCCACTATATCCTTGATTGGCCCTAATCTTACTCTCATCATTCTTTTATTCCTTAAATACCTATAGAAAGCCTTAGGGTCTATCCCGATCCTATCCGCCAAAAACTTCTCATATCTTCTCCTGGCTCTTCTGAGCTCTCTCTTTAGTTCTTTCCTGGCTACCTTGTAACCCTCAAACACCTTCACATCTCATTCTAACATAAGTCTTCCAATGAATTGAATTGAATTAGCTTTAGCTCTAGTGTAAAGTTTACAAGAGGCTATCTCCATCTTAGATACCAGGGTATCCAGGTACAGACTTTTCAGCTACAAGATTAGTGACTGTGTAACAACGTTACCAACATGCATTTGGCACCGACTTAGGTACTGAGTACCTCGGTACAACCCTTAATTGTAGAACAGAGAAATGATTAAAAGAAGTTACATTACAGCTATACACGTTATAACCATAGATCAGATCGACAAGAAGCAAAGTTAAAAAGACAAATAACCCAGTCTCTCTCCAAGTGCTCTCTGCAGCAAACCGATGCATAGTGCTCAGCGAGCAGTCATACATTCCAAAACCCACATTCATGGATAGATGCAATCCCATTCACTTACATGGGAAATTTATCTTCCCGGCATCCCCCAGTCCCTGGTTCAGGAACGTTCTCTGGAATATGTTCGGGCTGCGGTAAACCGCGGGTAACTGAAACCTCAGAAACCGGACCCATGGATACGGGGAGTCACCCTGTACAAGATTGTGGAGTGTGGCAGCAGCTAGTGGTCAGACCACATGGTGGTCCCTGCATCGGTTTGCTGCGGAGAGCAGTTGGAGAGAGACTGGGATATTTGTCTTTTTAACTTTGCTTCTTGTCGATCTGATCTATGGTTATAACGTGTATAGCTGTAATGTAACTTCTTTTAATCATTTCTCTGTTCTACAACTAAGGTTTGTACCGAGGTACTCAGTACCTAAGATGGTGCCAAATGCATGTTGGTAACGTTGTTACACAGTCACTAATCTTGTAGCTGAAGAGTCTGTACCTGGATACCCTGGTATCTAAGGTGGAAGTAGCCTCTTGTAAACTTTACACGAAAGCTAAAGCTAATTCAATTCAATTCATTACAAGGTTTTAAACAAAAAAAAACAAAAGGGAGTCACTCAAAAGTACCTTTGAATTTATATAGCACCTTTCATGTGAAGCAGGAATTTCACTTGAATGTTTTCATATAAAATTCGGCATAGTGCTAAGTGAGCTGTCATAGGTCAAACGCCCAAAGGTTTGGCCAAGAGAGGTTTTTAACGGAGTGTCTGAAAGGATATAAACAGGTGAAGAGGTGGGATTTGCAGAGGTTCAGATCATTGGTGGAGAAGCAGTGATGGTTAAGAGGCCAGAATTGGAGGAGTGCGTCTATCTCGATGAGGGCTACGGAAAAGAAGGGTTTGGGACTCCTCACCCATGAATCACGAAAAGCTAGCATCTAAATTCAGCAAGCAAAGTGAAGGCAAAAGTGATGATAGCCTTTATGTCATAATATAACAAGCATGGAAATCAGGTGGCTTTACTAAAACTGTAAAAGGCATAAGTCAGCCCACAGCTGCAATACTGTGAACGGTTTTGGGCCCCTTATCTAAGGAAAGGTGGACTGGCATTGGAGGCTGTCCAGAGAAGGTTCATTAGGTTGGACCCAGGTATGGAAAGTTGAGTACATTGGTTCTTTACTCATTGGAACACCTGGTGGTCTGTATGTGGAACAAAGTTCCTGAGGAAGTGGTGGATTCAGGCTTGGTTACAAAAGACACTTAGATTAAAGTCTGGTTGAAGATTTGTAGCTCGGGTGTCCGTTGTTGTGGTTCTGTTCGCCGAGCTGGAAGTTTTTGCTGCAAACGTTTCGTTCCCTGGCTAGGGAACATCATCAGTGCTATTGGAGCCTCCTGTGAAGCGCTGCTTTGATGTTTCTTCCGGTATTTATATTGGTTTGTTCTTGCCGCTTCCGGGTGTCAGTTTTGAAACTGACACCCGGAAGCGGCAAGAACAAACCACTATAAATACCGAAAGAAACATCAAAGCAGCGCTTCACAGGAGGCTCCAATAGCACTGATGATGTTCCCTAGCCAGGGAACGAAACGTTTGCAGCAAAAACTTCCAGCTCGGCGAACAGAACCACAACACTTACATTAATACACGATTAGGAATGGTTTGGAGGGATATGGGCCAGGGACTAGTTTGGTCTGAGATTATGCTTGGCATGGACTGGTTAGACCAAAGGGTCTGCTTCTGTGCTGTATGACTCTATGACCTTTTGAAGCTTTCTTAGGAAATTTAGTTTTGGGGACGTGTGGGGAGGGTCTCGAAGACCAGGGGAAATAATCACAGAGTAATGGTTCACGTTCAAGTTCTGGGAGCCTGGGTTTAAATCCCTCCCATTGCAGATGGTAGAATTTGAAAGAATAAAAATCTGAAATTAAAAGTACCATGATGACCATGAATCCCTTATCAATTTTTGGGAAAACCCTGCTGGTTTTTTAATGTCCTTTAGAGAAGGAAACTGCCATCCTTACCTGGTCTGGCCTACATGTGACTCCAGACCCACAGCAATGTGGGTGATTCCTAAACTGCCCTCTGGGCAATTAGGGATTGGCAATAAATACTGGGGTTCAACCAGTGACACCCACATCCTGTGAATGAATCAAAGTTAAGACAGAGATAAGGAGGAATTCCTTCTCTGAGAAGGAAGTGAATCATAGAATCCCTACAGTATGGAAGTAGGCCATTCAGCCCAACGAATCCACAGCGACTCTCCAAATGGCATCTCACCCAGACCAAACTCCTTACCCCTGTATTTCCTGTGGCCAATCCTTCTAGCATCCACATGCCTGAATACTACGGGGTGATTCAGCTTGGCCAATCCATCTAACTTGTATATTTTTTGACTATGAGAGGTAATCAGAGCACACCCACACAGACACAGGAGAACATGCAAACTCCACACAGTCAGTCACCCCAGGGTGGAATCGAACCCAGGTCCCTGGTGCTGTGGGGCAGCAGTGCTAACCACTGAGCCACCGTCTCACCTGTGAATCTGATCTTGTTGAAGGGCAGAGCTGGATGGTCTAGTTCCTGATGAAGGGCTTTTGCCCAAAACGTTGATTTTCCTGCTCCTCAGATGCTGCCTGACCTGATGTGTTTTTCCAGCACCGCTCTGATTTTGGTCTAATGCTGCTCCTACATCCTATGGTCTTATGCCAGCTCTTGCTATCTGATTAATCCCACTGCCCTCCCTTTTCCCCATTAACTGCACAGGGCTCACTCGTAGATATTTCTCAAAGCCCCTTTTTAAATCAGAAAGGCTAAGTCTGCTTCTACCATCTGGCCAGGCACTGTTTTCCAGACCACAATGAGTTGTCGTGGGACAAAGAAAATTTACAGGCCAGAAACAGGCCCTTCGGCCCTTCAAGATGTTTCTCACCATTCCTCTCTTTGTTACTTGGTACCCTCTAGCCCTCTACCGGTCAAATCCTGGTCTCTGCATTCACTTTAGCCAAAACCCCCCAGTACCTTTTGAAATGGTTATCAAATGTCTCTTTCACGTTCCATTCTCTGTGGAGGACAATCTCAGCCTCAGCGCCATCCCCGAGTGATTGTCACCCCTGGTCCCTGGCATCATTCTGCTGAAACAAGTCTGTACCCAATCCAAGGCAATCCTGCTCTCCCTGCCATAGTAAAGATATTGTCAAACTTGAAAGAGCGCAGAAATGATTTACAAAGTTGCTGCCAGGGTTGGAGGGTTTGAGCTATAGGGAAAGGCTGGGGCTGTTTTCCTGGAGCATTGGAGGCTGAGGAGTGACCTTATAGAGGCTTACAAGATCATGAGGGGCATGGATAAGGTAAATAGACAAGGTCTTTTCCCTAGGGTAGAGGAGTCCTAAAATAGAGGGCATAGATTTAAGGTGAGAATTGAAGAGATCTAAGGGGCAAATTTTTCATGCAGAGGGTGATGCATCTATGGAATGAGCTAACAGAGGAAGTGGCCGAGGCTGGTACAATGACAACATTTAAAAGGCATCTTTGGGTATATGAATAGGAAGGGTTTAGAGCCATATGAGCCAAAGTTGGGAAAATGAGAGTAGATTATGGCATGGATGAGTTGGACCAAAGGGTCTGTATCTGTGCTCTTTGACTCTATGACTTGCATGGAACCCAATGTTCTAGCGGGGGATTAGCCAGCCTTTTCAGGAACCGAGGCTGCCGGGAGAGATGAGTTGATAATTTGCCTCTGGCAAGCTATAAGACATTGCTGCAGCTTCATGAATCACAGCTACCCATCCCAGGAACATTACCCAAAGCTATGAACATCTGTCCTTCCCGGTTCTTTGACGAATGAATGAGCTTTCACTGAGGGGAGGGAACTGGATGCTCTAATTAGATCATGTGTAGATGATGCTATGATCACTGTGAAGGAAACCATCAAGTTAAATAATCAAATTTACTAAATGACCCCCAGGTGAAGACATTGCCAACAAGATTTCAAACCTTGTGATGTTTGCTTTTATGTGAATCTTTATCGATGTAAATGATATGTGAGTTAACAGACAGATTGTGGTGGGTACAAACTGCAAATTACACATGGAATAGCATGTTCAGCAAAGCCTCTGACTTGGAATAATGAGCTTTGACTTCTCTCCCCTTACAAATGTGGCATCATGTTCAATCTCAGCAGGTTTTCAAACTCATATCTGTTGTGGAGAATTTCACATATTATTCCTCATTCCAATTATTCCTTGTGACAATACAATGGCTTTAAGAGGAGTATGTTAGGAGATTCAAGATGGCAGCAGTATGAACAGTCTGCTGTGTCGGACTCTGTGCCATATCCCAGGCAAGGTGGGCTCCTACCTCCTCATTCCTGATGAAGGGCTTTTGCTTGGAACATCGATTTTCCTGCTCCCTGAATGTTGCCTGACCTTCTGTGCTTTTCCAGCAACACACTAATCTTGACTCCTAACCCCTCCCCATCAGTCACCCCTGAGGAAAGTCTGTAGTTGAAAATAAGTAGAATACCAAGAGCCTTTTTAAATTAGGATTTAGAAGATGTGGAGCTGATATGAGGACCTTGAGGGGAAAAAGGGTCTAGGAGAATGCAGCAGGCAGGGCACTCTCCTACTACATCGGGTACTCCCGCAGCCATTACCTTGATTCCTATGGCGGTGCCTTTGAGTTCAATGGAGCAGCAGCAGTTACTAATGGAGTTTACAAAACTCCATGAAAAGATCGAGGGACCAATCACTGCCATGCTGGCAAAGCATGAGCAGGAGATCCAGGCCTTGGATCAGCGCGTGGGAGCTGTGGAACTGAGGACCGTGGCCTCGGAGAGCTCTGAGGGGCGATTACGAACCTTGGAAGGCCAGGTTCGGGCCCTGCAGGGACAAGTGGGTAACCTCAAAAATCAAGGTCGGAGGAAGAAAATCTACGGATCTTGGGCTTACCTGAACGTGAAGAAGGTGAAAACCTCGCTGACTTCCTCGAGGGATGGCTTCCGGAGTTGCCCAGGCTGCAGGTCGAGTCAGGCTGGGTGAGTGTGGAATGGGCCTACCAGACCGCAATGTGCTGCTCCGGGCCAGCCCAGCGCCCAAGCCTGGTCCTAGTGTGACTCCAGCATTATAAGGAAAAGCACTTAATAATAGAAACATCCGGAAGACTGGGAAAAGATCCACAGGTTTATAAAGGCTCGAAAATAATGTTTTTTCTCATGACTTTTCTGGGGCTATAATTAAGAAAAGGAAGGCCTTTGACGGTGTAAGGAAAAAAACTGAGAGATTTAATCGTTCAGTACTCTCTCTGAAGTACCTGGCAGTTCTATGTTTCAGTTATGGGGGATCTGTTTACAACTTTGTCTCAGCTGAAAAAGTAAAAGAATTTTTGGACTCGCTGAAATGATAGATTTTGTCCAAGAAGGAAGGAAGACAAGAGACGATGGCATTATATAACTGTTTTTTTGTATCTTCTTTCTCTTTGTTCTTTTTCCTTTTGGGGTTTTGGGCTTTATAAACTTGATATTGCTCAGGTGTGTTTTATATTATATCTGTTTTGAGGTTGTTAGTTATTCTATTGTTCTGTTTTGCTGGGTGAGGGGTGGTTACTCCTTTGATGGAAAGATGTGTGGGGCTGAGGTGAGGAGGGGGAGGGGTGGGCATCCATTGTTAACTGGTGGGAGTGTAAACAATAATGTCTTTTCTTGCTTGAGTGCGGCCTTAACTGGAAGGTCCTTGTATGGTTCGGAGGTTGGCAGTGAATGGGCCCGATGGACAAGGGTTTGGGGGGAGTCTCTGGAAATTTGGGCTTTTTGCGTTTATTTGTTTAAGTTATGGGTAGAGGTTAGTTTTTTAGTTTTGGTAGTTCTGGTAGTGTTTGTCAGAATAGTCTTCAGATTTGATAAAGTCTGTTTTTTTTCTCCACATGCCCATTGAAAGGACCTCTTCCTCTCAGGGGACTGTAGTGTGCGGTCATGGCTAGTGAACTATTCAGGTGGTGCACCCGGAACATAAAGGGAGCCACTCCCTCATTAACAGGAAAAAGATGCTCTCAAATCTTAGGAAAGAAAGAGTTGACATCACTCTGTTGCAAGAGACACATCTAACTGATAAGGAACACCTGAGGTTACAGCAGGAGGGGATATGATAGGGTATTCTTTTCCTCCTTTAACTCCAAAAGCAGAGGGGTGGCCATACTGGTATGAACGAACTTCCCATTTCTGGTGACAGATCAAATCAAGGGTGAGTATGGACAGGTCATCAATCTCAAGGCACTAATACACAGAGAAGAGTATGGCATCCTGAACGTTTACTGCGCCCCACCCCGGTGCACCCTCTCAAATTTTTAGTTGATGCAGTTTCTAAGTTAATGGCTCTTGGGATGTGTCGTACGATTATCGGAGGAGACTTTAATCGTCTTGTGGTGCCTGGGGTAGACAGGATGCCAAGAGGGCTGTCAGGTACACCTGGCAGTGGACTTGTGAGGAGTAGAGGCGAGTGGATGTGTGGAGATGCCTCCACCCACATGCGAGGGACTTTACCTTATACTCCAACCTGCACAAGGGCCACACAAGAATCGGTATGTTCTTTGTTCTGTCGGTTTGTTTGGATTTGGTGTTTGCCTGCAGAATTGGGAGCATAACTATTTTTGGACCATGCAGCAGTGTACTTAGATGTTAAGACCAAAGGTAGTGGAGCAGGCACGCGGCAGTGGCACATGGATCTGTTTCTGTTGAAGGATGACAACTTTGTACAGTATATCACAAGGGAGTTCATGGCTTTTTGGGACATCAATCAGGGTATGGCCAGTAATCCATCAGTGCTCTGGGAGACCACCAAAGCATGCTTAAGAGGTATGATTATCTCATACCCTGCAATGAGAAGGAGACGGAGGGGGAAGATACCCGGCTTACCTGGCTAGGAAGAAAAGTGCTCCACAGTCCATTGTGTTTATCAGGGAGAGAACTGGCAATGTCACTCATGAGCTGAGGAAGATTAATGCCAGATTCCGGGAGTTTCATACAGAGTTATACTGGTTTTGGGGATGGAAATGCAAGAATGGAATCCTTTTTGGAAAACTTGGACCTCCCCTTTATAAACTCAGATTAGCCCTCCCTTTTAAGTGCACCTCTGACAGTACAGGAGGCGCAGGAGGTGGTAAGGTAGCTCCAGAATGGTAAGGTACCTGGTCCAGACGGATTCTCGAGTGAATTCTACAAGGAGTTCATACACATGTTGGCTGGACCACTGCTGGAGATGTATAGGCACTCACATATCCAGAACTGTCTTCCGCCTTATCTTCTAGAAAGGAACCCCGAGGATTGCACATCATACAGACCCATCTCGCTGTTGAATGTGGATTTTAAAATTCTATCAAAGGTATTGGCTCTGAGACTGGAGAAGGTGCTGCCCATTATTACAAATGAGGATCAGATGGGTTTTATCAAGGGCTGCATCTCCTCTAATAATGTCAGGTGGGTATTGAACATAGTGCAAATATGTCAGCAGAGAATGATTCTAGATTTGGTGGTCTCCCTGGACACAGAAAAGGCATTTGATCAGGAGGAATGGTCGTATCTCTTTGCTGTTCTCGATCGTTTTGATCTGGGAGGGGTCTTCGCCAGGTGGGTGACATTGTTATATAGAGACCCCCAAGGTGGCAGTTATCACAGATGGGGTTAGATCCAGCAATTTTGATGGGGCTGTCAGGGATGTCCATTGTCGCCATGACTGTTCACCTTGGTACTTGAACCACTGGTGGAGGTTATCCGAAAACACCCTGAAATAATGGCACCGGAAGTGGGAGTTGGGGAATACAAAATCACTCTCTGTGCGGACAATGTCCTTTCCTTCACGA
The DNA here is from genome assembly GCF_020745735.1 of Hemiscyllium ocellatum. NCBI lineage: Eukaryota > Metazoa > Chordata > Chondrichthyes > Orectolobiformes > Hemiscylliidae > Hemiscyllium > Hemiscyllium ocellatum. The sequence continues at coordinate 129,345,907 of NC_083405.1, forward strand.
AAAATCCATACCCTGGTTAATACAAAAAACTAAATTATTTGGTAGTTTTTTGGGATTCAAAATAAATTTTACAAAATTGGAAGTCATGCCCGTGGGGCGGGGCCGCAGGGAGGGGGAGGGGGAGGGGGTAAGCTGTGGGGGAGTTGGTGGAGGTACCGAAGCTATAAGGCAGAATGGAGTTTCCCTTTAAATAGTCACAAAACGATACAGGTTTTCTGTATCTGGGAATTTTTATTACCCCTCGCTTCCAGCAGTTGTGGGGAGCAAACTTTGCGCAGCTGTTTGAGAGGATAAAGCAGGACGTGCAGTGATGGGAGAGATTACCCATATCATGGCTTGGCCATTATAGCCTTGATTAAAATGAATGTTCTCCCTCAGCCACTATGTTCTACGAGGATGCTCCTGCTATTAATACCCAAACAGGTGCTGCGGTGGTTTGTGGATCATTTATTTGCTGCCATAGGCATCCCTCAATTAAATTTATCAAGTTGCAGCTTCAGCAGGAAATGGTGGGGATTGGGGGGGGGGGAGTGGTGGGGGCGTAGTGGGTGGACCTTCTGGATTTGAAGAAAAATCAAATAGGCACCTTGTTGACATATGTAGGCGAATGGGTGCACGATGACTTGATGTGGAGGCCTCACAGGCAAAATGTCCCCTCACAAACGTACTGTTCATGGATCAGGTGGGGTCAGGGGTTGAGCACTGTGCAAGTTCAATCATCATAAATTCGGTAAAAACATGGAGGATGATGTGGCAGGGTGAGGGCAATTTGTTTAAGACTATGTCATTTACCTTGTTTGTGAGAGCCCCAGGATCTAGGCCGGGGTCAATGGATGCCAACTTCAGAGCTTGGGAGGGCAAAGGAATCTCCTGTCTGGGTGACCTATTTGAGGGGGAGGTCTTGATGTTTTTAGCCAATTAGGTCTGAAGTACAGAATCCCTAATAAGAACCTTTTCCAATATTTCCAATTTAGGGATTAGACACAGAAGAAGACCACATTCTGGGCCCACTCCTACAAGTTGGATATAGAACGTAGAGTGCTCCGATGTGCGGACACTTTCTCAGTTAGTACCCTATACCATCTGCAGAGAGGGAATGCCTTGTGAGATAATGAGAGGCTTCCTGAGATTTGGAATCAGGAGTTAGGGAAAGAAATCTCGTTGGAAACATGGGAGGATATGTGGGGGAATGGATAGTAGATTTCAATATGCAATAGGGCGCAAGCAATGCAATTGAAGATCATCCACAAGACCCAGATGGTGCCAGAGAGATAAGCAACTTTTAAGAAAGGATCCTCCCCGAAATGTCCTACAGTAAAAACAGTATTGGCACCTTTACACATTGCTTTTGGTCCTGTTACAAGATCTGGATACTAGGGGGGTAAAGTGAATGAGCTGGAGAGGATTTTGGGAGTGGAAGTTCAAGGGGATCTGGTGTCACTCCTCTTGGGACTACCGAATCTTCCGTCTCTGGATGAGCTCGGGAAGAGGTTGTTTAACATCCTGGCTCACTGAGCGAGGAAGAACGTCCTAATGAACAGGATATCAGAAAAACCTCCAAGTCTTGCAGGGTGGCATAGACTTGTGGTGGAGCACGTTCCTCAGGATTACCTGACAAGTATGGTGCACCGCAGAATGGGTGATTCTACAAGACATGGCGGCTTTTTCTAAATTCAATAGACATGGATCTGTCGGCAGTATTGATTAGGGCCTTTATATAGCCATGAGAGCCATATATGGTGGTCCGGGGATCCCGGTTGGGGGTGAGGGGGGAGGCCAAGTAAATACAGGTATAATTACTGTTGCTCCCATGGATGGGAGCTTTGATGGAGGTGCTAAGTGTGGGTCAATGTAGTGGGGCACTACAATGTAGTGTAAGTTAAATTTTTTTGGATTGTAATTTAATTTAGTGTTATCTTATTTAATTTGAGTTTGTTTTAATTTGGTTGAAGTTAAGTAAATATGAGCCATAGAGTTATAGAGTCATGGAGACCCTTTGGTCCAACTCATCCATGCCGACCAGATATCCTAACCCAATCTAGTCCCACCTGCCAGCACCCGGTCCATATCCCTCCAAACCCTCCCTATTCATATACCCATCCAGATGTGTTTTAAATGTTGCAATTGTACCAGCCTCCACCACATCCTCTGGCAGCTCATTCCATACACGCACCACCCTCTATGTGAGGAAGTTGCCCCATAGGTCTCTTTTATATCTTTCCCCTCTCACCCTAAACCTATGCCCTCTAGTTCTGGACTCCCCCACCCCAGGGAAAAGATTTTGTCTATTTATCCGATCCATGATCCGAACAGCCCTAGCCTATTCAACCTCTCACTATAGCTCAAATCCTCCAACCCTGGCAACATCCTTGTAAATCTTTTCTGAACCCTTTCAAGTTTCACAACATCTTTCTGATAGGAAGGAGACCAAAATTGCGTGCAATATTCCAAAAGGGGCCTAACCAATGTCCTGTACAGTCGCAACATAACCTCCCAACTCCTGTACTCAGTACTCTGACCAATAAAGGAAAGCATACCAAATGCCGCCTTCACTATCCTATCGACCTGTGACTCCACTTTCAAGGAGCTATGAACCTGCACTCCAAGGTCTCTTTGTTCAGCAACACTCCCTAGCACATTATTATTAAGTGTATAAGTCCTCCTAAGATTTGCTTTCCCAAAATGCAGCACCACACATTTATCTAAATTGACTTTGATCTGCCACTTCTCAGTCCATTGGCCCATCTGTTCAAGGTCCTGCTGTAATCTGAGGGAACCTTCTTCACTGTCCACTACACCTCCAGTCAACTGTACCTTGGAGAATAGTAGGCCGTTTATTGTTAACGCTCCTGTAATAACATAATGGTACAATATCATTTCTACTTTTCTGTACTTTTGTACTTTAATAATTTTGTTTTTTTTCTGGTTTGTGTTTTTGCAAAAAAAGGAAAATTTTTTAAAATAAATATATAGATTAAAAAAGTGGTATATTTTGTCCTTGGTTTTTTTATGAAGAAACATTGAGACAGAGATAATGAGTGGTTTGTTCCCAGCCAATAGAGTGAATGGCTTGTCAGGCCTTGGGTTTTTTAAAAAGTTAAAACAATAGAAGCAGCTTGACTGGGTGGGCAATCATGAGGGCATCACTGTCTAGGCCAGCATTTGCTTGTCTATCCTGGGGGTCTAGAGTCACATGTAGACTAGACCAGGTAAGGATGGCAGTTTCCTTCCCTAAAGGGCTTTACTGAACCAGGTGGGTTATTACCAACAATCGATGTTGGTTTCACGGTCATTATTAGACTCTTAATTCCAGGAAGTTATGAAATAAGGTAAGAGCCCATGGTTTAGGGACAAGGTACTGGCATGGATAGAGGATTGGCTCTGACTGGCAGAAGGCAGAGAGTGGAGATAAATGCAAATTTTTTAGAATGGCAGCTGGTGACTAGTGGATTTCCTCAGGGGTCAGTGTTATTCACATTATATATTAACGATCTGGATGAAGGAATGAGGGCATTCACAGATGATACAAAGCCAGGTGGAGGGACAGGTAGTGTTGAGGAAGTGGGGAGACTGCAGAAGGATTTGGACAGGCTGAAAGAAGTGGCAGATAGAATACAATGCGGGCAAGGGTGAGGTTATGGGTCTTTGGTCATAAGAATATAAGCGTGGATTATTTTCTAAATGGGGAAAGGCTTTGGAAATCTGGAGTAAAAAGGGACTTGGGTATCCTGGTTCACTATTCTCTTAAGGTTAATGTACAAGTTCTGTTAGCGCACAGGAAAGAAAATGCAATACTTAGATTCATTTCAAGAGCAGAGCTGTACTGCTGAGGTTTTATGGGGCGTTGGTCAGACCGTATTTGGACTTCATTTAGACGTAATAAATTCACCTGCACCTCCACACACATCATTTACAGCATCCGCTGCACCCGATGTGGCCTCCTCTATATTGGGGAGACAGGCCGCCTACTTGCGGAATGTTTCAGAGAACACCTCTGGGACACCCGCACCAACCAACCCGTGGCTGAACACTTTAACTCCCCCTCCCACTCCGCCAAGGACATACAGGTCCTTGGCCTCCTCCATCACCAGACCATGGCAACACGATGCCTGGAGGAAGAGCGCCTCATCTTCCGTCTAGGAACCCCCCAACCACGAGGGATGAATGCATATTTCTCCAGCTTCCTCATTTCCCCTCCCCCTACCTTATCTCAGTCCCAACCCTCGGACTCAGCACCACCTTCTTGACCTGCAATCTTCTTCCCGACCTCTCTGCCCCCAACCTCTCTCCGGCCTATCACCCTCACCTTAACCTCCTTCCACCTATCGTGTCCAAAGATGTGCTAGTTAGGTGAATTGGCCATGCTAAAGTGCCTGTAGTGTTGGGTGAAGGTGTAAATGCAGGGGAATGGGTCTGGGTGGGTTGCCTCTTCGGAGGGTCAGTGTGGATTGTTGGGCTGAAGGGCCTGTTTCCACACTGTAAGTAATCTAATCTTAAAAAAAAATTAGAAACAAACAGGTTCCCAACTTCTTTCTTGAATATTCCTTCAGGGGATAGGGTCTCAATGGCTGTGCCCAGCGTACATTCCCTGTCCCTAATCGGCCTTGATCGTGATGAGCCGCCATTTTGAATTTCTGCAAGAGTCACGGCTGATGATGAAGAGGCAGAGATTGACTGATTCAGGGAAGCGTATTGCTAACAGCCCCTTATTAACTGAAATTTCCTGGCAGATGCCACCCTGAACACTGATTAGCAGCCCTGAGCCAACTCTTGTTGGCAGTGCCAACTCAATTTCTAGCGGAATCTCTGACCTAGACCCTCAACTCCACCTACTTGATATGAAGAATGTAATAGTCTTCATGATCATTATCTTGGTGCTATGGTCCCAGTACTATTACAAACTGCTTTAAATCAAAGCTGCTTCATAGTTTGCAAGAGAGTTCAAACATTGTTAGCTGTCTGACATCAATCATTTCATGTAAAACCTTAAGGCACATTTATAGACCTTAGTTTTCCCAAGTCAGAAACTACTGGTCGCCCAGTTATAGGAAGGATATTATTAAGCTGGAGAACATTCAGACACAATTTACCAGGTTGTTGCCGAGTAGACAATAGTCAGTAGGTGCAGGAGTAGGCCATTCTGCCCTTCGAGCCTGCACCACCATTCAATATGATCATGGCTGATCATCCTTAATCAGTATCCTGTTCCTGCTTAATCTCCATAACCCTTGATTCCACTATCCTTGAGAGCTCTATCCAACTCTTTCTTAAATGAATCCAGAGACTGGGCCTCCACTGCCCTCTGGGGCAGAGCATTCCACACAGCCACCACTCTCTTGGTGAAGAAGTTTCTCCTCAACTCTGTCCTAAATGGCCTACCCCGTATTTTTAAGCTGTGTCCTCTGGTTCGGCACTCACCCATTAGCGGAAACATGTTTCTTGCCTCCAGAATGCCCAATCCTTAATAATCTTATCTGTCTCAATCAGATCCCCTCTCAGTCTTCTAAACTCAAGGGTGTACAAGCCCAATCGCTCCAGTTTTTCAGTGTCAGGTAGTCCTGCCATTCCAGGAATTGACCTCGTGAACCTTCGCTGTACGATATGTAAGGTTTGTGTTATAAAGGAAGGCTGGATAGGTTAGGACTTATTCATTGTAGCATAGGAGGTTGAGAAGCAAGTTTATAAAATAATGAGAGGTATTGTTAGAGTTAATGATAGTTTCATTTCCCTAGGATGGGGAAGTTAAAAACTAGGGGGCATATTTTTAAGGTGAAAGATGTAAAAAAATGATGGGCAAATTTCTCTCACATGTGGAATGAACTTCCTGAGGAAGTGAAGGATGTGGGTACAATTACAATTAGATATTTTAATACTTACATGTCTAGGGAGGCTTGGAGGGATAAGGGCCAGGAGCAGGCAGGTGGAACTAGTTTAGTTTGGATTATGTTCGGCAAGGACTGGTTGGATAGAAGGGTCTGTTTCCATGGTGTATGACTCTATGTCTCTATGACTGTCTGAACTTGGGTGGAATCCTGTCTGCATTAGGTTAGTGCCCTGCCCTTAAGAGCGAGTCAAATCTCATCATGTCAAATCATCAAATTTCAATTCAATTAATTAAATCCAAATTAAAATTGACCAAAGGTAGTCTTGGCAATTATGGCTGTGAAACTACCATCAATTATGTCATTAGTTCACAAATGTCCTTTAGGGAAGGAAATTTGCCATTCTTACCTGTTCTGGCCAACATGTGACTCCAGACCCACAGCAATGGGGTTGACTCTGAACTGCCCTCTGAAAGCCAGCTGAGGACACCCACATCCCAAGAAAGAATAAGAACATCCAATTGGAGTTAAATTGCAAAGGGAGTGACCACTTTCTGAAGTGAAGGCTGCATTGAAAGTGGCTGAGTTAATTGCCTGGTGGGTGAGAGTGAACTATGAAGGGTTTTGGAGGAGTGAGTATATAAAATTTGTTTCCTGTGACAGAAGGAGTCTACATCCTGAGCAGACCGATTTTATTTAATTGGGCTGAAGATCAAGAGGGCAGAAGAGGAGACATTTTCCTTTTGCGAAGGGTGAGTTGTTGTAAATTGGGAATGTGCTGTCTGAAAGATTGTTGGTTAATTAAAAATCTGGTTAGATAAATTGCTCAAGGGGGAACATTTGTGGACAGGATTTGGTAGTTTGATTATTTGGATGACTCTTTGGAAAAGACAGAACAGGTTCTAAAAGCTTAACCTATTTTCCCCTGGAGCGTTGGAGGCTGAGGGGTGACTTTATAGAAGTTTATAAAATCCTGAGGGGCATGGATAGGGTAAATAGTCAAGGTATTTTCCTCAGGGTGGGGGAATCCAGAACTGGAAAACATACTTTTAAGATGAGAGGGGTAAGATTTAAGAGAGACCTAAGGGGCAACTTTTTCACACATTGGGTGGTGTGTGTATGGAATGAGCTGCCAGAGGAAGTGATGGCGGCTGGTACAGATACAGCATTTGAAAGCCATGATTTGGAGGAGCCGGTGTTGGACTGGGGGTTATGAAGTTTAAAAAAATCACACAACACCAGGTTATGGTCCAACAGGTTTATTTGGAAGCTTTCAGAGTGCTGCTCCTTCGTGAGGTAGCTTCAAAAGCTGATGTAGGGCGTTTGCCTGAAACATAGATTTTCCTGCTCCTCAGATGCTGCCTGACTTGCTGTGCTTTTCCAGCACCACTCTCATCTAAGCTACGAAAGCTAGTTCTTCCAAATAAACATGTTGGACTATAACCTGGTGTTCTGTAATTTTTATCATTTGAAAGACATCTGGATGGGTATGTGAATAGGAAGGGTTTAGAGGGATATGGGCCAAATGCTGGCAAATGGGACTAGATTAATTTAGGATACTTGGTCTGCATGGACGAGTTGGACTGAAGGGTCTGTTTCTGAATACCTTTGGTGGGCGGCACGATGGCACAGTGGTTTGCACTGCTGCCTCACAGCGCCAGAGACCCGGGTTCAATTCCCGCTCAGGCGACTGACTGTGTGGAGTTTGCACGTTCTCCCCGTGTCTGCATGGGTTTCCTCCGGGTGCTCCGGTTTCCTCCCACAGTCCAAAGATATGCGGGTCAGGTGAATTGGCCATGCTAAATTGCCTGTAGTATTAGGTAAGGGGTAAATGTAAGGGTATGGGTGGATTGCGCTTTGGCGGGTCGGTGTGGTCTTGTTGGGCCGAAGGGCCTGTTTCCACACTGTAAGTAATCTAATCTATGACTCTAAATGGCCTCCTGTATCATCTGTGATTCTGTGAAGTATGGCCTTGACTGGAGAGTTAATTAAGACCCCAAGACTTCCCAAGGGAAAGCTAACTTTAATATTGAGTTTGACTCCAATAACCTCATTGGATACTGCCCAGAGTGTTTTCCTCAGATGTTGCTCAAAGTAGTATCCTTGACTCAACCATCATGAAAAGGTCCAAAGACATTGTTTAATGAAGGTGGGGAATTATTCCCATTCTGACCATTATTCACAAATAAAAAGAACAAATTATCCAATCTCATTGCCGTCTATAAAGTTAAAAATCACACCGCACCAGATTATAGTCCAACAGATTTAATTGGAAGCGCTGCTCCTTCCACAAGTGGTTGTGGAGAACACGATTGTAAGATTCTGTGTCTTACAATTGTGTTCTCCACAACCACCTGATGAAGGAGCAGCGCTTCCAATTAAACCTGTTGGACTATAATCTGGTGCGGTGTGATTTTTAACTTTGTACTCCCCATTCCAGCGCCGGCACCTCCACATCATGCTGTGTATAAGAGGTTGTGGAGCAGAAATTGTCTGCTGTGCTTCCTGCATTACAACAGCGTGCGCACTTCAACCTGTTTTCCATTGGCTGTAATGCATGTTGAGATAAATGGAGGTCAAGATAAGTGCTATGTAGATGGCACTTGGGTTGATGCTACACATATCCCAGTCAGACAGAAAGAATATTGAGGAAGTGCTGGAGAAAAAAGGAAATCAGTGCATCACCCCAAATAGAGAATGATGTAATAGTTTGGTTACAACGTTAGATCAGCTGGTTATAAGCAGAAGGTCGATGGTAAACATAGGAAAGGGAAGTGGATGAGAGAATGGATGATGGATGTTGTGGTCTGGATGCAGTAGGTTTTTGTTTTGTGGAAGATGTGAGAGCAGCAGGGTGGAGATCCATGGAATTCAGTCCACTGTGAGGGAGATGGCATCAACACATGAACAAAGGTGAGGGATAAAGGGCTGTGGGCCCTGGAGTAACATTGTGATGATGTCATGGAGATGATTCTCCACTGGCCATGAACAATGGTGGTGAAGTTACTAAGGTGTCTGTGAGATAGGAAATGTAGATAACTGTTTTTCAGTAACAGGGAGACTAGAACCTGGTTTGTCTCAGATTATCAAGAAAAGGTATCTTCTTGAGGTAGTGACAATGGCACTGAGCTTGTATGCAGGCTCATGTTCTGGTGGCGTGAGCTTGAATCCCATCATGGTCAATGGTGGCATCTGAATGCCATTTTAAACAGAAATCTAATGACAACCAATTTCAATAGTTGTAAAAACCCATCTGGTTCACTATTGCCCTTTAGGGCGAGAGGGGAGGGGATACAAAAGGGTCCAGAGGGGCAATTTTGTTTCAAATAGAGGGTGGTGAGGGTCTGGAACAGAGGTAGTGGTGGTGGCGAATACAATTTTGTCATTTTAGAAACATTGAGACAGGTGCATGGATGGGATAAATATGGAGGAATATGGACCAAATGCAGACAAATGGGATTAGATTAATTGTGAAAACTGGGCAGCATGGACAGGTCGGGCCAAAGGGCCTGTTTCCATGCTGTAGAACTCTACGGCTCTATGAAATCTGCCACCCTTATCTTACGTGTGACTCAAGACCCACAGCAATATGGTTGACTCTTAAATGCCCTCTGAAATGATGGAGCAAGCCAGTCTGATTAATGGGCAATCAGGGGTGATCAATAAGTGCTAGCAACTGCATCCCATGAATACAGAGAACGGTGCAATAACCATATTTGTCAACTGGATACAAAATTGGCTGGATGCTAGGAGGCAGAGGGTGGTGGTGCATGTGACCAGCGGTGTTCCACAGGGATCGGCGCTGGATCCACTTCTGTTTCTCGTCCAGACTTGGATGAGAATTTAGGTGGCATGGTTAGTAAGTTTGCCAATGACACTAAATGGATGGTATAGTCGATAGTGAAGAAGGTTATCTAAGATTACAAAGAAACCTTGATCATTAGGGCCAATGGGCTGAGGAGTGGCAGATGGAGTTTAATTTGGATAAATGCAAGGTATTGCATTTTGGTAAAACCAACAAAGGTACTGTTATTGAACAGAGAGAACGAGAGGTGTAGCTACATAGTTCTTTGGAAGTTGCATCATAGATAGACTTGGTGGTTAAGAACACTTGCCTTCATTACTCAGACCTTTAAATATAGGAGTCAGGACGTCATGTTGAGGTTATACAGGAGGCAACTTCTGAAGTACTGTGCACATTTCTGGTCGTCCTGCCAAAGAGAAGATATTATTAAATAAGAGAGCATTCAGAAAAGATTTGCCAGGATGTTGCTAGGACTGGACGGTATGAGATATGAGGGGTTGGATAAGCTGGGATTTTTGTTCACTGGAGCACAGGGGCTGAGGTGTGACCTTTAGAGAAGTGCGTAAAAATCATGAGGGCCATAGATAAGGTGAACAGCAAAAGTCTTTTCCCTAGGGTGGGTGCATTCGAAATGATGGGGTTTATTTTAAGGTAAGAAGAGAAAAATTTAAAAGTGACCTGAGGGGCGACGTTTTTACATAGAGGGTGGTTTGTGCGTCGAATGAGCTGCCAAAGGAAATGATAGATGAATGTACAGTGACAAAGTTCAAAATGCATTTGGACAGGTACATGAATCAAAAAGGTTTAGAGGGATATGAGCCAAATACAGGTCAGTACAAAGAACATAGAACAGTACAGCACAGTACAGTACAGCACAGTACAGTACAGGCCCTTCGGCCCTCGATGTTGTGCCGGCCTTATATCCTACTCTAAGATCAGACTAACCTACACACCCTTCAGTGTACTATTTGGGAAACTTGGTTGGCATGGACCAGTTGGACTGAAGGGTCTGTTTCCGTGCTTTGGAGATGCCAATGTTGGACTGGGGTGTATAAAGTTAAAAATCACACAACACCAGGTTATAGTCCAACAGGTTTAATTGGAAGCACTAGCTTTCGGAGCGCCACTCCTTCATCACAACCACCTAATGAAGGAGCAACGCTCCGAAAGCTAGTGTGCTTCCAATTAAACCTGTTGGTTTATAACCTGGTGTTGTGATTTTTTAAAAACTTTGTTTCCATGCTGTAAGACCTTACGACTCTATTTCTAAAGATGTCGAAGACTTAAGTCAGCTCCCTCAATCAGTCTGTCTTGAACCCAAACTCTGAGATGCAGGCATTACACCAAATGAGGAAATAAAGAATCTATTGTTTCAGTAACTTCTCTGTATTAGTAGTCATCAGAGGAGCCATCTGTATTTAGATTAATATTTTTATTCCCACTGTCACATAGTCTGAGCCTGAGTCTGAGGTAACTTTGGGAACTATTTATTAGTTCATTCTCTTCCTCATTAAAATTGACAGAAAGAGAAAGAAAAACATGGTTTTAAAGCAATTGAAACCAATATCAAAGAAGGGACATACTGTGGCCCCTAAAATGAAAGAAAATGAGAATTTTGCAGATATTTAACTGATCAGTGAGTGTCTGTGGAAATAAGACATGAATGAGTTGCCCTTGCAGCTAAAATCCCCATTTTGAATTGAAAATTATTGTAGGTCATTGATTCACTTGTTCTCACTTTCTCAGCTTATTGGCTCCTTTACTCCATTGTCCTCTGTTGGACCTGAGCTGTCCATCTCTCACCTCCCTTCTGTCACGTGACTCAGAGGTCAGTCTAAACCTCTTCCGTCTGTCTCTTAACTCGCACCGATTCCTGTTCGCTGCCTGTCATTGTGCCGACTGGCATACATTGTTTCCCAGTCTGCCAGCTCCTGCAGTTTCCTAATTGGTGGCCTCCTTTTCAAAATCCCTCATGGCATTGTCTCTCTGTGACCCCTTCCAATTCTGGCCAACTTGCCCATTCCCAATCGTGTTCTATTAGCAGCCGAGTCTCCGGGAGAATAAAGGAGCATTGGGAATGGGAGTAGGCCATTCAGCCCACCGAGTTCACTCTGCCATTTCATTAAGATCATGGCCAATCTGCTTGTGGTCTCAACTCTACTTTCCCATTTGCTCTTCAAGAGCTCTTGGCTCCCTTGTCTATCAAAAATCTGTCTATCTCTGTCTCAATAAGCTCTGCTTCTGACCCATAAAGAACATCGCAGATTAAAGACCCTCTTGGAGAGACAGAGAGACTCTCCTCATATCCACTGAAAAGGGAGACTACTAATACAGCATAGAATATAGAACATAGAAAAGTACAGCACAGAACAGGCCCTTCGGTCCATGATGTTGTGCCAAGGATTAATCCTAATGTAAAATAAAATAGCTTAACCTATGCACCCCTCAACTCACTGCTCTCCACGTGCATGTGAAGCAGTTGCTTAAATATCCCCAATGACTCTGCTTCCACCACCACCGCTGGAAACGTATTCCATGCATTCACAACTCTCTGCGTAAAGAATCTACCTCTGATGTCCCCTCTATACCTTCCTCCGAATATCTTAAAACTATGACCCCTCGTGCCAATCAATCCTGCCCTGGGGAAATGTCTCTGGCTATTGACTCTATCCATGCCTCTCATTACCTTGTACACCTCGATCAGGTCACCTCTCTTCCTCCTTCTCTCCAGAGAGAAAAGTTCAAGCTTATTCAACCTCTTTTCATAAGACAAGCCCTCCAGTCCAGGCAGCATCCTGGTAAACCTTCTTTGCACCCACTCCAAAGCCTCTGTATCTTTCCTATAATAGGGTGACCAACACTGGACACAATATTCCAAATGTGGTCTCACCAGGAACTTGTAGAGCTGTAGCAAAACCTTGCGGCTCTTCAACTCAATCCCCCTGTTAATGAAAACCAAAACACCAAATGCTTTCTTAATAACCTTATTTACTTGGGTGGCAACTTTGAGGGATCTATGTATTTGAACATTAAGATCCCTCTGTTCCTCCACACTGCCAAGAATCCTATCTTTAATCCTATATTCAGCATTTGCGTTTGACCTTCCAAAATGCATCACTTCGCATTTATCCAGGTTGAACTCCATTTGCCATTTCTCAGCCCTGCTCTGCATCCTGTCTATGTCGCGCTGCAGCCTGCAATAGCCCTCGATACGATCATTGGCACCTCCAACTTTTGTGTCATCAGCCAATTTGCTAACCCACCCCTCAACCTCCTCATCCAAGTCATTTATAAAATCTTCAAAGAACAGAGGCCCAACATCTTCTTGTTCTCCACCCTTTAATGAGTCTCATGATCTTACATGTTTCATTAAGATCACCTCTCTGTATTGGACAAACTGTTTAAGTTTTCAGTTGCCAATTAAGGCCAAAAGCTCTGAACATCTGACTTTCCCTCTCTTCTGTTCAGATGCTCCTTAAAGATTCAGACTTTGGTTCACTCACCCTAGTATCTCCTTACATAGCTCAATGTTTGACAACCTTCTTATGGAGCACCTAACACAGTAAAAGTTGCTACATAAATGCAGGTTTTGGCATTGTTAACGTTATCCTCACATTACCTTGTGCTGATTCTTTTTCAGTGCTGCTCTTCCAGTTCTGAATAAGTGTTTAAACTGGAAACGTTAACTCTCTTGTTAACGTTGGCACGGTGGCACAGTGGTTAGCACTGCTGCCTCACAGCGCCAGCGACCTGGGTTCAATTCCCGACTCAGGCGACTGTGTGGAGTTTGCACGTTCTCCCCGTGTCTGCGTGGGTTTCCTCCGGGTGCTCCGGTTTCCTCCCACAGTCCAAAGATGTGCGGGTCAGGTGAATTGGACATGCTAAATTGTGCTAGGTAAGGGGTAAATGTAGGGGTATGGGTGGGTTGCGCTTTGGCGGGTCGGTGTGGACTTGTTGGGCCGAAGGGCCTGTTTCCACACTGTAAGTAATCTTAAGAAATCTTGTGTTCTACCCAGCCCCTTGGGCATTGCAAATGTGTTCTGTTCCTAATATTCTTTCACTGCATAGCTACTGAAGAAAATGAATTTGGAGAGCCCCAGTGTAATCTGCAGTCGCACGTGACCTAAGGGCACGTAGGTCGACTGGTGCAATTATCTCAATGTCATTCGGGGAGGAAAGAGACACGGGCTGCTGTGGGAAAACCATTGTTGCATTAAATGACTTTGCTGAAATGTTACTGCTGGAAAGCACTGTCAAAGATAAACCCTTTCGCCATTTCGCCTGAGACAGCTTTTGCTAACCCTTCACTTGGTTATTTTTCTTTATGACACTTCAAAACCGACTGGTAAAAGGTTAAATCTGGTGTGTGTGTCTGTGTGTGTGTGTTAGAGAGTGAGTGTGTGTGTGACAGAATGCAGGTGTGCTTTTGAGTGTGTCTGTGTGTGGCTGTGTGAGTATGAGTGTTTCTGTGTGAGGGTGTGTCTGTATGTGTGTTTCTGTGTGTGAGAACGTGTGTGGCTATGTGTATGTTAGTGTCTGTGTGAGTGTGTGTGCATGTGAATGTGAGTGTGCGGATGAGTGTGAATGTGTTTGTGAGTGCATGTGTAAGTGTGTGTGTGTGTCTGTGTATATGCGTGAGAATCTGTGTATGTGTGTGTCCCTGTGCTTGTGTGTGTGCGTGCGCGTGTGTATATGTGCGCGTTTTGACGGCCCTGTAAAACAGAGACTTTAATCTAACAAGTCAATGTTTGTGTTGGAACAAATTACTGTAGATGCTGGAATCTGTTCTGAAAACAAAAAAGTGCTGGCGATCGCAGTGGGTCGTGCTGCATCCGTCAGGAGATTAGATTACTTGTAGTGTGGAAACAGGCCCTTCGGCCCAACAAGTCCATACCGACCTGCCGAAGCACAACCCACCCATTCCCCTACATTTACCCCTTTACCTAACACTACGGGCAATTTAGCATGGCCAATTCACCTGGCCTGCACATCTTTGGACTGTGGGAGGAAACCAGAGCACCCAGAGGAAACCCACGCAGACACGGGGAGAATGTGCAAACTCCACACAGTCAGTCGCCTAGTCTGGAATTGAACCCAGGTCTCTGGCGCTGTGAGGCAGCAGTGCTAACCACTGTGCCACCGTGCCGACCACAGAGAGAGCAAGCTAACATTTTGAGACTTGATGACTATTCATCACACAATGTTTGTGTTTTTGTCTTTTATCAGTGAGGTCTTGTCTACCAACTCAGGTAAACATAAAAAATATTATCACACCATTTTGAAGGATAGCAGGATCCTTACTATTCCTGAAGAAAGGCTCAGGCCTGAAACGATTCTCCTGTTCCTTGGATGCTGCCTGACCTGCATTTTTCCAGCAACACATTTTTAAGCTCTGATCCCCAGCATCTGCAGTCCTCACTTTCTCCTTACTCCTCATGTCTAGACCAACATCTACCCCTCAGTCAACTCCTGTAAAATCAAATTTTCTGGTCTTCCACACATTTACTGTTTGTGGGATTTTGCTGTGTACAAAGTGACAGCCAGAATTCCTTCATTACAGCAGTAAATGCACTTCAATAAATAACTTTGATTGGCTGTAAATTGTTTTGGTGCACCCTACCAGTTTGGTTTTGGAAAATGTCCTCTCCTGCTTTCAACTTCAAATCTCAACGATTTAATCTTGGACCTTGTCTCAGACCCTGATGTTCTTAGCCATCACAGAATATTTTTAAGTGCAGCTAACAATTTATCCCATGAACAGTTCGCGAAAGAGAAGTAGCTGTAAGCTTCAAAACTGAAAGAACCTGGAAAATATTGATAAGTGTGGAATGCAAACAGTGATTAGTGGAATGCAAACATTGATTTATGCATGTTGGGTGAGCAATATATCGAGTTATAGAATCATACAACATGGAAACAGACCCCTCAATCTAACTCGTCCATGCCAACCAGATTTCTCAAATTTAAACTAGTTCCATTTTCGTGCATGTGGCCCATATCCCTCTGAACCCTTTCTATTTTTGTACTAGTTCATCTCGCTTTTAAATGTTTAGCTCTAAGTCCTCTGGCAGTTCATTCCATTCACGCACCACCCTCTGTGTGAAAAAGTTGGCCCTGAGATCCCTTTGAAAACTTTCCCATCTCACCTTGCACCTATGCCTTCTAGCTCTGAATCACTCTCCCCTCCCACCTCCCCACGGGGAAAAGACATTGTCTATTTACCCTATCCATGTCCCTCATTTTTTTATAAACCTCAACCTCCTACGTTCCAGGGGAAAATGTCCCATTCAACCTCTCCCTATAACTCAAATCCTTCAGTCCTGGTAACACGCTTGTAAATCTTTTCTGCACCCTTTCCAATTTAGTAATGTCCACTTATGGCAGGGAGACCAGAACAGTTCTTTTTAAAAATGGTCTCACCAAAGTCCTCTATAGCTTTGACTTCTGAATCTTGCATCCAATGTTCTGTCTTTTGAAGTCAATCATGCCAAATGCCTTTTTCACCACCTTGTCTACCTGTGATGCCAATTTTAAGGAATAATATACCTGCACACCTATTTGACAACACTCCCCCGTGCCCTACCGTTAACTGTGTAAGTCCTGCCCTGGTCTGTCTTACCAAAATGCAACACCTCACATTTATTTAAATTAAATTCCATCTGCTACGCCTTAGCCCTTTGGCCCACCTGATCAAGATCCTGTTGTACTCTAAGGTAACCTTCTTCACCGTCCGCTATGGTGAGGTAATAGGATAGAGAAAAGCTAGGAAAGGCATGGGCGAGCTGAACATTCACGAACAGCAGATAGAATATAGAATCCATGTTCAAACTGGATGGTCTCAACAATCGCCTGACAACAGCATTATTGACCCAAACTGTTATGTTGTCGAGGCAGGTCAGGCGGCAGCCATAGAGAGACAGCAAGCTAATGTTTTGAGCCCTTTTCTTTGTTGATCCTATCTGGTCTTGTGGGCATTTCCAGTATATTCTCTTGTTTTTTTGAATTTCTAGTATCCATATTATTTTGCTTTGGACAGAATGATCTTCAGCTTGACTCTGCTGAGAGGTAGAGGAAGTGAACAGTGGCCTCACCACTCCACCAGTCACAGCATCAACTTAATTACTATTTCCCGTTATCGATGCAGCTACTTACATTTCTTATCTGATCCTGATTTTATTATTGTCACATTTGCCTAGGTACAGTGGAAAGTTTTGTTTTGCGTGCGGTACAGGCAGACCATACCGTACAAAGATCACAGGGTGATAGAACAGAGCAAGGAATACAATGTTACCGCTACAGAAAAGGAGCACAAAGAGTGTGGTCAACATTAGATTTGAAATTTGAGAGGTCCATTCAGAACATAGGACATAGAAAATTACAGCACAGAACAGGCCCTTTAGCCCACGATATTGTGCCAAGAATTATTCCTAATCTAAGATAAAGTAACCTAACCTACGCACCCCTCAACTCACTGCTCTCCATGAGCATGTCCAGCAGTCGCTTAAATGTCCCTAATGACTCTACTTCCACTACCACCACTGGCAACACATTCCATGCATTCACAACTCTCTGCGTAAAGAACCTACCTCTGACGTCCCCTCTATACTTTCCTCCTAATATCTTAAAACTATGACCCCTCATGGCAGTCAGTCCTGCCCTGGGGAAATGTCTCTGGCTATTGACTCTATCATTGCCTCTCATTATCTTGTATACCTTGATCAGGTCTCCTCTCTTCTCCTTCTCTCCAGAGAGAAAAGTCAGCTTATTTAAGCTCTCTTTGAAAGACGAGCTTTCCAGTCCAGGCAGCATCCTGGTAAACCTCCTTTGCACCCTCGCCAAAGTCTCTGTATCTTTCCTATAATAGGGCGATCAGAACTGGACACAATATTCCAAGTGTGGTCTCACCAGGGACTTGTAGAGCTGCAGCAAAACCTCACGGCTCTTAAACTCGATCCCCCTGTTAATTAAAGCCAAAATACCATATGCTTTCTTTGTGGCAACTTTGAGGGATCTATGCACTTGAACACCAAAATTCCTCTGTTCCTCCACACTGCCAAGAATCCTGTCTTTAATCCTATATTCAGCATTCAAGTTTGACCTTCCAAAATGCATCACTTTGCATTTATCCAGGTTGAACTCCATCTACCATTTCTCAGCCCAGCTCTGCAACCTGTCTATGTCGCGCTACAGCCTGCAATAGCCCTTGATACTATCAATGGCATCTCCAACCGTTGTGTCATTGGCAAATCTAATAACAGCGGGAAAGAAGCTGTTCTTGAATCAGTTGGTTTGTGTGTTTAAGCCTTTGTATCTTCTGCCTGATGGAAGAGGTTGGTAGTGATTCTAACTGGTGTAGGAGAGGTCTTTGATGATGTTGGCTGCCTTACTGAGGCAGTGGGAAGTGTAGATGGAGTCAATGGATGGAAGGTTGGATTGTGTGATGGACTGAACTGTGTTCGCAACTCTCTGTAGTTTCTTTTGGTCCTGGGCAGAGCAGTTACCGTACCAAGCTGTGATGCACCCAAATAGAAGGCTTTCTATGCTGCATCTGTAAAGGTTGGAGAGAATCCTTATGGACATGCTGCATTTCCTCGGCTTCCTCAGGAAGAAGAGCAGTTGTTGTGCCTTCTTAGCCATTGTCTCCACGTGGGTGGTCCAGGACAGGTGGTTGATGATCATCACACTGAGGAACTGAACCCTCTTAACCCTCCCCACCTCAGTGCCATTGGTGTAGATGGGCAAGTGCAGTCTGCCTTTAGTTTTGCTGACATCAAGGGAGCGATAGTTATCTTTACACCACGTCACTAAGCACTCTATCTCTTTCCTGTATTCTGTCTCATCATTGTTTGTTTGATATCCAGCCTACCGCGATGGTGTCATCAGTGACCTTGCAGGTGAACTTTGGATAAACTTTGACCACAATAGTCATGAGAGCATAAGGAGTACAGTAAAAGGCAGAATACGCATCTATATTCGATTTAAGATAAAATTTTGTTTTTACTATTGTAAAACAAAACTTATTCAACAAAGATGGTACAGGTTTCAAGAATGACACAAGACTTCAGGGGTTAAGTTATGAGGAAAGATAGTGTAAATTAGATCTGTTTCCTCCAGAATGTAAAGGTTAAAGGGTGATCTGATGGAAGTCTTTGAGATATTAACAGGAAAAGGGACGGCACAGTGGCTCAGTGGTTAGCACGACTGCCTCACAGCACCAGGGTCCCAGGTTCGATTTCCACCTCGGGCAACTGTCTGTCTGGAGTTTGCACATTCTCTCTGTGTCTGCATGGGTTTCCTCCGGATTCTCTGGTTTCCTCCCACAGTCCAAAGATGTGCAGGTTTGGGTGAATTGGCCATGCTGAGTTGCCCATAGCGTTAGGTGCATTAGTCCGAGGGAAATGGACTAATGCACCTTTTCAGAGGGTTGGGTGTGGACTTGTTGGGCTGAAGGGCCTGTTTCCACACTGTAGGGAATCCAACCATCTAACCAGAAAAGACAGGGTAGATGAAGATAAACTACTTCGACTGATTGGGGAGTCTAGAATTAAGGTAAATATGATTAAACATAAAAGTAGAGTGGAAACAAATGCTGTGAATTGGGGGGAAGGACAACTTTAATACAATAAAAAAGGCTCTAGCCAAGGTAATGATACCTGTAGGAAAATCCATATTAAACTGTGGTGTTCATTCAGAACGGTAACAGTGAGAGTGTCAGACCAAGATGTTGCCATCGAGATGAGGTTTGGACCAATCAATTCCAGAGAACCCAGCTAGAATATTGTGTGCAGTCCTTGAATCCACATTATAGGAGGGATGGAATTGCACTGGAGAGGGTGCAGAGGAGATTTACCAGGATGCTGCCTGGGCTGGAGCATACCAGTTATGGAGATAGACCAACTTACCTCAGAGGAGAGGAGATTGAAAGAGGGTATGACTGAGGTGTATAAGATTAAAGAAAAGGTAAATTCACCATAGTCTTACCAGACCACAGGGTCGTTCTCTGAATAGAGAGAGATAACAGGAGATGGTTTAACCTGAGAGTTGCCACACCCCAGAGGAGAGGAGACACTGAGAAGATGGGGCCTTCATGGTCGACTCAGCTGGTGTGGGAATTGGATCCTCACTGTTGGCATCACTGTGCATCGCAAAGCAGCCATCCAAGCTAACTGAGCCCCACATCAACCCATCAGATGCATGGATAGGGTAGGCTGGAAGAAACTGTACCCTTTGGTGCAGAGATCAATGGCTGAGGTAGGGGAAGGTCACAGATTTAAGGTGAGGGGCAGGAGGCTTAGAGAGGATGTCAAGAAAATGTTTTTACCCAGAGGGTGCTGGGAATCTGGAACTCACTGCCTGAAAGGGTGGGAGAGGCAGAAACCCTCATCACATTGAAGACGTGAGGAAGGATATTTGTAAGCAGGAAAGGGTTCAGAAAAGATTTACCTGATGTTGCTGGGAATGGATGGTTTGAGTTGAGGGGAGGCTGGACAGGCTGGGACTTTTTTCACTGCAGTGTAAGACGTTGAGGGGTGACCTTAGAGAGGGGCATGGATAAGGTGAACAGCAGTTGTCTGTTTAAGCAAGGAGAGATATGTCCAACAAATTTGACCGACGTTTTTGAGGACTGATGCGGTGTGTAGATGAGGGTACTATGATTGATATAGAGCAATTGGGGTGGGCTTCTGACTGTAGGATGGCCTCCTTCTTCAAGGACCACAGATTCCCCCCAGACGTGATCGACGATGCCCTCCACCGCATCTCCTCCACTTCCCGCTCCTCCGCCCTTGAGCCCCGCCCCTCCAACCGCCACCAAGACAGAACCCCACTGGTTCTCACCTACCACCCCACCAACCTCCGCATACAACGTATCATCCGCCGTCATTTCCGCCACCTCCAAACGGACCCCACCACCAAGGATATATTTCCCTCCCCTCCCCTATCAGCGTTCCGCAAGGACCACTCCCTTCGTGACTCCCTCGTCAGATCCACACCTCCCACCAACCCAACCTCCACCCCCGGCACCTTCCCCTGCAACCGCAGGAAATGTAAAACTTGCGCCCACACCTCCACACTCACTTCCCTCCAAGGCCCCAAGGGATCCTTCCATATCCGCCACAAGTTCACCTGTACCTCCACACACATCTATTGCATCCGCTGCACCCGATGTGGCCCCCTCTATATTGGGGAGACAGGCCGCTTACTTGCGGAACGCTTCAGAGAACACCTCTGGGCCGCCCGGACCAACCAACCCTACCACCCCGTGGCTCAACACTTTAACTCTCCCTCCCACTCCACCGAGGACATGCAGGTCCTTGGACTCCTCCACCGGCAGAACATAACAACACGACGGCTGGAGGAGGAGCGCCTCATCTTCCACCTGGGAACCCTCCAACCACAAGGTATGAATTCAGATTTCTCCAGTTTCCTCATTTCCCCTCCCCCCACCTTGTCTTAGTCGGTTCCCTCAACTCAGCACCGCCCTCCTAACCTGCAATCTCCTTCCTGACCTCTCCGCCCCCACCCCACTCCGGCCTATCACCCTCACCTTGACCTCCTTCCACCTATCCCACCTCCATCGCCCCTCCCCCAAGTCCCTCCTCCCTACCTTTTATCTTAGCCTGCTTGGCTACTCTCTCTCATTCCTGATGAAGGGCTTGTGCTCGAAACGTCGAATTCCCTATTCCTGAGATGCTGCCTAGCCTGCTGTGCTTTAACCAGCAACACATTTTCAGCTGTGGGCTTCTGACCCCCATGTCCCACGGGTGAATACAAAATAGTCTTGATAGACTTCAGTAAGACTTTTGACAAGGTCCTACATATATTCATAGAGTCCTCCAGCACAGAGACAGGCCCTTTGGCCCAGACTGGTCCATGCCAACCAAAGTGTCCATCCATGCCAACCCCATTCCCCTGCACTTGGCCCATATCCTTCTAACCCTTTCCTATCCATGTTTGTCCAAATGCCTTTTAAATGTTGTTAATGTACCTGCCTCAACCATTTCCCCAGGCAGTTCATTCTATATGCGTACCACTATCTGCATAAAAAATGTTCCCCCTCAGGTTCCCTTTTATTCTTTCCCCTCCAAACTTAAACTGATGCCCTCTTGATTCCCCAACTCTGAGAAAAAGACTGAGTGCATTCAATCTTGTGATCTTAGACAAGTCTACAAGCCCCAGTCTCCTAGGCTCTAAAGAAAAGGGTCCTGGCTTGTCCAACCTCTCCCTCTAACTCAGACCCTTGAGTCCTGGCAACATCCATATAAATTTCTTCTGCGCTCTTTCTTGTTTAATTCCAGACTGGTGAAGAAGATAAGGCCCAAGGGAATCTGAGGCAATTCTGCAAATTAGATCCAAAATTGGCCTACTGGTCTAACGGTGATGGTCAAAGGATGATTTTGTGACTGGAAGCCTCTGTCCAGTCAAGTGACATCCTTGACCCAGACTGTAAAGAGGTACCACTCCAAGATGGAGTCACGCCACTGGCCCTAGAAACACCTGGCCATACCCCTCAATACTGAGTGTACCCCCACTGTAGCTTTTCCTCACTTTCTTCTCCCCCATTGTGCAACTGGGCTGTGTCTATATTCATAGAATCATAAAATCCCCACAGTGTGCAAGCAGGCCCATTCAGTCCAGTAAGTCTACACCAACCCTAAAAACAGCATCCAACCCAGAACTCCCACCCGCTCCACCATCAATCCCTGTAACCCTACATTTCCCATGGCTAACCTACTTAGCCTGGACTTTGTCAGGGGATCCATCACTCTCACCACTTTAGACTATAAGGCCACAAGATATTAGATTACCTACAGTATGGAAACAGACCCTTCAGCCCGACAAGTCCACACCAAGTCTCTGAAGAATAGCCCACCCATACCCATTCCCCATATTTACCCCTGACTAATGCACTTAAGGCTACTGGCAATTTACCATGACCAATGGACCTAACCTGCACAGCTTTGGATTGTGGGAGGAAACCGGAGCAAACTCACACAGACGCGGGGAGAATGTGCAAACTCCACACAGACAGTTGCCTAAGGCAGGAATTGAACCTGGATCCCTGGTGCTGTGAGGCAGCAGTGCTAACCTCTGAGTCACTGAGCCACCACGGTGCCCTTATATAGGAGCAGAATTGGGCCATTTGGCCCATTCAGTCTGCCAGACCATCCGATCATGGCTGATATGTTTCTCAAGATTAGAGTGGTGCTGGAAAAGTACAGCAGGTCAGGCAGCATCCGAGCAGCAGGAAAATCAATGTTTTGGGCAAAAGCCCTTCATCATGAATGAGGCTGGAAGCCTCAGGGGGTGGAGAGATAAATGGGAGAGGGGTGGAGCTGGGGGGAAAGTTTTTGAGAGTACAATAGGTGGATGGAGGTGGGGAGTAAAGTTGATAGGTCGGAGGGGAGGGTGGAGCGGATAGTTGGGAAGGAAGATTGACAGGTGGGACAGGTCATGAAGATGGTGCTGAGCTTCCACTCCACGTTCTTCTCCGACCCCCCCCCCCCCCCACCCCATCTCTCCACCCCCAAAGCTTCCAGCTTCATTCCTAATGAAGGGCTTTTGCCCGAAACAACATCAATTTTCCTGCCCCTCGGATGCTGTCTGACCTGTTGTGCTTTTCCAGCACCACTCTAATCTCCAGCAGTCATCACTTTCGCCTGATATGTTTCTCAACCCCAGTCTCCTGCCTTCTCCCTATAACCCTTGATCTCCTCAATAATCAAGAACCTATCTAAGTCCATCTTAAATACACTCAATGACTTGGCCTCCACAGTCCTCTGCAGCAATGAGTTCCACAGATTCCCCACCCTCTGGCTGGAGAAATTCCTCCTCATGTCAGTTCTAAAGGGTTGTCCCTTCCCCCTGAGGCTGTGCCTGCAGATCCTGGTCACTCCTGCTAATGGGAACAAATTCTCCATGTCCACTCGGTCCAGGCCTCTCAGTATTCTGTAGGTTTCAATCCGATCCCCCTTATCCTTCCAAACTCCAAGTACAGACCCGGAGTCCTCAACTGCTCCTCATATGAACATGGGCCTTTACTGTGCTGTAATGTTCTTTCGGCCCTCGATGTTGCGCCGACCTGTCATACCAATCTGAAGCCCATCTAATTTATACTATTCCATGTACATCCATATGCTTGTCCAATGACGACTTAAATGTACTTAAAGTTGGCGAATCTACTGCCATTGCAGGCAAAGCATTCCATACCCTTACTACTCTGAGGTAAAGAAACTACCTCTGACATCTGTCCTATATCCATCACCCCTCAATTTAAAGCTATGCCTCCTCGTGCTCACCGTCACCATACTTGGAAAAAGGTTCTCCCTGTCCACCCTATCTAACCCTCTAATTATCTTATATGTCTCTATTAAGTCACCTCTCAACCTTCTTCTCTCTAATGAAAACAGCCTCATGTCCCTCAGCCTTTCCTCGTCAGATCTTCCCTCCATACCAGGCAACATCCTAGTAAGAGTCCTCTGCACCCTTTCCAAAGCTTCCACATCCTTCTAATAATGTGGTGACCAGAACTGTACACAATACTCCAAGGGTGGCCACACCAGAGTTTTGTACAGCTGTAGCATAACCTCACGGTTCTGGAACTCAATCCCTCTATTAATAAAAGCTAAAACACTGTATGCCTTCTTAACAATGCTGTCAACCTGCATGGCAACTTTCAAGGATCTGTGTACTTGGACAACGAGATCTCTCTGCTCATCTACCCTACCGAGAATCTTACCATTAGCCCAGTACTTTGTATTCTGGTTACTCTGACCAAAGTGAATCACCCCACACTTGTCCACATTAAACTCCATTTGCCACCTCTCAGCCCAGCTCTGCAGCTTATCTATGTCTCTCTGTAACCTGCAACATCCTTCATCACTATCCACAACTCCACCGACCTTAGTGTCGTCTGCAAATATGACAAGCCTTTCATCCCTGAGATTATTCTTGTAAACCTCCTCTTGACTTCAAAGTTTGAGTAAAGATTAGTAACTCAAGTGCCTGTTGCCGTGGTTGTGGGTATGTTTGCAGAACTGGGAAATTGATTTACAGAAGTTTCATCCTCTGTGACATCTTCTGTACTTCATTGATGGACTCCATCAACAAGCACATAGACCTTTTACTGTGAAAACTGATGAACATCAGAACTAGGGGCAGGAGTAGGTCATCTGGTCCATCGAGCACACTCCAGCATTCAATAACATCATGGTGGATCTCTTTCAAGGACTCGGCTCCACTTATCTAGCAGCTCATCATAACCCTTAATTGCTTCACTGTTCAAAAATCTACCTTTACCTCAGTAAATGTTATTAAGGCAGCCTCAACTGCTTCCCTGGGCAGGGAATTCCACAGATTCACGACCCTCTGGGTGAAGATGTTCCTCGTGAACTCAGTCCTAAATCTGTTCCCCCTTATCCTGAGGCTGCACCCCCTAGTTCTAGTTTAATCTTCCAGTGAAAACAACCGAGGAGAAAGTGAGGTCTGCAGATGCTGGAGATCAGAGCTGAAAATGTGTTGCTGGAAAAGCGTAGCAGGTCAGGCAACATCCAAGGAATAGGAGATTCGACGTTTCGGGCATAAGCCCTTCTTCAGGAATGGCTCCTGAAGGAATGATTCCTGAAGAAGGGCTTATGCCTGAAACGTCGAATCTCCTGTTCCTTGGATGCTGCCTGACCTGCTGCGCTTTTCCAGCAACACATTTTCAGCAGTGAAAACAACCTCTCTGCTTCTTTCTTATCTATTCCCTTCATAATTTTATATGTTTCTATGAGATCCCCCTTCATTCTTACAAATTCTAATGACTACAGTAAATCAAGGTGTAGAGCAACGTACTTTTTGAGTTCTTCCACAATTTTTTAGTTCCCCATTTATCCTTCATCAGTCTCATTTTCCAGCAGACTAATGTCCACTCATGTCTTGTCTGTCTGTCTGTCTGTCTGTCTGTCTGTCTCTCTCTCTCTCTCTCTCTCACCTTTTTTATCTATCTAAAACACTTGCAATTTTCTTTAATGTTACTAGCTACTTCACTCTCATATTTTCCGAAGCAGAAATCTTGTCTTTTTTTTTCAGTGAGATGCAGTCTGGGCTTTTCCTGACTGGCTGTCTCCCTCTGTTTTTCAAACTGATGGTCTCCCATCTCTTCTCTGACCGCACTCCTTAAGCTGTGGGGTGTCATAGCTAAAAACAAACGGGTGTTCTCCACATTTCTCTTGCTGCTGTACCTCCCTGCAATGCTCAGGTTCCAAAACCTGGGCCTGTAGCTCTTCAAACCCACGGTACTTCCTACAGATGTGATGTTTCAAACTGTGTCAAAGTGACCATAGCGACACAACTTCTGCACGTACTGCAGGCAATGCACTTTTCTGAGCTCCTCTGCCATGCCTTTAGTTCAGAAACTTAATTATTACTTCTTCAAAACAACATAGCAATCTTATCTTTTCTTAATGCAGCACAAAGTGCAGAAAAATCAATTTATCTGCTGTTGAATCAGATTCGATTTATCTTGCATTTTGCAGATGAGAACTGGTCCTAATTAAAAGCCTTTGAACTGGAGACATTAACTATGATTTCTCCCCACTGATGCTGCCAGACCTGCTGAGTTTCGCCACCAGTTTCTGGTTTTGCTTCAATTTTCCACATTGTGGGGTAGGTGCCAGTGTTGTAACTGCACTGGAACAGCTTGGCGAGGGGAGAGGCAAGTTCTGGAGCACAAGCCTTCGGTACTATTGCTGGAATGTTGTCAGGGCCCATAGCCTTTGCAGTATCCAGTGTCTCCAACCGTTCCTTGATATCACGTGGAGTGAATGGAATTGGCTAAAGACTGGGATCTGTGATGGTGGGGACCACTGGGGGAGACCGAGATGGATCATCCATGGCTGAAGATTGCTAAGAAAGCTTCAGCCTTATCTATTACACTGACATGCTGGGCTCTTCCATCATGGAGGATGGAGCTATTAATGGACCTGCCTCCTTCAGTGAGATGTTTAATTGTCCACCACCATTCATGACTGGATGTGGCAGGATCGTGGAGCTTGGATCTGATCAGTTGGTCAATGTGGTGCTTTCACTGTTTGGTACTGTTTCACAAGTACTCCTGTATTGTACCTTTACCAGATTCACCAGCTTCCTCAATGGTGAGCTTGTCCAACGCTACTCCTGGCAAACCCTCCTGCACTCTCTATTGAACCAGGGTTGATCCCCTGGCGTGATGGTAATGGTTGAGTGGGGGATATGCCAGGCCGTGAGGTTACAGATTGTGCTGGAGTACAGTTCTGCTGCTGTTGATGGCCCTCAGTGCCTCATGGATGCCCAGGCTTGAGTTACTGGATCTGTTTGAAGTCTGACCCATTTAGCACGGTGATAGTGCTACACAACACAATGGAGGGTATTCTCAATGTGAAGGTGGGACTTTGTCTCCACTAGGATTGTGTGGTGGTCACTCTTACTGATACTGTCATGGACAGAGGCACCTACAGCCGGCAGATTGGGAAGGATGAGGTTGAGTGTGTTTTTCCCTCTTGTTGGTTCCCTCCCCACCTGCCGCAGACCCAGTCTAACAGCTGTGTCCTTTAGGACCCGACCAGCTCGGTCAGTAATGCTGCTGCCCAGCCCCTCTTGGTGGTGGACAGTGAAACCCCCCCACCCAGAGTACACTCTGTGTCCTTACCACCCTCAGTGCTCCCTCCAAGTGTTGTTCAACATGGAGGAGATACTGATCCATCAGCTGAGGGAGGACGGTACGTGGGAATCAGTGGGAGGGTTCCTTGCCCATGTTTAACCTGAAGCCATGAGACCTCATGGGGTCTGGAGTCAATGTTGAGGAATCCCAGAGTAACCCCCTCCGGACTGTATCCCACTGTGCCGCCCTCTCTGCTGGGTCTGTCCTCCCGGTGAGGCAGGACATATCCAGGGATGGGGAGGGTGGTGTCTGGGACATTGTCTGTAAGGTATGATCCCGTGAGTATGACTATGTCAGGCTGTTGTTTGACCAGTCCGTCAGACAGCTCTCCCAATGTTGGCCCTAACCCCCAGCTGTTAGTGAGGAGGATTCTGGAAGGTTGCCGATGCTGGTCTTGTCCCACCCAGTTTACGGCCATTCCTTTCTGTAGGCTTTAGAGTTGTTTTAATAAAGCCTGCCTTGGTAGGCCCATTCAAGAGGGCAGTAAATAGATAACCACATCACTGTGGGTCTGGAGTCACATGTAGACTAGACCAGGGAAGGATGGCAGACTTGAAACTGCAAGATAGTTCCCTTAATTTATATAGTTTTCCTGTTTAAGACAGCAAAGGCAGAGTTCAATGAGGTGGCATAGGTTCCACTGTTTATAAGAGAGGTTTCTCTCAGCAGCCAGATGTATGAAACTGCTGCTAATGGCTCACAGCCAAACATCATAAAATGTGGTGCACCAGGATATAGGGAAACAGCAGGAGCTTGGCACTTGATAATAGATCGGTATGAACACAATGGGCTGAATGGCCTCTTTCTGTGAATTTTGTGATTTCCTCCCCTGAAGGGTTTTAGTGAGCATGAAGAGCTGTTATGACAATCCCCATTTGTTGCAGGCCCCTGTATGTTTTCACCTGATTCGAATTGCACCATCGGAAAGGATGGCAGTGACATTGAGATCGCTAAGTTTTCTCGCGTGTGGTTTCGGATTATTCCCCGCAACGTTTGCAGCAATGTTACTGTTGAGCGAGAACCTTGATGAATCACTTGATGAATCTCCCGAGCCCCTACGTTCAGGCTTGTCCTCTTCTTCTGCATGGTCTTTCTTTTCCTTCTTCTTTTTCCTCCTACCCCTTCTTTTTTCTCAGACAAACCTGAAAGAGAGTTCTTCAGCAGGAGGCAGCGTCAATGGGCACCTGAGTAGCAGTGGTGTATTGTGAGGCAGCATGGCTATAGGGTCCATCAGGCAGCCTGGGAAGCCTGGCGCAGGACTCGCTTCTGTGTGGGCCCATGGTGGTGGCATGGCGTGGGCTGAAAAACCTGGAGCGGGCACTCTCAGTGGCATGGCATATAGTTGGGAAGCCTGGAGCGGGCACTCTCAGGAGCATGGTGTGGGCTGGGAAGCCTGGAGCGGGCACTCTCAGGAGCATGGTGTGGGCTGGGAAGCCTGGAGCGGGCACTCAGTGACATGGTGTGGGCTGGGAAGCCTGGAGCGGGCACTCAGTGACATGGTGTGGGCTGGGAAGCCTGGAGCGGGCACTCAGTGACATGGTGTGGGCTGGGAAGCCTGGAGCGGACACTCTCAGTGACATGGTGTGGGCTGGGAAGCCTGGAGCGGACACTCTCAGTGACATGGTGTGGGCTAGGAAGCCTGGAGCGGACACTGTCAGGAGCATGGCCTGTGTTGGGAAGTCCGGAGCGGGCACTCTAAGTGGCAGTATGCTGTAACAGCAGAGAAGGAAAGGTTGGACTCTCTTTAAGTTATTTTTTAAATTTATTGTGAGCTAATGTGAATGATGTCCCTCAGTGCACACTTTTCACTGTACTTTACATTGAATACACATAACAATGAAAGATAAAGGATAAAAAATATTCATTTGTTTCAGGCAACATTTCTTCTTATTTCAAAGAAAGAGACCTTGGAGTGCAGGTTCATAGCTCCTTTAAAATGGGATAGTGAAGAAGGTGTTTAATACGCTTGGCTTTATTTTTCAGTGAATTAGTATAGGAGTTGGGAAGTCATGTTGTGGCTGTACAGGACATTGGTGAGGCCACTTTAGGAAAACTGCATTCAATTCTGGTCTCCCTGCTGTAGGAAAAATGTTGTTAAATTTGAGGGAGTGCAGAAATGATTTACAAAGATGTTGCCAGGGTTGGAGGGTTTGTGCTATAGGGAGAGGCTGAACAGGCTGGGGCTGCTTTTCCTGGAGCATCGGAGGCTGAGGGGTGACCTTATGGATGGTTATGAAATGATGAGGGGCATGGGTAGGGTTAAGGACTTTTTCCCAGTATGGGAGAGTCCAAAACTAGAGGACCTAGGTTTAAGGTGAGGGTGTAAAGATTTAAAAGGGGTAACCTTTTCACACAGAGGGTGGTGTGTGTATGGAATGAGAAAGTGGTGGAGTCTGGTATAATTACAACATTTAAAAGGCATCTGGTTGGGTATGTGAATAGGAAGAGATATGGAGCAAATGGAACAAAGTCAGATTGAGCTGTCTGGTCAGAATGGATGACTTGGACTGAAGGGGTGTTTCCGTGCTGTACATCTCTAATGACTATTAATCAACTTTACCAAAAGGAAGTGGTTAACCGAGTCAGTTCTGTCCTTCTGGCCTGTGGGAAAAGGTTGTGCACAGTTTGCTGACTTTACCATTGTTAAGAAGTGCTTTTCTTTGCTGTGACAGGAAAACCTTTATAAGACCAAACCTTGCTTTGCCAGAGCTTTGCAGCATTGCTTTTCTTGCACACAGGGCTGCCTGGTGTCTGCGTTGTCATGCACGTACGGGAGGAGGCCTGGGTAAATATCTGAATGTCAAGAACAACCGAGTGAGACCGAAGGCTCAGAAACAGGGTCACCCTCAGGTTAACCAATCATAGGAGCAGAAGGAGCTCTTCCAGTCCATTGAGTCTTCTCTGCCATTCAATGACATCATCGTTGAACTGATAACCCTCAACTCTGCTTTCCTGCCTTAACCCTTACAGATAAACGAATCTGTCTCAGCCTTGAGTATACTCAATGGCCCAGCCTCGACAGCCCTCGACGATAAAGAAATCCACAAATTTGCCACCTACTGAGAGAAGGAAATTGAAGGGAAAGTTAGAACAAGGAAAGTCAAGAAAGACAACGATATCAATGAAGCAAAAAACTTAAAAAGGGATCATGCTGTAAGGTTGAGTAAAATAGGAGTTGATGGGAAGGGTGAGGATAGTGACAAATTAAAAATACTATATATGAATGCACAAAGTATTAGAAATAAGATGGATGAGCTTGAGGCTCTTTTGGAAATTGGCAGCTACGATATTGTGGGGATAACTGAGACGTGGCTTCAAGTGGACAGGGCCTGGGAAATGAATATTCAAGGCTACATGTGCTGTCGTAAGGACAGACCGACGGGCAGAGGGGGTGGGGTGGCCTGTTGGTAAGGGATGATATTCAGTCCCTTGCATGGGGTGAGCTAGAATCAGGGGATGTAGAGTCAGTATGGATAGAGCTGAGAAATTCTAAGGGTAAAAAGACCCTCTTGGGAGTTATCTACAGGCCCCCAAACTACCCCAAAGTAGTATGGATGTAGGGTGTAGGTTGAATAAGGAGCTGAAATTGGCCTGCCGCAAAGATGTTACTACAGTTGTTATGGGGGATTTCAACATGCAGGTAGACTGAGAGAATCAGGATGGTATTGGACCTCAATAAAGAGACTTTGTGGAGTGCCTCCGAGGTGGATTCTTAGAAAGGCTGGTGCTGGAGCCTACCAGGGAGAAGGCAATTCTGGATCTGGTATTGTGCAACAAACCAGAATTGATCAGGGACCTCGAAGTGAAGGAGCCATTGGGAAGTAGTGACCATAATACAATAAGCTTCAATCTGCAATTTGAAAGGGAGAGGGTACAATCAGAAGTGACAATATTTCTGTTGAATAAAGGGAACTATGGACTTATGAGAGAGGAGCTGGCCAAAGTACAATGGTGCAATACTTTAGCAGGGATGACAGTGGAGGAACAATGGCAGATATTTCTGTGTATAATGCAGAAGATGCAGGGTCAGTTCTTTCCAAAAAGGAAGAAAGATCCTAGGAGGAGGCAGGGGTGGCCGTGGCTGACGAGGGAAGTTAAGGAACATATAAAGTCAAAAGAGAAAAAGTATAACATAGCAAAGATAAGTGAGAAAACAGGACTGGGAAGCTTTTAAAGAACAACAGAGGATTACTAAGAAGGAAATATGCAGAGAAAAAATGAGGTTTGAAGGTAAACTGGCCAAAAATATAAAGGAGGATAGTAAAAGCTTATTTAGGTATGTGAAAGGGAAAAAAATGGTTAAGACTAAAATTGGGCCCTTGAAGACAGAATCAGGGGAATATATTACGGGGAACAAAGAAATGGCAGAAGAATTGAATTGGTACTTCAGATCTGTGTTCACTGGGGAAGACACAAGCAATCTCCCAGAGGTAACAGTGGCTGAAGGACCTGAACTTAAGGGAATTTATATTTGCCAGGAATTGGTGTTGGAGGGACTGTTAGGTTTGAAGGCTGATAAGTCCCCGGGGCCTGATGGTCTACATCCCAGGGTACTGAAGGAGGTGGTTCGGGAAATCGTGGATGCATTGGTGATTATTTTCCAGAGTTCAATAGGTTCAGGATCAGTCCCTGAGGATTGGAGGGTGGCTAATGTTATACCACTTTTTAAGAAAGGTGGGAGAGAGAAAGCAGGAAATTATAGACCAGTTAGTCTGACCTCAGTGGTGGGAAAGATGCTGGAGTCTATTATAAAGGATGAAATTACGACACATCTGGATAGCAGTAACAGGATAGGTCAGAGTCAGCATGGATTTATGAAGGGGAAATCGTACTTGACTAATCTTCTGGAATTTTTTGAGGATGTAACTCTGAAGATGGACAAGGGAGATCCAGTGGATGTAGTGTACCTGGACTTTCAGAAAGCCTTTGATAAAGTCCCACATAGGAGGTTAGTGAGCAAAATTAGGGCGCATGGTATTGGGGGCAAAGTACTAACTTGGATTGAAAATTGATTGGCTGACAGGAAACAAAGGGTAGTGATAAACGGCTCCATTTCAGAATGGCAGTGGCGTACCGCAGGGATCAGTGCTAGGACCGCAGCTTTTTACAATATACATTAATGATATTGAAGATGGTATCAGCAATAACATTCGCAAATTTGCTGATGATACAAAGCTGGGTGGCAGGGTGAAATGTGAGGAGGATGTTAGGAGGTTAAGGGTGACCTGGACAGGTTAGGTGAGTGGTCAGATGCATGGCAGATGCAGTTTAATGTGGATAAATGTATGGTTATCCACTTTGGTGGCAAGAACAGGAAGGCAGATTACTACCTAAATGGAGTCAAGTTAGGTAAAGGGGCAGTACAAAGAGATCTGGGTGTTCTTGTACACCAGTCAATGAAGGTAAGCATGCAGGTACAGCAGGTAGTGAAGAAAGCTAATAGCATGCTGGCCTTGATAACAAGAGGGATTGAGTATAGAAGCAAAGAGGTCCTTCTGCAGTTGTAGAGGGCCCTGGTGAGACCACACCTGGAGTACTGTGTGCAGTTCTGGTCTCCAAATTTGAGGAAAGACATTCTGGCTATTGAGGGAATGCAGCATAGGTTCACGAGGTCAATTCCTGGAATGGCGGGACTACCTTATGCTGAAAGGATGGAGCGACTGGGCTTGTATACCCTTGAGTTTAGAAGACTGAGAGGGGATCTGATAGAGACGTATAAGATTATTAAAGAATTGGACACTCTGGAGGCAGGAAACATATTTCCGCTGAGGGGTGAGTGCCGAACCAGAGGATACAGCATAAAAATAAGGGAGTAGGCCATTTAGGACAGAGATGAGGAGAAACTACTTCACCCAGAGAGTAGTGGGGGTGTGGAATGCTCTGCCCCAGAGGGCAGTGGAGGCCCAGTCTCTGGATTTGTTTCAGAAAGTGTTGGCTAGAGCTCTCCAGGATAGTGGAATCAAGGGTTATGGAGATAAGGCAGGAACAGGATACTGATTGAGGATGATCAGCCATGATCATAATGAATGGTGATGCAGGCTCGAAGGGCTGAATGGCCTACTCCTGCACCTATTGTCTTTTGTGTAATTAATTCTTTCTCATCTCTGGCTTAAATGAGTGACCCCTTTTTCTGACATTATGTCCATTGCTCCTGGACTCGCCAAACAAGGGGAAACAACTCCTCCACATCTACCCTGTCAAGCCCTCTAAGAATCTTGTCTGTTTCAATAAGGTTGCTTTCCTTCTTCTACATCCCAATGACTGCAGGCTTAATCTACTCAATCTCTCCTCATTAGACAGCCCCTCCATACCTGGTACCAGCCTGGTGAGCCTTCTAGGGAATTCCTCCAATGCTAGTAGATCTGTCCTTCAATGAGTGGCCCAAAACTGTTCACAGTATTCAAGCTGTGTTCTGACTAGTGTCTTGAGTTTAGAAGACTGTGAGGTTATCTCATTGAAGCATCAGGGATTCTTGAGGAGGAACGTGTTCTCTCAGAGGGCTAGCAGTCTTTGGAACTCCTTACCACAGAGAGCTGTGGGTTAGAGACGAAACAAAAACTGTAGATGCTGGATTCCAAGTTAGACAGGCAGGAGGCTGGAAGAACACAGCAAGCCAGGCAGCATCAGGAGGTGGAGACGTTAATGTTTCGGGTGGGACCCTTCTTCAGGCCTGTCCTGACTTCGGTTGATCCAACGTTCCTCATGTTCACTCTCTCCCATCCTTTCCCCGTAACTCCTGATTCCACAACTGATCAACAATCTCTCTGTCTCAGCCTTGAATATACACAAGGAATCTGCCCCCATAGCTCTCTGATAGACAAGTAGGAGGCTGGAAAAACACAGCAAGCCAGGGCAGCGTCAGGAGGTGGAGAAGTCAATGTTTTGGATGGAACCCTTCTTCAGGACGGTCCTGACTTCTCCACCTCCTGACGCTGCCTTGGCTTGCTGTGTTTTTCCAGCCTCCTACTTGTCTATCAGAGAGCTGTAGGACTCCTTGTGTATATTCAAGGCTGAGACAGAGAGATTCTTGATCCGTCGGGGAATCAGGAGTCATGGGGATAGGATAGGAGAGAGTGAATGTGAGGAATGTTGGATCAGCCACGATCCTGTTGAATGGCAGAGCAGGCTCGAGGGGCTGAATGGCCTCCTCCTATCCCTATTTCTTATGGCCTTATGGCCTTGTTGTACAATGTTAGCTAAATCTTCCGACATTTAGACTCCATTCTCTTTGAACTGGGAAGAAATTAATTTGAATAAAGATATGGAGTCAAAACTTGGCAAATTAATTGTTGTAACTGTGAATGCAGAATGATTTTGTGAGTGGTTACAGTCATCATTTTCTAATTTCAGATTTTCAGCTTTTGCAGTATTTTCTTTGATAATAATCCTGATGTTCTAATTACTTTCAGCATTTCTAGCTCTTTATAAAAATGACAGAGTGACAGTAACATTTGAAACAAATGGGACCTGCTGCATTTTAAATCTTTGAGTCCAAAATCAATAATTGATGTTTTTGGACTCTCTCTAGGTCCACCCTAACATAACCTCACACCATTGGCATGTCGGCCTTACCCTCAGAGATGGACCTGCTCCCTGGAATATGACATTGTCCCATACTCATTGTCTGAGACAGAGTTCCTGCGCCTTAGTTCATTGGAACTGCATCCCCAATGCTGAGCCCCTCTCATTACTCTCAGGAAACAGGTGACATAAGTACGGAAATAGCATCCCAGTAATAGAGAATGTTGGAGCGTTGCCCAGGGCCATGGGTTCAGATCCCACCGGCAGCTGAAGTAGCTAAAATCCGAATAATCCATTTTTCTGGAATAAAATGCTGTTTTCATCAAAAACGATCATTATCTGGTTCACTAAGGTCCTTGAGAGAAGGAAACTGTCATCCTTAACTGGTCTGGCCTACACGTGACTCCAGACCAGAAATGGTGCGAAACAATTACTTCAATCATTTGGAAGATCAAATGTTGAGGGAAAGCATACAATTAATGGTAGGACACTGAACAGCGTTGATGTACAGAGGAATCTTGGGGTTCAAGCTCACAGCTCCCTGAAAGTGGCCACACAAGTAGTTCGGGTGGTAGAGAAGGTGTGCTTGTCTTTATTGGTCAGGGAATGGGGTACAAGAGTCACGATGTCATGTTGCAGCTTTATAAGAGAAAGTGAGGACTGCAGATGTTGGAGATCAGAGCTGAAAAATGTGTTGCTGGAAAAGTGCAGCAGGTCTGGCAGCATCCAAAGAGCAGGAGAATTGACGTTTCGGGCATGAGCCTGAAGAAGGGCTCATGCCCGAAACATCGATTCTCCTGCTCTTTGGATGCTGCCAGACCTGTTGCGCTTTTCCAGCAACACATTTGTCAGCAGCTTTATAAGGCTTTGGTTGGGCAGCACTTGTATTGCATTCAGTTCTGGTTGCAGGCAGGATGTGGAGGCTTTGATGATGGAGCAGAAGAAGTTGATCAGGATGGGCCTGGATTAGAGGGAATGAGCTATAGGGAGAGGCTGGGAAAACCCAGGTTGTTTTCTCTGGAATGGCACCGGCCGAGGGGAGACTTGATAGAAGTCTATAAAATTATGAGGTGCATGAATAGGGCTGATGGTCAGAATTTTTTTCCCAGCGTTGAAATGTCTAATACTAGGGGCATGCATTTAAGGTGAGAGGGGAAAAGTTCAAAGAAGACATGAGGGGCAAGTTTTTTACACAGTGGGAGGAGCGTGGAACATGCTGCCAGGGATGGGGGTGGAGACAGAAAGGTAGGGGCATTTAAAAGACTCTTAGATAAGCTCATGAATAGGTAAGGAATGGAGGGATATTGACTAAGCGCAGGCAGAAGGGATTAGTTTAATTTAGCATCACATTTGACACAACATCGTGGGCCTAAGTGCCTGTTCCTGTGCTCTATGTTCAGTCATGGGCCATTGGAGATGTTAACAAACACTGGACTTGCCAGTGAAGTCCACATCCTTTGAAAAGATAAAGGGGAAAAAAAAAATCAAATATCCTGCACTGGCCTATAAAGCATGTCATCCTTTCCTGAATTGGAGGGGTCACATACAGTGCTATCTAAATTCAAATCTCTCCTTCTTCAACATACTTGTGGGATTTACCTGAGGAACTTTCCTTTCAGTTCTGAATTTGAGCATTCGCCGTGTCATTTCCTGGCTCTACGCCACCCTATTCCACCCTACGCCATTCTTTACTCAGACAGTAGTAAGGGTATGGAATGCTCTGCCTGCCATGGTAGTAGATTCACCAACTTTAAGTACATTTAAGTTGTCATTGGACAAGCATATGGACGTACATGGAATAGTGTAGGTTAGATGGGCTTCAGATTGGTATGATAAGTAGGCACAACATCGAGGGCCGAAGGGTCTGTACTGCGCTGCAATGTTCTGTGTTCCATCTATGAATGGATTTGCGAATTTGATTGAAATTGCTCTTCAATGCTACACTCTCAGCTGGGGAGGGGAACTTGTTTCCTTCTCCTCAATGTCAGATCTTCAACACGTTGTTAAACAATCTGAGGCACGGTCTGTGAGCCAGTTGTAACGATACAGACGATCAAAAGAAAAGGAGAAATGGTTTCGACCACTGCCTTTACAACTATCTCCCAAGTTCATAGTTACTGCCAGACTCAGCACTTTCCCCAAAGTTATTCTCCAGTCTCAAACATTTAATTGCAGGGTTTTGGTGTAATTATGTATCTTGCAGAACAGCACATTACAGACAACGAGGTAGGAAGGAGATGGAAATGAGCTTTATTGTCAATGGGCTGAAATGTTAAGATGATGAGCTGCCTGGCATTTTATCACACTCCCACCTTCTCAAGGTCTTGTTCTCTTGACACTGCGTTGGTTTCCCACAGGTCGGTACGAGCAGGATTATGAGGGGGTGGTGTGGTGGGAGGGGGGAATGTGAATACGTTGGAGATTATTATGCTGTCCTTTCAGTCCTGGCAGCCAGCGTTGGATTGATGATTGGACGAATGCTTTGTTTCTCTCTGCAGCTTCTACAAGGTTTCTACTGTCATCGGGGTGGCTAGTAACACAAACAAAATATATCCAGATCTAATTTTAAGTCAGAGCTGAAGTGAACTTTTTTTTTCTCTCAGGAGGGTCATGAGTCTTTGGAGCTCTTTTCCTGTGATGGTAAAGGAAGCAGAATCTTTGACTATTCCTTTAAGGCAAGGGCACATAGATGATTGGGAAGCAAGGGGTTGACAGGTTGTCAGGGTGGGTAACTGGGAGTACTGGGGAATGGGGAAGCAGGCTTGAGGAACTGAATGGTCTCCTCTTATTCATTGTTTAGATACGTGTAGTTGAAGAACAAGTGTCACCATATTGTAATGTCGGTCAGAGATGAAGGGAACTGTAGCTGATGCAGGAACTGTTGTTGTGGTTCTGTTCGCCGAGCTGGGAGTTCTTGTTGCAAACGTTTCGTCCCCTGGCTAGGCGACATCATCAGTGCTCTGGAGCCTCCTGCGAAGCGCTTCTTTGTCCTTGCCGCTTCCGGGTGTCAGTTTCAGCTGTCTGCTGTAGTGGTTGAAGAGCTCTTGCAAGGATGCCTGCCTTGAAAAAGTTTTCCTCCTCTCTCTACAAGAATCTCAGTGAGTTTCTTTCTCACTGCAACCTCCAGATCACCTCCTCTGCCCTGAAGCTCTTCAACCATGTCCTGATGCTTCTTTCTCCCCACCCCCACCCTCCTCTCATTTATCTCTCCACCCTGCAGGCATCCTGCCTCTATTCCTGATGAAGGGCTTTTGCCTGAAACGTTGATTTTCCTGCTCCTCGGATGCTGCCTGAACTGCTGTGCTTTTCCAGCACCACTCTAATCTAGACTCTGGTTTCCAGCATCTGCAGTCCTTGTTTTTACCTTTTAAACAGTCCAGCGAAGGTTTAGCCGACTGATTCCCGGGATGGCGGGACTGACATATAAGGAAAGACCAGATCAACTGGGCTCGTATTTGCTGTAATTGACAAGAATGAGGGAGAAATCTCATAGAAACATATCAAACCCTGATGGGTCTGGACAGGCTAGATGTTGGAAGAATGTTTTCGGTGTTGGGGGAGTCTAGGACTAGGGGCCGCAGTCTAGGAGTAAAAGGATAAGCCATTCAGGACTGAGATGAGGAAGAATTTCTTCACTCAGAGTCATGAACTTGTGGAATTCTCTCCTACAGAATGCTGTTGGGGCAAGTTCATTAGATATATTCAAGAGGGAGCTGGAGGTTGCTGTTGTTGCTAAAGGGAACATGGGGTATGGAGAGAAAGTGGCAATGGGACACTGAGGTTGCATGGTCAGCCATGATCACATTGAATGGTGGGGCAGGCTCGAAGGGCTGAATGGCCTACCCCTGCTCCTATTTTCTATGTTTCTGTGTCTCTATTAACGACCTCCAGTGGCTGGAACTAACTCATCAGCTGAAGCTCTGATCAAATTCTTCTCATCCAAGATGCATGGGCCTGCGGAGAGAGATACTTCACAGAATGATAAAGGGTTCAAAGTAACTGCATGCTCATCCATTGCTGCCCATCAAAGACTAGCTGCGAGTCACTTGGCGAAGCTCCCGTCTTGTGAATGAGATAATGTATCTCAGAGCAATGGCAATTTACAACCCTCAGAGTGACAGTAAGTTAAATGGCACAGAGCCCTCAGCCCTTAGTCTCCCACTCCCTCTCCTGATACAGGCTGGAAGTCAATATTATTCACCACACTGGCTGAGGTACATCCGTCCTGGTGGCATGCAACCCCCTCAGTGGAAAGAGAAGCTGTTCCCATTTCGATGGCCAAGGCAACATAGAGACACACAGCGAAGGCCATTTGTAACAATAACCAGCTGAAACTTGCTTCCTTTGAGATATGTCGGAGGTATCAGCCATGATAAGACTGAATGGTCGAAGGTTCTCATTGAACATATTGTATTCTTTTAGATTAGATTAGATTACTTACAGTGTGGAAACAGGCCCTTCGGCCCAACAAGTCCACACCGACCCGCCCTCTGTTTTCTATCTTTCGATGGAGACGATGAACGCAATTGGAAGGAAATCAGATGGGGTCTTGCAGGGTTACACAGGGATCACATGGGGGATTACTTGCCCAGAAGCCAGCATGATCCCGATAGACCAAATGGCCTCATTCTGCACAGCAGTAATGAATCTTCCCAGTTGACACCTAGCATTGCTTGCTTTGATTTTTACATTGTTCTTGTCTTCCTACCATTAAATGCTTAGGACTGAATTCACTGTGTTCACGGAAGAGCTGTGGAGACACTGGGGGGCTTTGCAGAAGAGGTGGGGCAGTTTGAAGAAGCCTGAGTCTCTCCAGATATTGGGCTAGGAGCCTTGTTCCTGTGGTGCTGCAGGTCAAGAGACTTTTGCCTTTGCACCTTTTGCTAATGCTGTCATTCGCTCTCAGGAAGGTATTGCCGGGGGTCAGAGGGTAACTGTAGGGTCACGGTGAGGTCATGTGTGCAGCAGGGACATGGATCCAGGAATAAGTGTAGGAGGTGGTGATGAGGGGGTTCAACTGGGGAAGGTGAAGACCAAAATCAATTGGGAGTTGGGTGTGCAGGGGATTGACACAAGGAGGTGTCTCTATAATGAAACAATCTGTACCAATAAGTTCACTCCTTCCGCAAATGACGCTGGGTCAGGTGTTCACTTTAAAGGTATTGAGGGACAGGGGCCAAAGGCAGATATATGGAGTAAGGCCATAGATCAGCCAGGATCTCCCTGAATGGTGGAACAGACTCCACAGGCTGAATGGCCTCCTCCTGTTCCCATGTTTCTGTGGCTGTGATCCGAGGATTTAATGTGCTCTGGATGTAAGACATTTCTCCTGTGTGAGATTTATCACAACCTCTTAAAATTTGAAAGGGATCAAAGATAATGTGTCTCTTGACACTAACTGGATGTAGTACCGTGGAATTACTATCAAGGGGCTCCTGTGTCTTTAAGGAAGATGGAAAAGAAATGCACTTATTTAACAACTATCACTCAAATCGGGCACCAGTAAGTTTCCTTTACAAGGTTCTCACTGGGTAGCTATTTCCTGCCTATATTCTGTTTCAGTTCAAAATCCCCTTGCCTTACCTCAGCTTTGAACACAGCTCATTGCCTCAGGTTCGACTGCTTTCCTCCTCTCTAGCCGAGTGTAGAGATGTTGCGAATGTGACACCTTGGTTGTGGGCTCCATTGGTACATCTCGAACTGGCTATTCAACTCTTGAAGGCATCACTATCAAGCTGGTTTGTCAATAAGAGAAAGAAAGAGAATTGGGAAAGAAAGAATAGCTGAATGAATGAAAAGAAACCAAGGAGGAATGGAATCCTATGCAATTTTTTAACGTCCTCTGGATGAATCAAAGTCTTTCACAGCGATACATAACCAAGTTCAGATGGGCGTTACTCATGGATGCCCAGTCTTTAGTTGCTAGATCTGTTCAAAGTCTGATCCATTTAGAACAGTGCTAATGCCACACAACACGATGGAGGGTATTCTCAATGTGAAGGTAGGACTGTGTCTCCACTAGGACTGTGCGGTGGTTACTCTTACTGATACTGTCATGGACAGAGGCACCTACAGCCGGCAGATTGGGAAGGATGAGGTGGAGTATGTTTTTCCCTCTTGTTGGTTCCCTCCCCACCTGCCGCAGACCCAGTCTAACAGCTGTGTCCTTTAGGACCCGACCAGCTCTGTCAGTAATGCTGCTGCCCAGCCCCTCTTGGTGGTGGACGGTGAAATCCCTCATCCAGAGTACATTTTGCTCCCCCAAGACCATCAGAATCCTCGGTGAGTCCCTGCACAATGCTTTCTGTATTTCGGGACCCTCCTCTCGATGTGAGCAGACATTAGATTCATAGAGTCATACAGCATATAAACAGGCCCTTCAACCCACCATATATATGCCAACCCACAAATGCAAAACAATACTAATTCCATTTTCCTGCACTTGGTCTATAGCCTACCCTGTCTTGGCATTCTAATACCTCATCCAACTGCTTCTTAAATGTTGTGAGACTATCTGCCTCCACCCCACTCTTAGGCAGCACCTTCCATATTTCTACCATCCTCTGGATGAAGATATTCTTTCTCAGATCTCCTCTAAACCACCAACTCCTCACCTTAAATCTATGCCCTCTGGTCTTAGACATGTCCGTCATGGAGATAAGATTCTCATGATCTACTCTGTCTATGCCACTCATTATTGTGCATACCTCAATCAGATCCCCCTCTACCCCCAGCCTGTCCAACCTCTCCTTATAACTGAGACTTTCCATGGCAGGCAACATCCTAATGAACCTCCCCCTCCAGTGCAAACACATCCTTCTGATAATGTAGCGACCAGAACTGCACACAGTATTCCATCTGTGGCCTAGCCAATGTCATATAAAGTTGTTACAAGATTTCCTTGCTCCTGTATTCTACACCCTGGCTAATGAAGGCAAGCATCCTGTATGCTTTCTCCATCATCCTGTCTATCTCCTCTGACACCTTCGGGGACCTATGGACTTGCACACCAAGGTCCCGCTCCTCAGTAATGTCAATGAACCAATCAGTCATGGTATAAATCCTTCCCCTCCCAAAATGCTTTTACCTTGCACATATAGGAATGAAATTTCATCTGATTTGCCAGTTTACCAGCTGATCAGCTGATCATTCTCACTATCAGCAACACCAGCCATTTTCGTGTCATCTGCAAACTTTCCAATTATATCTTCTCCATTCCCAGCCAAGTCGGTAATGTACATTGATGATGAAGACCAACATCGGGACAGCAGTGAGG
Source organism: Hemiscyllium ocellatum (assembly GCF_020745735.1). Classification (NCBI taxonomy): domain Eukaryota; kingdom Metazoa; phylum Chordata; class Chondrichthyes; order Orectolobiformes; family Hemiscylliidae; genus Hemiscyllium; species Hemiscyllium ocellatum. The sequence goes on from NC_083405.1 coordinate 129,388,011, forward strand.
CAGTGCAGGGTTTGGTCCCTGAGGGACAGAGTGTTCAAAGTCTGAGACCTCAAAGCCATTGCCAATGGTCTACAGAGCAGCTGTGGTCCCCCCCCCCCCCTCCTATATACAGCAGGCACATGGACCATGTCCAACAAGACACCTCAAACCCCTGGACAGTTAACACCAACATTGCTTTTGCAAAATCCTGCAAATCTACAGGCAGGATAGGTGTATCAATGTCAGCACCGTCTCCCAGGCCAGTATCCCCAATATAGAGGCACTGGGCGTACACGAGCAACTGCAATGGATGGGCCATATTGTCCACATGCCCAATGCAAGGCCCCCCTCTACTTCTCCATCTACAAGGGTGGCATCGAAGCTCAGTGGTTAGCACTGCTGCCTCACAGTGCCTGGGACCCAGGTTCAATTTGGGTGACTTTCTATGTGGAGTTTGCACATTCTCCCTGTATCTAAATGGATTTGCTCCAGATGCTCTGGTTTCCTTCCACAAGCCAAAGGTGTGCAGTTTAGATGGATTGGCCACGCTAAATTGCCCACAGTGCCCATAGGTGAGGTGGGTTAACCATGGGAAATGCAGTGTTACAGGGATAGGGTAGGGGAGTGAGTCTGGGTGGAATGTTCTTCAGAGGGTCATGTGGACATGTTGGGCCGAACGGCCTGTTTGCACACAGTAGGGATACTCCGAGCTCTGCGATGGGACCGTGCTTTTTGGAGAGCTGTGTTCTGTGCTGTTTCTCTTGCAGAGGAGTGTGTCGCAGTGGAGCTGGAATGGCTCCTACAGACATGCGCTTGGTAAGTTCTTCCTGGGTGTATTTTTAAAAAATGAGTGAAAAGAATCAGGAATGGGCAGCGTCATGGCTCACTCAGACCCAGGAAGGAGCTCAGTTTCGATTTCTGTTAGTTAAAGATCTGAAGTGAAAATCTTGAGTTCACTGCTGCTAGTGTCTGAGACAGTGAGGCTTCCTCTTCGAAATCAAAAGGAGCAGATTATTTCTTTCTTCTGACCTGGAGAGAGAGAGCCAGCATGTGACAATCATTTTGTTTTGTTGAACTGCATTCTTGCTGAGGGGTATGTTTGTGGGATGATGCCCATATTGGAACATGATGTGGAGGTGCCGGTGTTGGGTGGACAAAGTTAAAAATCACACAATGCAAGGTTATAGCTCAACAGTTTTATTTGGAAGCACTAGCTTTCGGAGCACTGCTCCTTTATCGGGGGCTCGTGACTGACAGTGTGGAGTTTGCACCTTCTCCCCGTGTCTGCGTGGGTTTCCTCTGGGTGCTCCAGTTTCCTCCCACAATCCAAAGATGTGCAGGTTAGATGGATTGGCTGTGCTATATTGCCCATAGCGTCCAGGGGTGTGGAGGGTGGATGGGTTAGCCGTGGGAAATGCAGAGTAACAGGGTTAGGGGTGGGTGGGGGGGGGGGGTGGAGGTGAGTCTGGATTGGGATGTTCATTGGAAAATCGATGTGGACCAGATGGGCTGAATGGTCTCCTTCCACATTGTAGGGATTATATAATTTGAATAGAAATGCTTTGATCAAGGCCAAGTGCTGAATTGCATCTGGAACCCAGCACCTTACAGTTGCCTTGAAGTAAATATAAAAGTTAGGGTCTAGGTTATCTCCTTACAAAACATTGCAGGCAGGGTCTGGTCTGGTCCATAATGTGAGTGATCACTAGGAGAACAAAAGGAACGTTACAAGGACACCCTGAAAACTTCCCTAAACTCCCACTGACACGTAGGGATCTGTAGCCACTGGGGAGTATAAAATGGAGAGGGAGCATCCATGTTGGTGCCAACCACTATGAGCATCACCAAGTGGACGATAGACCCAAGCAACGGAAACAGCGCGCAGAACCCAGTGCGGCCCTGAGCGCTCATCTCATACCCCAGCCTGAGACAGGGCCAATGGCTCCATGAACAGACTATTTAGCCACTGAAGGACCTACTTCTCCCTCCAGAGTGAAAGGAAGGCACCCTCGACCCTGAGAGAACCTTGAATAAGATCATCAAGAGGTGTTCTATAAACAGTAATACACAGTGAAGGAGAATGTTAATCCCATGGGTTTGAGCTATAGAGAGAGGCTAAATAGGTTGGGGCTGTTTTCCCTGGAGCGTTGGAGGCTGAGGGGTGACCTTACAGATGTTTTTAAAATCATGAGGGGCATGGATAATATAAATAGACAAAGTCTCTTCCCTGAGGTGGGGGAGTCCAGAACTAGAGGTCATAGGTTTAGGATGAGAGGGGAAAGATATAAAAGAGACCTAAGGAATAACGTTTTCATGCAGAGGGTAGTCCATGTATGGAATGAGCTGCCAGAGGAAGTGGTGGAGGCTGGTACAATTACTACATTTAAAAAGCATCTGGATGGATATATGAATAGGAAGGGTTTAGAGGGATATGGGCCAAGTGCTGGTAGATGGGACTAGATTAAGTTAGGACATCTGGTCAGACGAGTTGGACTGAAGGATCTGTTTCTGCGCCATGTGACTCTTCAGCTAGATGCATCACCAGGTCACAGGAGCAAACATTAGGACAGGTCGGAAAAAGTTTGGAAGAACAGGATAGGTTAGAGAGGGGATTTCAAGGCTCAGGGAGATAATTGCATGGCCACTGCTGGTGAACCAACTAGAATTGGGAAGGTTGTGGAGACCTAGAAGGTCAGGGTTGTCAGAAGTTACACAAAGAGAGAAGGTTCAGGCAATGACAGGATTTGAAAATTTGCACGAGAATTTAAAAATGGAGATTGCGGTGAATTCCAGTTAGGTCAATTCCTGCCTCAGGACTGTCTGTGTGGAGTTTGCACATTCTCCCCGTGTCTGTGTGGGTTTCCTCCAGGTGCTCTGGTAGGGCAGCATGGTGGCTCAGTGGTTAGCACTGCTGCCTCACAGCACTAGGCACCCAGGTTTAATTCCACCCTCAGACGACTGTCTGTGTGGAGTTTGCACGTTCTCTGTGTGGGTTTCTTCTGGGTGCTCCGGTTTCCTCCCATAGTCCAAAAGATATGCAGGCCAGGTGAATTGGCCATGCTAAATTGCCCATAGTGTTATGTGCATTAGTCAGAGGGAAGTGGGTCTGGGTGGGTTATTCTTCAGAGAGTTGGTGTGGACTTGTTGGGCTAAAGGGCTTGTTTCTACACTGTAAGGAATCTAATTCAGGAAGTGTAGAGAATTATTTAAATCAGTTTTGTTAAGAATGTTCATAATATTTTCATGTTAGATTTTCAAATGGCTGGCAGATGAATTGCTTTAGGTTTGGTTTGTATTTCTGTGTTGTGTTGGTTAAGAAGGGATGGGCAGAGTCTTAGTTTAATTTTAGCTGTTATCACACATCAGGATGTCCTATCACTTGGGAGGCCGAGACAGAAACAATTTTCCCTTTAGGAACTATCCAGAAGGTAAGTGAGTGGGCAGGATCATTTCAGAGAGGTAAACAGATCATTCAGGGAGAAAGGCCAGGAAGCAATACAGTTTTAGCTGCTCCAGAAATGTCAGGGCAGATGAAAAGAAGTCCTGGGTGACTTTGAAGCTAGCAAGAGAGAAACTCCAGATGCAGAAGATTTTAAAGTTTCAGGCAGGAGGACATTCTATAAGCCTGTTGAGTTTGATTAACACATGTTAAGGAATAAGTGAGCTATGTCAACAGTCTGTTTCAAAGTCTCATGAAGATATATTAATGAAATAGTTGCATTCAAGTGAGTGCAGAAATCTGCTGGAAAGGAAACCATTACAGAAGTAGCAACTCAACTATGGCAATAGGGCAATCCTTCACTGGAGTGTGAGTATCTGTTAGGTTGTTGTTGAGGGTAAAACAGTTGAATTGTACTTTTGATATTTGTAGAGTGATTGATTCATAGAGCACGGAAACAGACTGTTTGGTTCAATTTGTTCAACGTTTTCTTATATAGTAGTTTTGTTTCCTTTGATGTTTCTTTGTTAAAGTACATGAGCAGCCTCTTGAATATCATATAATCTTGAAGCTCTACAGTGTGGCAACAGACCATTTAGCCCTACAAGTCCAAACCAATGTTTTGAAGAGTAACCCACCCAGACCCATTCCCCTACACCTACCCCTGACTAATACCGGTTTCCAGCATCTGCAGTCATTGTTTTTACCTAATACACCTAACCTACATATTCCTGAACACTATGGGCAATGTGGCATGGCCAAACCTAATTGGATTGTGGGAGCAAACCGGAATCCCCAAAGGGGACTAACACAGCCACGGGGACAATGTGCAAACTCCACACAGTCACCTGAGTCTGGAATCAAACTCAGATCCCTGGGTCTGTGAGGCAGCAGTGTTAGCCACTGAGTCACTGTGCCACCCCCTATATGTTCAGTGACTGAACACCATGACTGAATAGCCTGGAATAAAATAGAATAGCACAGTCATTTATTGTATTTTATAGCAACAAATTACACAGTGAAAAGTGTTTAAGTCGCCATATACTGGCACCTGCATTAATTATAGAAGGTATAGATAGAAAACATGTAAAAGAATTAAGACAAAAGTCCATCTTAGTTCAATTTATGGCTCCTGGCTTTGGGAAAAGGCAGTATCGCTGCAAGTTCACCACACTGGGCCGCTGGAATACTGGGCCCCAAGACTCCACAAAGCCTCATCAAGGAGCAATCTGGCCATTCACGCTGCCAACCTGTCCAAAGGAATCTGGGGCTGTGCCTCTGTGGGTGCCAAAGCAGACACCACCGAACCTGCGGTTGCAATAGTCACGAGGGACCGCCATCGCTGCTGCAGCCTCCAGCCCATAGCATCTTCCGTCTGCCTCGCTGACCGTGCCTATGTGATGTAGCGGCCGATATCGGGTACCCCGTGCTCCCCTCTCCACCAGCCGTTTGATTGGCACCGCTATCAGAGTCTCAGTCCAGCCTCACCACCCACTTCCACACTCTGGACTCTGACAAAGCCGTTTTATTACTGCTTTCCATCAAAACTAAAGAGAGAAAAGGAAACAAACAGAAAAGAAAATCAGATGGAGTGGACAAGCCCCTGGCACAGGAGCCCAGACACTACCTACTCAACTGCTGCCATCTTACACCAAAGGGCAAAAATATAACAGATGATCTATCAAGTCAGATTTCACTCTGGGATCTAAAAGTACTCCATTCTAAATCGGGTTTTACCAGAACTAGAGGGCATAGGTTTAGGATGAGGGGGAACAATTTAAACGAGACTTAAGGGGCAACCTTTTCACAGACAGGGTGGTGCATATATGGAATGAGCTGCCAGAGGAAGTGGTGGAGGCTGGTACAATTACAGCATTTAAAAGGCATCTGGATGGGTGCCTGAATAGGAAGGGTTTGGAGGGATACGGGCCAAGTGCTGGTAAATGGGACAAGATTAATTTAGGATATTTGGTCGGCATGGGCGAGTTGGACCGAAGGCTCTGTTTCCGTGCTGTCCATCTCTACCTCTATGAGAGCTGGAGGTCAGCAGTACTCAAAGACATTGGTATTACCTTTATAATAAAAACTACTATAAATAATAACTAAATACATACTTAAGCACAAATGCAAAAAACACATATTATAGTTCTTCAGTTCCTAGAGTTAATAAATCATTTTGCTTTATTGAATCCTTAAAGATCCTTCTTTTATTTGTTCAGGTTTGCTGGAGATTACCAACTTAAATTTGTCAGCAGGAATCCCGAAACGTCGATTTTCCTACTCCTCGGATGCTGCCTGACCTGCTGTGCTTTTCCAGCACCACTCTAATCTAGTATCTGGTTTCCAGCATCTGCACTCCTTGTTTTTACCAACTTAAATTTGCCACTAAAAGGACATGCAGCCACATGGGAAGAGGATTTGTCTTGTGAAGGAGTTACTGGAGGGTGGAAGGGATTGTTGCTATGTTTCTTTTTCCTAGTGAGTCTTTATTCACAGAGATTTGTCACAACCAGGCAAATATTTGGACGAGGGAAAATGGCAGGATTGTGGTTACTGTAATAATGTGTGATAAATTGAAAGAACTAGAATAATAGCAAGAGCAACTTGTTTTCCAAAACCCTAATGCATAGGGTAGTGCATGTGAGCAATACTGAACTAACAGCACTATGGGTTTATCTGCACTCCATGGACTACAGTGAGATGACAGCTTCTCATGGGCAGCGGGGGATGTGCAGTGAATGCTGGTCCAATCAGTGATACCCACGACCCCATACCAAATGAAGGGAATTAATACTTAAACACTTCAGGGGGCTTTGAGAGCAAGTGCTTGAAAATTGATCAAAGCTTTCAGGAACATCTAAAAAGAGGAGAATGACGCAGAGGGGGAGTGAGGTTCATTGAGGAAAATTCAGAGCATTGGACCCAGGAAGCTAAGATAAGGTGACCTGCAAAATATGGTGCAATTGCTACGTCTGCTGTCTTGGGCAAATTCTGATACCTGTGTGTGCTCTTGAAAATCACATATGGCTTTAAAGTGTATTACATTGACTTATGGCAATATAAAAGGAGCCCACTCAGCCCATCATGTGCTGGCTCTTTGTTGGATAATCAAACGTTAACCCCATTTCCCAGGCATTTTGGGTTTGATCCTAGAGTCAAGGGGGGTGTTACTTTATCAGACGAGTGATCCTCTAACTGAAACATTGAACCATGCTACCATGCCCCAGCCCATTCCACCCCGATTCCCCTTTCCTCCCTATCACCCCATCTCCACCCCATTCCTCTCCTCAACCCCCACCTCAACTCCCAGTGTCCACCAGCTTCAGGCCTTTCTGGGGAATTGGGCTCCAGTGATGGAGATTTGAGGCTTGGAGCTGAGAGTAGCGACAGCGCCACCACTCTCAGTGGCTGCTGCCAGTACTGCAATGAGGCCTTCTCCAGCCATTATGGGAGAGATTCAAGGTGATTGGGATGGAATAGGGCTGAAAGCAAATGGTCACGGATGAGGGGGGATTGCGTGCAAGAACTGGGGAGGTAGCATGTGACTGTCAGTGGGTGCCACTTCCCAAAGCCGGATCTCTGTTACAGGCATTGAGTGAGTTTATGTGTGTACTGACCTGCACATTAAATCGCCACTTTTTTCTATTTCAAGTTCAGGATTGATCAGTCTGTATAGCTGTTACAAAAAGGACAAATGAACTCTTGGTCTGATACCTGAATTCCAATTTAAATGCATCAGTCAAAAGTCTTCATAAAGATTTAAAACTAAAATCAACAGCCAAAAAACCTCCTTCCAGGCTTAAACCTAAAATTTGCAGCCAAAGGGTATTGTCAGTTTAAAAACAGAGACCTCTTGTTCAAAGAAACTGTTCTTGAAGCACAAATAAATGACTTTTTAAACTTACATTATCTAACATTGTTGCTTTTTTCTTTCCTCTTGGTAGCATGTTTGTGTGGGTGCGTGTTGTGAAGCATTCCCCCCGCTATGTTTTGAATGCCATTAAAAATCCATACTTTGTTTTAACCTCAAGGGATTTGCTGTTGATCATTTTTAAAGTTGACTTCACGAACAGGGTATAAGGGAAATGCACTATCACATATTTCTGAAAGGTTAAGGAAAATGCAAAAAGAAAACTAAAACCTACCTTTGACACTAGTAGAAGAGAATTTCTTTTATTTTTTGCTTCTTTTTTCTAACCCCCACACTACCGCCTAACTGCGCTAGTGCTTATTATTTTTATCCCCAGCACCCATGGTGTGTGTGTGTAGCTGTGAGACACAGTGAGAGACAAGGTGTACAAATCTTTATTCAATTTCCACCACCAGGAAAAGTAGGAAAACACCCAAGTGGCCAGTGACAAGCAGTGCCCTTCACATCAAAGGGCAATGCTGTGTGAACAAACAGTGAAGGGGAGGGCAGGGACTAAATCAAAATAGAGTTGGAGGGGGAAATGATGCACTCCACTCCCTGCGGTGCCCACCTCTCCCTGAACAACTCCAGGGTGTTGGTGGACACCGCGTGCTCCTTCTCCAAGGACACCCGGGCCCTAACGTAACCGCGGAAGAGGGGCAGGCAGTGGGCCCTAACGACCCCCTCCACGGCCCGCTGCCTGGACCTGTTTATGGCCAGTTTGGCCAGGCCCAGCAGCAGACCCACGAGGAGGTCTTCAGACCTGCCCTCCCTCCTCCGCACCGGGTGCCCGAAGATCAGGAGCGTGGGACTGAAGTGCAACCAAAAGCAGAGGAGGAGGTTTTTAAGAAAATCAAAAAGGGAGTGCAAACGCCCACACCCAATATACACATGGTCCACGGACTCCACAGCGCCACAGAACAAGCAGTTGGGCTGGGAGTCCACGAACCACCGCAATCTGCGGTTGCAGGGGACTGCTGCGTGCAACACCCTCCACCCCAGATCCCCGAGAGAAAGGGGGAGGACTCCTGCGTAGAGGGCCCTCCACTGGGGATCCGCACCGCCCGGTGGCAAATGGGCACGCCAGGGCGTGTCCGGGCGGTGGATGAGGGAGAAGAGGTGGACGGTGTGCAACAGCAGTCGATATAGGGCCCGCCTTTTAATGTCCTTGAACGGGACAAAATTAAAATTACGGAGGCGGCTCAGGTTGTGGGGCACAGGCTCCCGCGGGAAGTACGGGCCCTTGGGGCCGATGTGAAATTCCGTCCGGGCAGGGGTGAGCGCGGACGGGATCCCACCGCACACCTGAGCGTCCTCCAACTGGTGCACTACGTCGGGTCCGAGCACCGCCGTTTTAAGGCGTCGGATGGCGGTGGCCACGTACCGGACGTCCACCGCTGCCCTGCTTGCTATGTCTTGTGGCAACGTCCAGCCCAGGCCCCCGGCACCCAGCACGTCCCCGACCCTGGTTACCCTCGCCGCCACGGCCCTCCCCTCCGACAGCCACTCGAACCCGCGAGCACGGAGGTGCGGATTCCTGAGCAACGGCTCCCTGACGACAGCCGCTACTCCTGCTGGAGGGTAGGCATGACGCGATTCGACCATGTTCCAGACAGTGATCAGGTCCTGGTAAAAGACAGGCAGCACCTTGAGGGCGACTTCCAAACCGTCACGGTCGACGAACAGGAGCTGCGTGTCGTAGTTGAGGTTACGCACCTGGCGGAAAAAATACGTCGCCAGGGCGCACCACCTAGGAGGAGGCTCGACGTAAAGGTATCGCTGCAAGGTCTGAAGGCAGAAGGTCGCGACCTGGGTGCGGACGCACACCAGCGACTGACCGCCCTCCTCAATGGGGAGACTCGGAACCTGTGCAGCGACCCAGTGCATCTTTTTGTCCCAGAAGAAGTCGACCAACGTTCTCTGGATGTCAGCGACAAAGCCAGGAGGAGGGACCAAAGTGACCAGCCGGTACCACAGCATGGCGGCCACCAGCTGGTTTATGACCAGCACTCGGCTCCTGTAAGATAGCACTCGGAGCAGTCCTGTCCAGCGGCCTAGGCGAGCAGAGACTTTGGCCTCCAGCTCCTGCCAGTTGGCCGGCCAGGATGCCTCGGTCGGGCTGAGGTAGACCCCCAGGTAGAGGAGATGGGTGGTACTCCAGCTGAACCCCCGAAACTCCTCCGGCAGGGAGTCCACCCGCCACGGACCCACCAGTAGCCCGGAACATTTGGCCCAGTTGATCCTGGCGGAAGACGCCGCCGAGTATACGGCCTGGCACTCGCGCATCCTCCCCAGGTCAGCCGGGTCGGTGAAAGTGAGGAGCACGTCGTCGGCGTAGGCCGAGAGGACCACCCCCGCGCCCGCGCCGCGCAGAACCAGCCCCGACAACCTCCTCCGCAAGAGGCACAGGAAAGGCTCCACGCACAGGGAATACAGCTGGCCGGACAGGGGGCAGCCTTGACGCACTCCTCTCCCGAAGCGAAGGGGCGCCGTCAGGGACCCGTTAACTTTAACCAGACACTCTGCGGCGGCGTACAAAAGTCGGATCCGGGCGACGAACTGCGTCCCGAACCCGAACGCCCGCAGAGTCCCGAGCAGGTACTCGTGATCGACCCTGTTGAACGCCTTCTCCTGATCGAGAGACAGGAAGGCGCTCGGCAGACCAGCCCATCGACAGAAATGGATCAGGTCCCGGACCAGATGGACGTTGTCTTGTATCCTCCGGCCCGGGACCGTGTAGGACTGGTCCGGGTGAATCATGTGGGCCAGCACGGAAGCCAGGCGAGAAGACAACACCCTGGCAAAGATTTTGTAGTCCGTGCTGAGGAGGGAGACCGGACGCCAGTTCTTCAAAGAACGAAGGTCCCCCTTCTTTGGCAGCAGGACGATGACCGCCCTGCGCCAAGAAAGGGGCAGCTCTCCGGCATTTAGACACTCCCCCAGGACCTGTGCGTAGTCGCTCCCCAGGACGTCCCAGAACGCCCTGAAGAACTCCACAGTCAGCCCGTCCAGCCCCGGGGATTTGCCCCTCGAGAGCCGGTCGAGGGCGCCGGTCAGCTCCTCTAAGGTGACGGGAGCGTCGAGCCTTCCGGCGTCCTCCGGGCTGAGCTGCGGCAGGTCCTCCCACAGAACTCTGCGAGCGTCCTCGCTGGACGGATCCGGAGAGAACAGGGCCGTGTAATAGGATCGGACGTGGGCCCCGATACCCTCCGGATCCGAGACGAGGGACCCGTCGTCGGCCAGCAGCACAAGGAGCTGCTGACGGGTGCCACGCCTTTTTTCCAGCGAGTAGAAGAAGGGGGAGCCGCGGTCCAGGTCCTGGAGGAGCTGGAGCCGCGACCTCACGTATGTGCCCCGAGCCCCGACGAGCTGCAGGTCCCGGAGCGCGGCCTTCTTCTCTTCGTACACCCCGCGCAGGGCCGGGTCCGCGTCGGGCTGACCGAGGCGTGACTCCAGGTCGAGCATCTCCCTCTCCAACTCCCCGATCCTGGATTTCCGCCTCTTTGTCGACCCCCTCGCGTACTCCTGACAGAAGACGCGGACGTGAGCCTTGCCCACGTCCCACCATAGCCTCAGGGAGGGGAAGCTTCTCCGCTTCCTTCTCCAGCCGGCCCAGAAACGACGAAACGAGTCCCGGAACCGCTCGTCCTCCAGCAGCAGGTTGTTAAAGTGCCAGTACGCGGAGCCCAACCTGGCGCCGAACGGAAGGAGTTCCGCCCACACCAGGTGATGGTCCGTGCACGACACCTGCCGCGTGGAGGCCTTCGGAAAACAGGAGGCGTACGCCCACGAAACGTACAGGCGGTCGATTCCGGACGCTCCGACCCCAGGCCTCACGAAGGTGAAGGCGATGGAGTCAGGATGGAGATTCCGCCAGACGTCCACCAGGTCCAAGGACTTGACCAAGTCCCCCAACCTCCTCCCCGACGTCGAACCCGTGCGGGCACCGCCGTGGTCCCTGTCCTCGAGGACGCAGTTAAAATCTCCCCTGAGGACGACGCACTGGTTCTCGTCGATGGAAGCGAGATGAGCGGACACTTCTTCGAAGAAGCTCGCTTGCCTTGGCCCGGCCAGGGGAGCGTAGACGTTCACCAAGTGAAGCACCGCGCCCCCCAGCCGAACCGTCAGGTGAAGCAATCGGCCTGGCACTGGCTCCCTGACCCCCAAGATCTCCGGCTGAAAATGCGGGGCCAACAGGATAGCCACCCCGCCAGATCTGCGGGTGAGGTGACTCATGTAGACCCCCCCTCGCCACTCCAGGAGCCAGGTGGCTTCGTCTCCCGGGGTAGTGTGGGTTTCTTGCAGGAAGCACACCGCATACCTCCCGTCCCGAAGGACCGAGAGGGTCTGGAATCTGCGCTGTGACTCCCTGCTGCCGTTGATGTTGAGGCTGGCTATAGTTGTCTCCATGTTGGAAGTATAGTGCAACCACCACCAGTACACACAGTTAAACTATATACACATTTACTGGGAGGACGAGAGAGGGGCACAGAAGTCCCTCGCCCTCACCAGGAGTGCTCCCAGGAAGTTCCTGACTCGCTTTCGCTCATTGACGTCAAGCCCGGGCGCCTGGCGCGCAGCGTGGGCCGACCAGTAGACTCTTTCTAAGGAGCTCCAGCGGTCGAGTGCCAGTTGGGCTCTATCCCGGCGACTCCGAGTTTCCTCGACAAATTCCCGGAGTTCCTCAAGGGGGATGAGGGGGAGATCGGTGGGGGCACCTGGGACTCGAAAATCTCGCTGGAGACTGACTCCGCGTCGTCCCCGGTGTCCGCGACCGATCCAGAACCCTCCTCCGGGAGGTCGCCTTCGGTCACCGACCCCTCCCCCACCGTGAGGATGGGGGCTGGTCCGGCACCGCCAACTGGCCTCAAACCTCCAGTGACCCCACCCCCAGGGTCACCTTCCGTATCTTCCTCGGCGCACCGCTTCCCGGAACGCCCCGAGTTCGGGTCGCCGGGCGGCAGAGGCTCGGGGCCCCGCTCCTCTCCCGACACCGGGACGCCCAGCTCCTCGGGGAAAAGGTCCTCCCCCAGGGCCAAGGCCCCCGGAAAAACAGTCTGGGAGGGAGGAGCGAGGATAACACCTTCCTCCCCTCCACCGCTCGACGACCCAGCAGTGAATAAAAGTCTGTCGTCTGCACCATGGCCCGTGTTGTTATTAAAATCCTCCCCAGGGGCTGGAGGAGTTATGGCGGTGGAAGGCCCGGCTGTCACCCCTGGGGGTTTGGGCAGGTTAGGCCATGGTGCAGGACAGTGGGGAGACACCGTCGGCTCATCCCCTGGAGAGGGGAAGCGCCGCCGGCGCGCTGATGGGATTTCTCCCCCCTCCAAGGGCCGGCGCCTCTTCCCCAGAGAGACAGGGGGGAATTTATGGGTCTTCCCCTCCCCGCCCGCCTTGGTGGTCATGGGGCCCGAGGTCCCTCCCCCCAGCCTTTCCCGGAATATGATTGGCTGGGGGAATGCAGGGGGCGTGGCCAGGGTGGGGAGGGTCAGCCGTGTCACTTCCTGCCCCGCCCCTGGTATATCAGGTGATGGCGGGCGGGGCAGGGGCCCAGTTCCCTCTCCGGGGCCCAGAGACACGGTCGCTGCAGGAAGTGGAGCAGCGGTGGTTCCCCCCAGGTTAGTGCCAGGGGGTGGCTGGGTGGGTCGGGGCTCGGTTTCTGGAGGAGGGGTTGAAGCCCCAGGAGTTTCCTTAACGAGGTGGGGGTTGGGGTTGGGGTCGGGGTCAGTGGGACCGGGATCAGGTACGGGTTTGGGGGTCAGGGTTCCCGCGCCGGGGCGACGCTGGCACGGCCGCAGGGGCATTGTCGTGCCGGGGCAGGGCAGGTCGTGGGCTACGTGGAGGGGAAGGGGATGGGGATGGGGAAGGGGATGGGGATAGGGTGGTCTCCCCGTGGGCGGGCTTGATGCGTAGCGTCTTTCTGGGCGCCTTCTGTCCGGTCGGACGCTCACCCCCCTCCCTGCCAGAGGCTGAGGTATTGGGAGCCTCCGGCTTAGCCCCCGAGGTCGGGGCTTGTGGTGTTGGCTTTGGGGGAGGGGGAATGGGTGCGGCGGCACCACCCGCAGCCGTTGGTGTGGGCTGGGCAGCTTTCTGGGTGGGGCAGTTTTTTCTAATATGCCCCACCTCGCGGCACAGGTGGCACCGCACGCCGTCCGCCGTCCAGAAGGCGCGGTAGGCCGCGCCCTCGTGGAGGATGGTGAAGGACCCCTCCGTGACCTCCTCCCGGGCCAGGCAAATGAATACCTGGCGTCGGAAGGAGTATACGTGACGGAGGGTGGGGTCCTTAAGACCGAGCAGGAGCGGTTGAACACCTGACCGGATCTCCCCCAACGTGTTGAGGTGGGGAAGAAGGAGCTCGCTGGCAATGAAGGGCGGGACGTTGGAGATCACGACTCTCTGGGCTGTGACCTCCAAAGGGTCGACTGGCAAATATGTCCCGCCCACAGTGAGCCCCCTCTCCACGGCCAGTGGACCGCCTGCTCGGTCTTGAGAAAGAATACGGCCTTCCCGTACATGCGGGCCGCAGCGACGATGGCCAGTGGGCCGACCACACTAGCCATGGCCTTACTGCAGGCCTCGATTGTCATGTTAGGGTGGGGATAGGCCTTGACCCCCAGGCGTTTGGTCAGGTGCCTGAAGGGGGATGCCGGGGTTGGGCCAGCCGAGCCCAAGGCAGTGGCTACCCCGGCGTAGGTCCGGCTGGGCCCTGCGACCTTCGGGCTCGCCATACTCCGTCGGCCTCCGGCAGCAGCGGTGGAGGTGGGCCTCTGGCAGTATTAGCGGTGGAGTCCTTGGGGAGGTGCCCGAGGCCAGTCACCCGAAGCGAGTCCTAGGCAGCGGTGGTGGAGGCAGGCCTCAGGCAAGTCCTTGGCAGGCCCTCAGTTGCAGTGTTGGGGGCAGGCCTGTTGGGGGGGCCCCAAGACCAGTCCCAAGCAGCCCCAAAATTGAGTCCTGGGCAGCAGCGGTGGAGGTGGGCCTCGGGTCGCAGCAGTGGTGGAGGTTGTGGGGAGTGGCCTCAGGCGAGTCCCAGGCTGCAGTGGTGGAGGCAGGCCTCAGGCGACAGCAGTTGAGGCAGGCCTCTGTCGAGTCCCAGGCAGGCCCTTGGTTGGGGAGTGGCCTCAGGCAGTGGTGGTGGAGGCAGGCCTCAGGCGACAGCAGCAGTTGAGGCAGGCTCTGGCAAGTCCCAGGCTGGCCCTCGGTCCCAGCAGTGGAGGCAGACCTGTTGGGGAGGGATTCCCAGGCAAGTCCCAGGCAGCAGCGGTGGAGGTGGGCCTCAGGTCGTACCAGTGGTGGAGGTTGTGGGAAGGGGCCTCAGGCAAGTCCCAGGCAGCAGTGGTGGAGGCAGGCCCGGGTGGGGTCTCAGAGACCAGCAGTGGGTGTGGGCCCCAGGTCAGCTGCAACACTGACTTGACCTGGGCAAGGCCCAGGCTGCAGCTCCAAAACTAGGCCCAGGACTCCAAGCTCTCGCCTCCTTCCACCTCCTTCTTCTCTCTTCTTTCCTCTGTCTTCCTCTTCTTGCACAGCTACACACTGCCACTGGTCCAGCCCAAGTGATAGATAAACACCCGAGTGGCCAGTGACAAGCAGTGCCCTTCACATCAAAGGGCAATGCTGTGTGATCAAAACAGTGAAGGGGAGGGCAGGGACTAAATCAAAATAGAGTTGGAGGGGGAAATGATGCACTCCACTCCCACTTTTTAACTTACAAAGGCTCACCTGTGTGCAGAGGTTGGCTGGTTCATCAATTGAGTCTTCACTTCAATTTGACACCAAAGATTGTGTGATGTCATCTGTCCTTATTTGGTGTGCAGCTCCTCCAGTGGCTGAAACCTGTAACTACAGGTCTTTATTTCTTAAAGGCAGTAACATTGGGGCTATACCACAGCTAAAGTTCACGAAAATCAAAGTTAAAGACAAGCAAAAGAAGGGCAAATGAAAGGACAGAACAACAAAATCAAGTAAAATAAGGGGAAATGCAAGCTTTGTACTCTACTTGGTGAGAAATAAGCTACAGACCTTCAACAAGAAATAGAAAGGATTCATTTAATATTGGTTGGGCAGTGAGTGACAGTTTCACAGCATTACAAGTATTTATTTGTTTAATTTTTAGAATAGCTATTTAACCAATGTATACAGCTTTAATTCAAAGATTATGCAACAGATGACCCCAAATAGGTGATTTCCGCATGTCATAATCTCCATCGATAAGACAAAATCAGAGTGTAAGTGCATCTCGTCTTTCTGAGAACGATGAAAACGTTCCAGATAAGATTAGGAGAGTATTTGAAGACAAGTTTAAGATGGAAATCAACTTCTGGATTAACACCTCAGGAGATCTTTGATATCTTTGTTATCATGTGCGTAGTTATCAGCATGCATGTGGCTACTCTGAAGAAGAATTCACAAACAGTTTAACTGAATCAAACCTAAACAATTTGGCACTGATCAAATCCTGCAGGCAAGTTTTATTTTATAGGATGTGGGTATTGCTGGCTGGGCTAACATTTATTCCTGTCCCTAATTGAGAAGGTGGTGGTGGGTTGACACACAATGCCCTTAGGGAAGGAATTCAGAGAATTTTCAGCATGGAAAGAGGGTCATACCATTGAGGCTGATGAAGGAGACCAGCACGAAAATGTGTTGCTGGTCAAAGCACAGCAGGCCAGGCAGCATCTCAGGAATAGGGAATTCGACATTTCGAGCATAAGCCCTTCATCAGGCTTATGCTCGAAACGTCGAATTCCCTATTCCTGAGATGCTGCCTGGCCTGCTGTGCTTTGACCAGCAACACATTTTCAGCTGTGATCTCCAGCATCTGCAGACCTCATTTTTTACTAGAAGGAGATCAGCATGCAGCCATAGACTCAGGCCAATGTTAAATACAGATAGCAGTATTGCCACAGTCAGCAAAGTGCATCAATGCTGCAAGATCCATTCAGCTTGTCTTTCCCACCTAGAGGCTGTCCAATGTTTCCTCACATTAACATCAATAGGCATTGTGCCCACGCCAATCTGGTTTCTAAAGCCAAGCTAGACTCTGCAATAAGACCCAGGTGACCATCAAGGTGGGTATTACCAATATGCGCAAAGTCATCCATATCATGGCCAACAAAGCAATCTTCAGAAGCTGACCTGTGACATAACCTTTGATTTTTAAACTTCCTCTCACCCTATATTCTCAACTGTGTGGACAAAGTGTCTCTGTTGAGAGATTAGCTGAAGAAGGATCTCTTCTATGCCTGACCCAGGAAACACCAGCAGACCGTCAGCTCTCTCAGGCAAGGTCTTTCAACACTATCCTGATGACTGCAATACCAGGAGACTGGGAACAACACCATCCTGAATGTGGATGCATCGCACAAAGACTTTTTTGCAAGATGACATTCGTATTGGTTTTAGTTTTAAAACCCTGTCATCCCTACCAGCCAACTATTCCAATAGACAGCAGGAAAAGTTGGCCCTGGTATCTGCACCATGCGTTGCTGTCACTGTAGCTAGCATGGTGGCTCAGTGGTTAGTACTGCTGCCTCACAGCATGAGGGACCCAAGTGCGACTCCACCCTCAGCAGAATTTGCACGTTCTTCCCGTGTCTGCCTGGGTTTCCTCCCATCATCTAAAGAAGTGCAGATTGGGTGAATTGAACATGGTAACTTGTCCAGGGATGTACAGGCTAGATGGGTTGGACATGGGAAATGCAAGGGGAGGGTAGGATAGGGAGGCTTGGTTTGGGTGGGATGCTCTTCAAAGGGTCAGTGTGGACTTGATAGACTGAATGGCCTGTTTCCACACTGTAGGGATTCTATGATCATTGTGTGTTACCTGAAGTTATAAAGGTCTCAGTCTCCATCTTGCTGAGTCCTCTTGCAGCATGACACACTGTGGGACATTTGTTGCAATTTACATTTGAATTGCTTAGTATTATCCCAGACACACAATGGCCTGTGAATGTAATGCACAGGATACCAGGAGCTGTAATAAAAATCTCTTGAATCCTTCAGTTACCCACATCTAGCTCTTTTGTTACAGGAACTAACGTAAACATCAACTCAGCAGGTGTAAAGATACTCTGCAAAAGTGAGGACTGCAGATGCTGGAAACCAGAGTTTAGATCAGAGTGGTGCTGGAAAAGCACAGCACGTCAGGCAGCATCTGAGGAGCAGGAAAATCGACGTTTCGGGCAAAAGCCCTTCATCAGGAATACAGGCAGGGAGACTGAAGGGTGGAGAGATAGGTGTGGGAGGGGCGGGGGGGGGTGGGGGTAAGAAGGTAGCAAAGAGTACAATGGGTGGATGGGGGTGGGGATGAAGGTGATAGGTCAGAGGGGAGAGTGGGGGAAGGTAGCCAAGAGTACAATGGGTGAATAGGGGTGGAGATGAAGGTGATAGATCAGAGAGGAGGGTGAGGGAAGGTAGCAAAGAATACAATAGGTGAATAGGAATGGGGATGAAGGGAGGGTGGAGTGGATAGGTGGGAAGGGAGATTGGCAGGTAGGACAGGTCATGGGGATGGTGCTGAGCTGGAAGGTTGGAGCTGGAGTGAGGTGGGGGAAGGGGAAATGAGGAAACTGGTGAAGTCCACATTGATGCCCTGGGGTTGAAGTGTTATGAGGTGGAAGATGAGGCATTCTGAAGAGACTGCCAAAGGTAAAACGCCATCATTAAATTGGTGTCAGATATTGGGAACAGAATAGATTTTAATAAATCCAGCGAGATCTAAAACAAGGAACTGGTGGCGCTGGAGATCTGAAACAAACAGAAACAGAAATTTCTGGAGAAGCTCAGCAGGTCTGGCAGTGTCTGTGGAGAGAGGACAGAGTTAACGCTTCGGGGTGCCTGTATTCTGAAGCAAGTTCACGGTATCCGAAACGTTGACTCTGTTTCTCTCTCCACAGATGCTGCCTGACCTGCTGAGCTTCTCCAGCCAGCCCTGTTTCTGCTTGTTCCTGGGTTCACTTTGGCGGCTGTTTGAACAGAAGTGGCTCCCCAGTCATATCACATCGACCCACAGCAGGTGGACTGCAGCGGTTCGAGAAGGCAACTCAGCCCCACCTACACAAGGGGGCAACAAGGGACGGGCTCTCAATGCTGGGGGCATCTCATAAGCCCATAAGCACTTGTCTAAATCTACATTAAAAACGTTTAGACATTGCAGTTCCTGGCGTCATCATTGGCTGTCCCTCGCAGGTGAGGATGACTCTATCCCACTCTCAGGGTGAGTCTGTAGGTGGCTGCACAGACTGATGGGGCTACCACAGGCACTGTAACACCTGGGGTCAGATGGTGGTCGGGAACTCCTTATGCTATTTCTATCTGGCTTTTTTTTTCTCCTGATGGCAAGTCTCCAGACACTCCTCCACCGCTTTGGGCACCAGTCCAACAGGTCCGTTGGGTCTGGGCCAGTCTTGGCCCGGTGATTCCCAGGTGCCTGTGGGAATGCCGCACTTCGCCCAGTGAGGCCTTGAGGGAACCCCTGAAGCGCATCCTCCGTCCGCCTGGGGCCCGCCTGCCGTTTCGGGGCTGGGAGCAGAGCAGCTGCTTGGGGAGTCTCATATCAATCATGGGGAAGATGTGCCCAGTCCATTGCAGCCGATCGAGGGGGAGTCAGTGCCTCAATGCTGGGGATGTGGGCCTGGTCGAGGACACTGGCGTTGGCGCATCTTTCTTCCCAGTAGATTTGCAGAATCTTGCGCAGGTCGTGTTGGTGGGACTGCTCCAGCACCTTGAGGAGTCTGCTGTAGACAGTCCACATCGCACAGCCATGTAGGAGGGCGGGAACCACCACTGATATAGGATCAGGGGATAGACAGTTCAAAATGTCCAACATTGAGTGCCAAATGTTTTTGCCTGTATCACAAATTCACAGATTAAACACAAAGTATGTTTTTGTTCTAAACAGCAATGTGCAGTTGATAGTTACAGGGGCTTCAGCAAGGATAATTGATCTTCCTCTTTCTTTTGTCAAGGGTGTGACCTCTGAGGTTTAGTTAGACGTTTGACAGGGCCGGTAGGACATGGCACTGTGTCTAGACACTGCGTTTAAAACACATCCTCCGAGGAACAGAGAACAATGTGCAAACAAGCTCTGTGTACATCAATTCCTTTCATTTCAGCTGTCATTGCACTTCCAGAAGATTATGTTTTAACCCTGTCTCGTGGCATTGTCTTCATTTCCCTGTACAGCCAGTACGCCACTCTATTCAAGGCCAATTCGGGATGGGGCAGCAAGTGCTGGCCTTGCTAATGGTGCCCACAGTCTGTGACTAAATCAATGATTGACTATTGGCGGCATGGTGGCGCAGTGGTTAGCACGGCTGCCTCACAGCACCAGGGTCCCAGGTTCGATTCCAGTCTCAGGTGACTGTCTGTGTGGAGCTTGCACTTTCTCCCCGTGTCTGCGTGGGTTTCCTCTAGATGTTCTGGTTTCCTCCTACAGTCCAAAGATGTGCAGGCCAGGTGAATTGGCCATGCTAAATTGCTCATAGTGTTAGAAATGGGTCTGGGTAGGTTACTCTTCAGAGGGTCGGTGCGGACTTGTTGGGCTGAGGGACCCGTTTCCATATTGCAGGGAATCTAATCTAATCAATTGCCCTGATGCCAAACAGGCTGAAGTATCTGGGCGATGCTAATTGTGACACTAACTTGATAGGTCATTCTGTAAAGATTGAATGTTAAGCTGCAAGGTGGTGTCTGCACTAGCATTGTCCAAGTAAGGGGTCAATCAGGCATGGAGATCGCTGGCAAGGTGATTTTTACGAGATATTTCCACAACAAAGTGTCTACAAGTGCTCTGGAATATGACCGGGGATTATGCATTGAGTCCCTAGCTCACTGGAGCGATTGGACAGGGGAGGTTGAGAGGGAACATGATTACAATGTTCAAAATTATGAGGGGCATAAATAGGGGAGACAGGAGGAAACTTTTCCCCTCGATGGAGGGATGGATTTGAGGTAAGGGGCAGGAGGGTAGTGGGAATCTGGGACCTAGGTGTTTGTGGGAGGGGGGAGTAAGTGAGAGGCAGAAACATTGAGGAAATATAAAGATGTGCACTTGCAAAACCAAGTCTTTCAAGGTTTGCTGGAAAATGGAATTGGAATGGATAGATGGTTGTTTTGACCAGTACAGACTCATTGGGCTGTAGATCTTCATAACTCTATCACTATGGTGATACTATCAGTAGATTGTCCATGACACCAGATAAGAGGATGTGCTGGGAGTTAGGAATCAGGAAGGTATCATTATCCTTAAATCTCTTTATTCATTCATGGAAGGTAGGTATCACCAAATAGGACTTCACCTGTAACCCACCTCTCATGGCCCCTGAGAACCATTTCACCATAAGCTGTGGAAGCAAACTTGGGCCATTCGGCCCAACATGTTTGCTCTATCATTCAATGAGATCAACACTGATCCAATATACCTCAACACCACGTTCCTGCCTTATCTTATAATCCTCGATTCCTTTGCTGATTAAAAATCTATCTCAACCTTGAATATACTTAGTGACCCAGCCTCAACATCTGACTGTGGTAAATAATTCCATAAATTCACTCCCATCTGAGAGAGCTAATTCCTCCTCATCTCTGTTTGAAATGGGTGACCCCCCTCATTCTTAAATTGCCCTCTTTGGTCCTGGACTCTCCCATAAGGGGAAACAACCCCTCCACATCTACCCTTGTCAAGTCCCCTCAGGATCTTGTACATTTAAATGAGGTTATCTCTGTTTGTTCCTCAACTTCCAACAAATATAGGCCCAATCTATACAACCTCTCCTCATAATGGAGGTGAGACAATGGCCTCGTGGTATTATCACCAGACTATTAATCGAGAAACACAGCTATGTTCTGGGGATCTGGGTTCGAATCCTGCCATGGTAGATGGTGGAATTTGAATTGAATTAAAACATGGAATGAAGGGATAAATAAAAATTGTTGATTGTTGGAAAAAACCCATCTGGTTCACTAATCTCTTTAGGGGAAGGAAACTACAAGGGTCTTCTGTATATGGAATCCCTACAGTGTAGAAACAGGCCATTTGGCCCATCAAGTCCACACTAACCCTCTGAAGAGCATCCCACCCAGACCCAATCCCCTACCCTATCCTTGTAACACTGCATTTCCCATGGCTAACCCACCTAGCCTCTTTATCCCTAAACACTATGGACAATTTAGCATGGCCAATCCACCCTGACCTGCACATCTTTGGACTGTGAGAGGAAACCTGAGCGACCGGAGGAAACCCATGCAAACACGGGGAGAATGTACAAACTTCCACGCCCGAGAGTGGAATCGAACTTAAGTCCCTGGCAAAGTGAGGCATTGGAGCTAACCACTGAGCCACCGTGCCACCCAATCACTGTGCTGGTTTCTCAAGCCTGTCTTTTCTACTTACACACTTTAAGAAATGAATGGATTCTGCTGATCTCCTGTGATAAGGTTTGTCTGTGCTGCTTCTGGTGTTTAGCTCCAAGCACCATCTGTAGGCTTTTCTCCAGAGTGAAATAATATTTTGACAGTAATAAATCTGACAGACTCGTCTGCAATCCTGTCAACAATTTTGCCCTTTATGAACACTGGCTTTAAATCACCATTACTGCATTTTCCACTAACCTGTAAAGATATTTAATGAGATTAACATCCTCTGGATACTGAGCTCTTGAGTTAGATCTTATTCTTTAAAGAATTTTTAGTTGTTGCAAGATTAGAGTAACTGTCAAAAGTTTGTAGGACGTCAACAAAAATATCTGAGGCTTCTTTCAACTTGACAAGATGGAACATCAATGATGTTCTGAATTGTCTCCAGAAGTGAATTAACGTGTTGACAAAATTTGGAAGAATTGTGAACCTTGAGTACCGTGTAGAGCTGTGAAAGAACATTGATGAGCTGGTGGAGTGGGCAGTTGAGGTTCAATGCAAGCGAGTGTGAGATGATACACTTTGGTCGGATAAACATTGAAAGGCAATACAACATAGGGGTAAGATTCTCAAGGGAGTGGAGGAGCTGGGGCACCTGGATACACATGTGCACAGATCATTCAAGTTGGCTGGAAGGTGGAGAGAGCAGTTAAAGCAAGCAGTGTCCTTGGCTTTATTAATAAGAGCATAGAGTACAATTGGAAGCAGCTGATGTCGCACTTGTATACTTCAGCTGGTGTACAGTGCACAGTTCTGGGTGCCACATCATAGGAGAGATGTGTACGCATTGGAGAGATAGACAAGTGATTTATGGGAAACATCAGTGATGAAGATAGATGGAAGATTTGTTTTTAATTCATTCACAGGATGAGACCATCACTGACCAGGCCAGCATTATTGCCCAGAGGACAGTTAAGAGTCAACTATTTTGCTGTGGGTCTGGAGTCACATGTAGGCCAGACCAGGGAAGCACAACAGTTTCCTTCCCAAAAGGGCATTAGTGAACCAGATTGTCCTTTTCCCTCCTGACAATGAATTCCTGGTCACCATTAAATACCTAATTCCAGATATTTATTGAATTCAAATTCCACTATCTGCTGTGCCAGGTTTTGAATTTGGGGTGGCAGAATTAACAGTGCAGCTGATAATGCCATCAGCTCCCCTTTTGTGGGGACTGTCCTACTTGGAGAGAATAAGGCTGAGAGGAGATTTTAAAAAAGGCTTTCAAGATCATGAGCGGGTTGGATTGGGTGGAGAGGGAGATGTTTTTTCTGGCTGGTAAAAGGATCAAGAACGAGAGGGCATAGATTTAGGGGCGTACAAATGAGGCAGGGACAATGCGAGTAAATAAATACCTTTTCACCCAATGAGCAGTTTGGTTACGGAATGCATGCCCAAAAATGTGGAGGAGGTGAGGAATTAAAGCATTCAAGAGGGACTGTGGATGTTTATTGTGCAAGGATATGGAGGAAAGGCAGGAGACTCGGCACTAGGAGATAGAACTGGTGTAGACACAATGGGCTGAATGGCAGTAACAATGTTGCGAATGGAAGAGAAATGAGAATGAACCACTTAGAAGAGCCCTTTGCTTAATCTGTGTTAAATGGGTGTCTCATTTTTTAAACTCTGTTCATGAATCCTTGTCCTGATGAAAGCAAGATGCAAAGTGTTGACTTCGGGTCTCCTTTTTGCAATACAAAAGGAAGCTGGCGGTGGTTCTTGGAGGTCAGTCATCTCAGCTCCAGGACATCTCTGCAGGAGCTCCTCAGGGGAGTGTCCTCGCCCCAACCATCTTCAGCTGCTTCATCAATGACCTTTCCTCCATCATAATGTCAGGGGTGGGGATGTTTGCTGATGATTACATAATGTTCAGCACCATTCACCATGGCTCAGATACTGAAATATGCAGTCCATGTGATAACATACGACTTAGGCTGATAAGGAGCAAGTAATGTTCATATCACATGAGTGCCAGGCAATGACCATCTTCCATTAAAGAGAATCTAGCCATCACCACTATCAACCTGAAGGTTACCGCTGACCAGAAACTGAACTGAGATCGCTAAATACAATGGCTGCAGGAGCAGGTCAGAGGCTGGGAATGCTGCAGTGAGTAACTCCCCTCCAGACTCCACAGACCTGTCCACCATCTACAAGGTACAAGTCAGGAGGGTGATGGTATACTCCCCACTTGCCTGGATGGGTGCAGCTCCAACAACACTCAAGAAGCTTGACACCATCCAGGACAAAACAGCCCCTGCTTGATTGACATCCACAAGCATCCACTCCCTCCATCAGTGCAAGATACATTGCAGAAATTCCCCAAGGGCCCTCAGAGACCACCTTCCAAATCCATGACTGCTTCCATCGAGAAGGACAAGGGCAGCAGATAGTTGGGAACTCCACCCCCTGACATTTGCTCTCCTGATGTGGAAATATACCACCATTCCTTCAGCTGGTTTAAAAACTCCTTCCACAACACAGTGAGTAAACCTACACTTTGATAAATGCAACCGTTCAAGAAGGCAGCTCAATGCAAACTTCTCAAGGGCAACTAGGGACAGGCAATAACTACTAACCCAACCAGTGACAACCATGTCTCATAGATCAGTGAAAAGAGCAAGTATGGGGGTTGGTACTTTGAAGGGGATTCAAGGAATACTTTTCCAACCAGGGAGTGGTGGGGATCTGGGACTCATTGCTTGAAAGGAACAGGGTGCAGGGAGAAACCCTCAGCAAATGGAGAATGTACTTGGATTTGCATTTGAGGATCTGCAACCAATAGGACAAAGAGCTTGAACGTGGGGATAGGCTGTCAGGCACCTTGTTAGATGGGTTGAATGGCCATCTCTAGTGCTGTCAATTGGCTATAATTCAGGGTAAATGACATCAGACACCCCACTGGCCATGTGTCGACCTGAACTAGGAAAGCATTTACCATTTTAGTGCTGTTAATGTTTAAGGTTGAATTGTTGAAAATATAGGTGACCAGTTAGACATCGAGATCCTCTTACAATTCAGTGAGTTCTGAGAGGCACTGTCATTTGTGTGAGTAATTTTTTTGTAAGAGAACAATGCGTGATAATAACCCAGTGGCAGTGTAAAAACATACCGTTTTATTAAGTTTGGAGAATGGTGTTTAATGTTTGATTGTTACTGCGTGTGATTTACCTGAAAGAGAAGAGAGAGTCAATAAAACATGAACTTTCCAAAGGGGATGAGTCATTGAATTGGACAAGGGAGGGTTTGGGAGGTCAAAGCAGAAGAGCAGAGGGTAGTGAAGCTAACAGAAGAGCTGTGCTGAAGAGCTAGTACTGAAATGATGGTTGAATGGACTGCATTGGAGCAGCCTAAAGTTAAAGCTCTGCGAGTCATGTCAAACTGCAGATATGTCACTTGAACTAAATTATTCAAAGATTGTATGGGTCTCTTGTAGGAGAATTAGGAATGCAGCCCATGTGAAGGTCAAAGTCATCAGTGAATGTTGTTACTCGAGCCAATCACTTTACACAGTAATCACTCTCCATATCCCATCCTTCATTGGTCAGTGTGAGTGACTCACACTCTACACTCACTGCCCCTCATTGGTCAGTGTAAGTGACCCACTCCCTACACCCCATTCCCCTCATTGGTCAGTGTGAGTGATCCTCACTCTCCACACCCTACTCCCCTCATTGGTCAGTGTGAGTGACTCTCGTTCTCCACATCCCTCCGCTCATCGGTCAGTGACAGACCCTCACTCCCTACACCCCACTCCCCTCATTGGTCAGTGTGAGCGACCCTCACTTTCTACACTGCTTCCCACATCGGTCAGTGTGAGTGACCCACACTCTCTACATCCCTCTTCCTCATTGGTCAGTGTTAATGACCCTCAGTCTGCACACCACTCCTCTCATTGGTCAGTGTGAGTGATCCTCGCTCTCCACACCGTACCCTTAATTGGTCACTGTAAGTGACCCTCATTCTCTACTTCCTTCATTGGTCAGTGTGAGTGACCTTCACACTCTACACCCTCAATTGGTCAGTGAGAGTGACCCTCACTCGCCACACACCTCCTCACATCAGTCAGTGTGAGTGACCCTCACTCTCCACATCCCTCCTCTCAGTCAGTGTGAGTGACCCTCACTCGCCACACACCTCCCCACATCAGTCAGTGTGAGTGACCCTCACTCTCCACATCCCTCCTCTCAGTCAGTGTGAGTGACCCTCACTCTCCACATCCCTCCTCTCAGTCAGTGTGAGTGACTCTCACTCTCCACATCCCTCCTCTCAGTCAGTGTGAGTGACTCTCACTCTCCACATCCCTCCTCTCAGTCAGTGTGAGTGACTCTCACTCTCCACATCCCTCCTCTCAGTCAGTGTGAGTGACCCTCAGTCTCCATATCCCTCCCCTTATCGTTCAGTGTGAGTGACCATCCCTGTCCATTGTAGTTAAGAGAGATATCAAGGAGTATTTGCCCTAATATAACACTGTAAGGGGTGACAGAGTGAATGAAGAGATGGATAGGTTTGATTCATTGCTGTAGGCTTTCCCAAGGCCATGCTCGTGATAAATACTACTTTAAGTATTATGATTTTTAAAGGATGTGATTTTCTCATTACTAATGATGTTAGAGCGTGATTTAAATTCTCTTTCACCTTTCCCGTCAGTAACAAGCCATAAAACATGAGAAAGGCTGTGATTGAAAGACTGTACATGGCTGAATGCCCATATTTGGTGAATTCAATACCTTCTAAATTAAAGTAAATTGGGAAATCTGAATGAACCGTGGTAACACATTCTCCTTACAGTCCCTGTTGCTTTTTTTCCTTGCTTCCCAAATCCCATGTTTGTAGCACACAGAGACATAGAGTCATAGAGACGTACAGCATGGAAACAGACCCTTCGGTGCAACCTGTCCATGCCGACCAGATATCCCAACCCAATCTAGTCCCACCTGCCAGCACCTGGCCCATATCCCTTCAAACCCTTCCTATTCATATACCCATCCAAATGCCTTTTAAATGTTGCAATTGTACCAGCCTCCACCACTTCCTCTGGCAGCTCATTCCATACACATACCACCCTCTGTGTGAAAAGGTTGCCCCTTAGGTCTCTTTGATATCTTTCCCCTCTCACCCTAAACCTATGCCCTCTAGTTCTGGACTCCCCCACCCCAGGGAAAATACTTTGTCTATTTACCCTATCCATTCCCCTCATAATTTTGTAAACCTCTATAAAGGTCACCCCTCAGCCTCCGATGCTCCATGGAAAACAGCCCCAGCCTGTTCAGCCTCTCCCTGTAGCTCAAATCCTTCAACCCTGGCAACATCCTTGTAAATCTTTTCTGAACCCTTTCAAGTTTCACAACATCTTTCCAATAGGAAGGACATCAGAATTGCATGCAATATTCCAATAGTGGCCTAGCCAATGTCCTGTACAGCTGCAATAAGACCTCCCAACTCCTGTACTCAATACTCTGACCAATAAATCAAAGAATACCAAACACCTTCTTCATTATCCTATCTACCTGCGACTCCACTTTCAAGGAGCTATGAACCTGCACTCCAAGGTTTCTTTGTTCAGCAACACTCCGGAGGATCTTAACATTAAGTGTATAACTCCTGCTAAGATTTACTTTCTCAAAATGCAGCACCTCGCCTTTATATGAATTAAACTCCATCTGTCACTTCTTAGCCCATTGGCCCATCTGGTCCAGATCCTGTTGTAATCTGAGGTAACCGTCTTTGCTGTCCACTACGCCTCCAATTTTGGTGTCATCTGCAAACTTACTGACTGTACCTCTTATGCTCGCATCCAAATCATTTATGTGAATGACAAAAAGTAGAGGACCCAGCACCGATCTTTGTGGCACTCCACTGGTCACAGGCCTCCAGTCTGAAAAACAACCCTCCACCAATACCTCTGTCTTCTACCTCTGAGCCAGTTCTGTATCCAAATGGCAAGTTCTCCCTGTATTCCATGAGATCTAACCTTGCTAACCAGTCTCCCATGGGGAACCTTGTCGAATGCCTTACTGAAGTCCATATAGATCACATCTAGAGCTCTGCCCTCATCATTCCTTTGTTACTTCTTCAAAAAACTCAATCAAGTTTGTGAGACATGATTTCCCATGCACAAAGCCATGTTGACTATCCCGAATTAGTCCTTGCCTTTCCAAATACGTGTGAATCCTATCCCTCAGGATTCCTTCCAACAACTTGCCCACCACCGACGTTACGCTCACTGGTCTATAGTTCCTTGTCCTTACTGCCCTTCTTAAATAGTGGCACCACGTTTGCCAACCTCCAGTCTTCCAGCACTTCACCTGTGACTATCGATGATACAAATACCTCAGCAAGAGGCCCAGCAATCACTTCTCTAGCTTCCCACAGACTTCTCATGTACACCTGGTCAGGTCCTGGGGATTTATCCACCTTTAACCGTTTCAAGACATCCAGCACTACCTCCTCTGTAATCTGGACATTTTGCAAGATGTCACCATCTATTTCCCTACAATCGATATCTTCCATATCCTTTTCCACAGTAAATACTGATGCAAAATATTCATTTAGTATCTCCCACATTTTCTGCGGCTCCACACAAAGGCTGCCTTGTTGATCTTTGAGGGGGCCTATTCCCTCCCTAGTAATTCTTTTATCCTTAATATATTTGTAAAATCCCTTTGGATTCTCCTTAATTCTATTTGCCAAAGCTATGTCACGTCCCCGTTTTGCCCTCCTGATTTCCCTCTTAAGTATACTCCTACTTCCTTAATACTCTTCTAAGGGTTCACTCGATCTATCCTGTCTATACCTGACATATGCTTCCTTCTTTTTCTTAACCAAACCCTCAATTTCTTTAGTCATATCCCGGTTTCTATATTTTTACTCACTGTGGGACATGGGCATCATTGACCTGGCCAGTATTTATTGCCCATTCCTAGTTGCTCCTTGAGAAGGTGGGGGTCAGCTGCCTTCTTGAACCGCTGCTGTCCACCTGCAGTAAGTTGACTCAAAATGCCCTCGGGAAGGGAATTCCAGGATTTTGACTCAGCGACAGTGAAGGAACAGCGATATATTTCCAAGTCAGGATGCTGAGTGGCTTGGAGGGGAACATGCAGGAGGTGGTGTCCTCATGTATCTGCTGCCCCTTGTCCTTCTAGATGGAAGTCAGTCATGAAATTGTCTTCACCTGAAAGTTTAGTTCCATTTCTCTCTCTGCAGATCTGCAGTTTTTGGTTATTATCAGCTTTCTTGACAAACAAGGAAGTCTATGAGCGTGCAGGAAAGTGGAGTTGAAACCACAATCTGATCTGCCATGACCTTATTTTGTTTTTCATCCACAAGATGTGGGCATCACTGGCTGAGCCAGCAGTTACTGCTCATCCCGAGTTACCCAGAGGGCACTTAAAGAGTCAACTACCATGCAATGGGTTTGGAGTTACACATGGACCGGATCTGCTGAGGATAGAGTCATAGAGTCATAGAGATGTACAGCATAGAAACAGACCCTTCGGTCCAATCCGTCCATGCCGACCAGATATCCCAACCCAATCTAGTCCCACCTGCCAGCACCTGGCCCTTATCCCTCCAAACCCTTCCTATTCATATACCCATCCAAATGACTCTTAAATACTGCAATTGTACCTCCTCCACCACTTCCTCTGGCAGCTCATTCCATACACGTACCACCCTCCTGTAGGTCTCTTTTCCATCTTTCCCCTTTCATCCTAAACCTATGCCCTCTCGTTCTGGACTCCCTAACCCCAGGAAAAAGACTTTGCCTATTTACCCTATCCATGCCCCTCATAATTTTGTAAACCTCTATAAGGTCACCTGGATGGCAGGTTTCTTCAAGGACTTTAGTAAATCCGATGGGTTTTCCCCACAACGGTCAGCAATTGTTTCATGGTCATCATTAGACTCTTATTTGTAGTTTTTTATTGAGTTCTATTGCCAGTATCTGCCATGGTAGGATTTGAACTTGCATCTCTGGAACATTATCGGGGTCTCTGGGACTTTGCCTGGGTCTCTGGCACATTACCTGGGTCGTTGGATTAATAAAATCACAGTAATACCACTAGGCCATGCCTCCCCTAAATTCAACATCAGAGCGGGTTCAATGGGTGAAATGCTGTGAATTTGTATGTCAGACTTTTAGTGTCAGCAGCATTTTGCTTTTGAATCCAGGGTAGCATTCCCACAAAACTCTGCCACGTTTAACTGATTACTAACGCTCATTCCAAATGTCAATAGCCAATAATATTTCGGAAGCCAGTATCTCTTGCAGAAGGCAGTACAGTTAATCCCAACATTAAATCACTCCATTTCACTTCCAGCTTGAACCCCTCAGAAGCCAAATGCCTGCCTGTGTCCTGGCGTCACGTTGGTGAAGTTTAATTAGGGATCGGTGAGCCCAGCATTAAATACAGGTATTACTGACAGAGCTGCGTCTCACATAAATCAGCGTAAGATGAAATATCCTCTCAGGCTGTAGCACATCTGTTTTTCAGTTCTCAGCAATCAATCGCAATTTGCTTTTTTAAGATTCTCACAGAAGAAAGTCACTGACATGTAGTGTCTGTGCTCATCAGCAATGATCACAAAAGCCCATTTCCCAGCTCTCGACCCATAACCCTGGATGTTCACATTCAGAGTGAACGGATTGCCTCATGATGGGTTGAAGGGTGTCTTCTGTACAAAGTGACTCTATGATTTTATCACAATAGTAGTGGGTAATATGGTGTCTCACTGGTTAACACTAGTGCCTCACAGTGCCAGGGACCTGGGTTTGATTCCAGCCTCGGGTAACTGTGTGGAGTTTGTGTGTTCTCCCTGTGTCTGTGTGGGTTAACTGCTGGGTGCTCTGGTTCCCTTACCCCTGTCATATCCATAGATTTGAATTATTGCAGTCACATGTACCTAAGTACAGCGGAAAGTTTTTTTTCGCGAGCAGTACAGGCAGATCATAAGACCATAAGACCATAAGACATAGGAGTGGAAGTAAGGCCATTCGGCCCATCGAGTCCACTGCGCCATTCAATCATAGCTGATGGGCATTTCAACTCCACTTACCAGCATTCTCCCCGTAGCCCTTAATTTCTCGTGACATCAAGAAGCTATCAATCTCTGCCTTGAAGACATTTAGCGTCCCGGCCTCCACTGCACTCTGCGGCAATGAATTCCACAGGCCCACCACTCTCTGGCTGAAGAAATGTCTCCGCATTTCTGTTCTGAATTGACCCCCTCAAATTTTAAGGCTGTGTCCACGGGTCCTAGTCTCCTCGCCTGATGGAAACAATTTCCTAGCGTCCACCCTTTCCAAGCCATGTATTATCTTGTAAGTTTCTATTAAGTCTCCTCTCAATCTTCCCCTCATTATAAACAAGGAAATACGGATCATTGGGTGCTGAGACAGATCAAGGCATACAGATTACACTGCACAGAAGGTGCAGAAAGTCATATCAACATTAGCAAGAGAAACAGTGTTTGAAGTCAGAGAGGCCCATTCAGTAGTCTAATAACAGCACAGAAGAGGCTGGTCTTGAATTGTTGGTGCATGTGTTCGAGCTGCCTTGCAGGTTAGGTAGATTGGCCATGATAAATTGCCCCACAATGTCCAGGGATGTGCAGGGTAGGTGGATTGGCCATGGTCAATGCAGGGTTACAGGGACAGGGTGGGTCTGGGTGGGATGGCCTCTGGTGGGTCGGTGCAGACTCAATGGGCTGAATGGACTGCTTCCACACTGTCGGGATTCGACCAACTGCATAAGACAGAAAAGAAATATCCAAACTATCCCTCTGTTCCTTAGCTATTTTTCATTTTCCTTATTTATCAATCCACCTCAGAATTTTGAACAACTCTATTATAACATTCCTGTAACCTCCTCCACATTTGGAACAAAAACACGAGTTTCTTGAGGCATTCCAAGAAGTGAAAATTCCTTACCATTCCTGTATATTTTGTCTGCAATCTCTAAAAGACTTTGACATCTTTCCCACAACAAGGGGCCTGATGTTAGGTGCAAAAGTTTGATGTAAAATCTTTGCATTTGAGCTCTGTGTACTATTGATGAAGTCCAGTATCACCGAGGCTGTTCAAACAGGGCATCAAGTATTCCTCACACCTTCAAAACTTTTATAAGTAAATCTCTATTTTAAAAGTGTCCCATTTAGTTTCTTAGGAGAGAGTGAGGACTGCAGATGCTGGAGATCAGAGTTGAGAGTGTGGCGCTGGGAAACCACAGCAGGTCAGGCAGCATCCGAGGAGCAGGAGAGTCGACATTTCGGAGGGAAGCCCTTCATCAGGGATCAATGGGAGGGGGGGGGGGGGGGGTGGGGGCGGCGGTGGTGGGCAGGTAGTTGAGAAAGTGATAGGTGGATGAAGGTGAGGGATGGATGGGTCCGGAGGGTGGTGCCGAGTTGGAGGCTTGGGACTGTGATAGTGTGGGGGGAGGGGAAATGAGGAAGCTGTTGACATTCATATTTATCCCATGTGGTTGTCTGACAGACTATGCTTTTCCAGCACCATGCTCTCGACCCATTTAGTTTTGTATTGCTTCTGATTAGATTTCTTACAGTATGGAAACAGGCCCTACGGCCCAACAAGTCCACACCAACTCTCTGAAGAGTAACCCACACAGTCCCGTTTCCCTCTAACTAATGCACCTAACATTACGGGCAATTTAGCATGGCCAATTCACCTGACCTGCACATCTTTGGACTGTGGGTGGAAACTGGAGCACACAGACAGTCGCCTGATGGAATCAAACTTGGGACCCTGGTGCTGTGAGGCAGCAGTGCTAACCACTGAGCCACCGTACCGCCCTAGGTTATACACTGTAGAAACATCGTTTTTACTGTGGTAGAGTTTGCTCAAAAGGATGTGAAATGTAATTACTACTGGTCTTGTCCCTGGCAACTCTCTGAACTCCAACGCCGTTTCCTCAGATTTTCCTGTATTCTCATACCACACGGAGTAGACTGCAATGAGTTTAGTTTAGATCTCTCACTCTGTTGCCATAGCAGAGGTAGGATGCAGACGTCTAGCGCAAGAAAATAAAATTGTTGTTACAACAACAACCTAGATCCATTTAGTGCCTTTGGTGCACTCAGGACATTCCAAAGCACGTTGCAGCAAGGGCAATGGTGAGGGTGCAGCTTGATTTGATTTATGGCTGTCACGTGTGCCGAAGTACAGTGAAAAAATTTGTTTTGCAAGCAGTACAAAGAGATCACAGCAAACAAGGGCATACAGAGCATAGGTGCTGAGACAGAGTGAGGCACACAGGACACAGCTGCTCAGGAGGTGCACAAAGTTCAATATTAGATCTGAAATTATAGAGGCCCATTCAACAGCGGGGAAGAAGCTGTTTTTGAACCTGTTGGTGCGTGTATTAAAGCTTCTGTATCTTCTGCTCAACGGAAGAGGTTGGAAGAGATTCTAACTGGGATGGGTCTTTGATGACTTTGGTTGCCTTTCCATGGCAACAAGACATGTAGAAGGAGTCCATGGATGGGAGGGTGACTTCCGGAGATGGTTTGGGCTCTGCACACCACCTTCTGCAGTTTCTTACAGTCCTGGGCAGAGCAGTTACCATATCGGGCCATTATCTACCCGGACAATGCAGTTTCTAAGGTGTCAAAGTTGGTGAGGGTCCGTATGGTCACAACAGTAATAATGTCGCTGAGCTAGTAATGCTCTGAGTGGAAGGTGGAATTTGAAACGGATATAAAACTGGCCAAAAGATACCCATATTATTCACTGCTAACTGTTGCAAAAATCTCATCACACTCAAAAATGGAAAAATAGAAAGCAGGAGTGGGCCATTCAGCCCTTCGAGCCTGCTCTGCCACTCAATATGATCCTGACTTTTTATCCAGCTGGGTACAGGCAGTCCCTGGGTTGTGTACAGATTCTGTTCTGAAGAGCTTCTGCAAATTGATCTCTACACAAGTTGGAACCCAATGCAGGATGGGATAAAGAAGCTACTCATAAGTACAGGAAATATTTCTAAAATGGGTCTTTAAAATCACACTTCTTTCACGAGATTGCGTTTGTAAGTATAAGTACGTACATAAATCAGGGACACCAGTTCCTGCATTCACTCCATATCCCTGATCCCTTTACCCCTAAGAACTGCATTGAACATCTTGTTGCCTTCCAGGATTGAAACCTGCTGTCCTTACCTGGTCTGGCTGACATGTGACTCCAATTACTGATGTGCTGGCCTAACCAGAAATGCCCACAGGCTGTGAATGAATTATCAAGATGGATTTAAATCTCATTATGTTAGCTGGTGGAATTTAAATTCAGTTAATTAAACTGGAATTGAAGGTTAATCTTGGTAATGGTCCCCATGGTCATCGATTGTCATGTAAACCCATTTGATTCAATGATGTCCTTTAGGAGTGGAAATCTGTTGTTCTTACCCATTCTGACGTATATGTGACTCCAGGTCAATGGCAACATGGTTGACTCTGAACCACTGAGAAAGCCTCTCAGTTCAAAGGCATTTAATGTCCATAGAAGCCCGACTATGTGGGAACAGGCCATTTGGCCCACCAAGTCTCCAAAGAACATCCCACCTAGACTCTATAATGCCAAATTTCCCATTGCTAATCTACCTAACTTACACATCCCTGGACACTATGGGGCACTTTCCCATGGCCAACCACCCTAACCTGCACATCCCTGAAGAATTTCCCATGGCCCATCTACCTGCTACCTAACCTGTACATCCCTGGACACTATAAGCAACTTCCCATGGCCCATCTACCTAACCAGCACATCTCGGACTGTGGGAGGAAACAAGAGCAAATCCACACTGTGGATCCCTGGCACTGTGAGGCAGCAGTGATAACTACTGAGCCACTGTACTGCATGCAAATTCTATATGAAAAGATTGTTGGAACTGATGATGGCCACACCCCATGAAAGAATAAAAAGTGGTTTTGATGTGTTCTGGTATGGAAATGCAATCAATTAGCAGACATCATGATCCCACACAGTCACCCAGCAATGTGTCAGTCACTGCATAATCTAGTTTCTTTGAGCATTGATTCAAGGATAGCTGTGGTCACCAGGGAGAATTCCATAGAGCCATGGAAGCTTTTATGATACCTGCAAGAGTCAACAGGAACTCAATCTTGTGGCCCAGCTAAGTAGGAATATCGCACTTTCACAGCACTGCACCAGGGAGTTTCTGGAGTGGGAGAAAGTGAGGGCTGCAGATGCTGGAGATCAGAGTCGACAGTGTGGTGCTGGAAAAGCTCAGCAGGTCAGGCAGCACCCAAGGAGCAGGAGAATCAATGTTTCCGGCATAAGCCCTTCTCCTCTTCCTACAGCACATGGACTGCAGCGGTTCAAGAAGGCAGCTCATCCTCACCTTTTCAAGGGGGAGCTAGGGACAGGCAATAAATGCTGGGCTCAGCCAGTGACACCCACATCCCATGAATGAACAAAATAAAAATCAAGTCTTTAAAATAGGCCATTTAATCTATCCATGCTGCTCTGCAATTAATGAGACCACTGATGATCTGATAATCCCTAACTTCCTGCCATTTCCCTCGAACCCTTGATTCCCTTAATAATCAACATTCTATTTCAACCTTCAACACACTTAATGACTCAACCTCTGTTGCCCTCTGCGGTAAAGAATTCAACAGATTCACTCCCCTCTGAGGGAAGAAATGCATCCTCACCTCAGTCTTAAATGGGTGACCCCTCATTCTGAAATTGCACTCTCTGGGCCCAGATTCTCATACAAGGGAAAACAACCTCTCCACATCTACAATCTCCTGTCCTCTAAGGTCACCTCTCATTCTTCTAAACTCCAATCTACACAACCTCTATGAATGTAGGGTTTGAGTTATAAAAGTAGGCTGGATAGGCTGGGACTTTTTCACACCGGAGTGTCGGAGGTTAAGGGATGACTGTGCAGAGATTTATAAAATCATGAGGGACACAGAGAAGGTGAATAGCAAAGGTCTTTTCCCTCAGGTTGGGGAGTTCAAAGCTGGGGGAATATCTTTAAGGGGAGAGGAGAAAGCTTTAAAAAGGACATGAGGAGCAACTATTTTTTTTACCAGAGCTTGGTTCTTATGTGGAATGAGCTGCCAGAGGAAGTGATAAGCGCAGGTACAGTTACAACGTTTAAAAGACATTTGGATAAGTTTGTGAATAAGAAAGGATTGGAGGGATATGGGCCATGCACAGGCAGGTGGGACTAGTTTAATTTGGGATTATGGTCGGCATGGACTGGTTGGGCCGAAGGGTCAGTTTCCGCACTGTATGACCCTCTGTCCTCATAAGACAGCTGCTAGATAGCTGAGACCAGGCTTCTCTGGACTGCTTCCTATGTCAATATGTCTGTCCTTAGATAAGTGGAACCGAAACCTATCACAGTATTCCGGCTGTGGTCTGACTAACGCCTTATATAATCTTTGCAAGACTGCCCTCTTGGGCCGGTTGAGAAAAGCAGGCTCCGTACTTGAGTGGAAGAGGAAAGCGTGCCCTGTACACCCATCCTGTTTGCATACAAAATTGCTAAAGGGATCCCAGGACCCTTTCCCATAAAACTGACCAATGTTCCAAAGTAAAGCAATTGTCTGTTTGTTAGTGTCGGAGGTAAGGAGAGGAGAGGTGATGTGATCGAAAACCAAAGGACCCTGAGTGGAATTGACCACCCTGAGTGGTGCATCTGGAATTGGTCTTTCCTCTCGTGAGAGATTCTGGAACTAAAGTCGTATTTAAAAATATACAGGCAGCCATTTAACTCCGAGATGAGAATTTGTTTCTCTCTCTCTGAGAGTGTTGTGAGTCTTTGGAACGCTCTTCCTCAGAGTTGGTGGAAGCAGGATCTTTGAATATTTCTTGAAGCAGACAGAGATTTGACAAGCAAGTGGTATATGGGGGTGATGGAAGGGAAAGAATTAATGGTGTGATTAGAATGGCCTGCTCCTATTCCCCCATTGCAGATTTCATTCTCACTAGAATCATTAGAATCATAGGACCCCTTCAGTTTGAAAGTAGGCCATTTGGACCATCGAGCCCACACCAATCCTTCAAAGGGCATCCCACCCAGACTCATCCTATTCCTGTAACCCAATATTTCCCATGGCTAATTCACCTAGCCTGCAAATCGCTGCATGCCACGGGCATTTTAGCCTGGCCAATCCACCCTAACCTGCACATCTTTGGACTGTGGGAGGAAACCAATACACCCAGAGGAAACCCACACAAACACTGAGAGAATGTGCAAACCCCACACATGTGCACACTCTACATGAGGGTGGAATTGAACCCAGGTCCCTGGCGCTGTGAGGCAGCGGTATTCACCACTGAGACACCGTGCCACCCATTGGTAAACTTTTGTGAACTGTTTCCTTCCAAGGCACTTGTGTACGATTGTCTTGAGTCACTTGGTTGCCATTGTCAAATGGCCAGAAGAATTAGTAATAACATTTTATAGTGGATCTTATAGACATAATGGATACTTGGGAATGAGTTCAAGGCAGGATTCAAATTTCATTGTCAACTGATTGAGATTAACTCCTGTCTGTTTGGAATTTCCACTGGCATTCTTCCAGTCTCCGGTTCTAATTAGGGAAGGACATTGGGAGAAAACTTCAACAGGACAAGAGGCCGTTTCGGTTGGCTTCTGCCAATTTCAAGCCCATGTTTCCATTACATTGGGGAGACAGTGGTGAAGTGGTATAATGTCATTGGACTAGTAAATCCACTTGATTCAACATCTTAGCCCAGCATTGTTCTGGCAGCACCCCCCTTCTTAAGGAGCAGTGCCCAGAAAGGAACACAGTGTACATGACATGTCGCTGGATGGCAAGGTGCCAGCCTTGGGTGTTTTATGACTGAGGTAGAATTCTGCCCTGCAATCCTCCATTCTAAGCTGTTGTAAGTGTCTACCCAATTAACCAGGATAGAAGAGGAACCATCATTGAGTCCTAATGAGGAAAGGCCTTTGCCTTATACAATGAGATGCAATTTGCTGAAAAAATAGCAATCACTAAAAGTTACATTGAGTTGTTAGGCATAAGTACAAAGATCCAGGAATGACACTCTGTCTCCACTGGGGTGTTGTGCTTGACTGCTCAGTTCATGGCCCAGAACTTCATGGCACCATCAGATTGGGTGGAACCATAAGGCCATACAATACAGGACTAGCGGTAGGCCATTTGGCCCATCAAGTCTGCTTTGCTGTGATGGCTGATCTGATATACTTCAACTCTATTTTCCTGCCTTTCCCTCATGACCTTTTGTTCCCTTCTAGCTTAAAAACCCAATCTCCACAAATTCAATCTCCTCTGAGAGGAGAAATTCCTCTTCATTTCAATCCTAATTGGATGACCCCGTTATTCTGAGATTATTACCTCTGGTCCCATAAGGGGAAACAACCTCTCAGTATTACAGCGTTAAGCCCCCACAGAATCTTATATTTTATCCACTCTCTCTGTTAGACTCTCACAAATACTTAGCTTGATTCTATCAATTTAGCATGGCCAATTCACTCTAACCTGCACATCTTTGGATTGTGGGAGGAAACCGAAGCACCTGGAGATAACTCACGCAGACACGGGTAGAATGTGCAAACTCCACACAGACAGTCGCCTGAGGCTGGAATCAAATCTGGGACCCTGGTGCTGTGAGGCAGCACTGCTAACCACTGAGCCACCGGTCCAAACTTGTGCAGGTCAGGTGAGTTGGCCATGCTAAATTGCCCATAGTGTTAGGTGCATTAGTCAGAGGGGAAATGGGTCTGGGTGGGTTACTCTTCGGAGGTTCGATGTGGACTGGTTGGGCCAAAGGGCCTGTTTCCACACTGTAGGGAATCTAATCTAATGGTGGCATGATGGCTCAGTGGTTAACACTGCTACCTCACAGCACCAGAGTGCCAGGTTTGATTCCAGCCTCGGGTGACTGTCTGTGTGGAGTTTGCACATGGAAGCATGGTTATTAAGTTTATGGATGACACCAAAATTGGTGGCATAGTGGACAGTGAAGAAGGCTATCTAAGAGTACAATAGGATCTGGATCAACAGGTTCAATGGGCTGAGGAATGGTTGATGAT
This sequence comes from Hemiscyllium ocellatum, assembly GCF_020745735.1. NCBI lineage: Eukaryota > Metazoa > Chordata > Chondrichthyes > Orectolobiformes > Hemiscylliidae > Hemiscyllium > Hemiscyllium ocellatum. Next base: position 129,426,823 of record NC_083405.1, read on the forward strand.
GTTTAATTTTGATAACTATGAAGTGTTGCATTTTGGTAAGACAAGCCAAGGCAAGACTTACCCAGTTAATGGTAGGGCCCTGGGGAGTATTGTTGAACAGAGAGACCTAAGGGCTCAGATACATAGTTCTTTGACAGTAGAGTCACAGGTGTACTGAAGAAAGCATTTGGCATGCTTGTCTTCTTTGGTCAGAACATTGAGTACAGGAGTTGGGATGTCATGTTATGACTGTACAAGAGACTGGTAAGACCACAATTGGAGTGTTGATCACAATTCTCATCAGCCTGCTGCAGGAAAGATGTTATTAAAATGGAAAGAATGCAAAAAAAATTTACAAGGATGTTACAGGATCTAGAGGATTGAGTTCCAAGGAAAGGCTGGATAGGCTGGGACATGTTTTCACTGGAGCGTAGGAGGCTGAGAGGTGACCTTATTGAAGCTTAAAAAAATCACGAGGGGTGTAGATAAGGTGAATGGCACCTTTTCCCTTGGGTGGATTCAAAACTAGGGACATATTTTTAAGGTGAGAGGAAAAAGGTTAAAAGGGACATGAGGGACAACACTTTCTCATCGAGGGCGGTCCTTATGTGAAATAAACCTCTCGGGGAAGTGGTAGATATGGGGGCAGTTACATAATTTAAAGGACATTTGGATAGGTATGTGGCTCGGGAAAGTTTGGGGAGATATAGCCAAAAGCAGGGACCAGTTTAGTTTAGGAAATCTAGTCAGCATGTACGAGTTGGACCGAAGGGTCTGTTTCCGTGCTGTATGACTCTCTGATTCTATGAGTAGGGCTGCACACAATACTCCAAATGTGGCTTCACTAAAGTCTTACGCAACTACAACATGACTTGCCAATTTTTATACTCATTGCCCTGACCGATGAAGGTCAAGTATGCCATAGGCTTTCTTTACCACTTTATCCACCTATGTTGTCACTTTCAGAGAGATGTGGGCATTCATCCCAAGATCCCTCTGTATATCAATTTTCCTAAGGTTCTTGCCATTTACTCTATACTGCTCATTTCCAAGTATTTATGAAATTTTAAATTGTTATTTCTCTCCTGGGCAGAAATCTATGCTTCCACTGAGCAAGAACTATGAGCGGAGGGTCTGTAGGCAGAGACCTTTGTACATTCCAGCATCGTACTTTCAAAATGGCCTCCATGTTAGCTGTCTGCTTCCCTGACTCCCTCCCCCACCATCACTGATTTTCCCAAGTACTGACTTTGTTTGCAGCTCACAAAATTGACTCATAAATAAGTGAAGTGAAAATGACAGAGCTGTCCAACACAGTAATGTTACAATGGGAACAGAATGTCAAAACACTGATATGTGTCAGGGAGTGTGGGGGTGTGGGGGAGGGAGGTGTGAGTGAGGGGACTCTCTGTACTAGGCATTGTGTTGAGATAATAAAATTAAATGTCAAGCAGCAAGGACTGCAACTTCACCGGATAATTGTTGCAGATGAAAATGGACGAAATGATGTTAGTGAATGATTTTGGAAACTTGAGACCCAGGCCCCACAGCAGAAAATGAAACACTCGCCCTGCCGCTGTACCAAGAATGTTGCCATCCGTTTGTGAAAAGTTAAGGGACGTTTTGAGATCTTGGGAGATGTCCCAGCCCCAGAGCTGCCCCAAAACCCACCTTGTAGTTAACCCCATGACTCAGTCACAGCTCTGTTACAGGCTAGAAGGAGGCCATTTGGCCCATTGTGCCCGCATGGGTTCTATTACCCAGTTCCAATCTCTTGCCTTTACCTGCTTGCCATTTCTAACCTAATAACCATCTATTGCCCTTCTCAAACACCTCCACCATAGAGTCATGCAGATGTACAGCACAGAAACAGGTCCTTCAACCCAACTTGTCCATGCCAATCAGATAACCTAACTTAATGTAGTCTCATTTGCCAGCATTTGGACCATATCCCTCTAAACCCTTCCTATTCATGTCCACTTCCAGATGCCACATTTCCAGGCAATGCCTTCTTGACCCTAACTACTCACTGAGTGAAGAAGCTTTTTTCTCACATCACTTTAAATCTATATCCTCTTGTTCTTGTTCCTTTTACTGAAATAACTAAACAGAGGCTGGTGTCCCATTGCTACGTCACACTTTCTTTACACGTGGACATTACCTGGCACTGAATCAGCTCAGCTCTCAGAGTGAACAGAACCTCTGACGCTCCTGCTTATACCTGTCAGCCAAGGCTCCCTGATTGACCAGGTTAACAGCCCCAATCAGGGAACTCAGATTCTATGGGGTCCCACCCTCATTACAATCACTACATTTATAAGAGGGAACAGCTTCTCCCAATCCACTCCATCCAACCCACTCAAGTTTGAAAACCTCAATCAAATCTCCACTAAGCCATCTTCTTTCCAGGGAGGACAGTCCCAACTTCTTCAGTCTATCCTTTCTACTGGAGTTTCTCATCCTTTGAATCATCCTTACAAATCTCTTCCAAATACTCTCCAGCTTTGTTGTAAATATTTCAGCCAATTCATTGATCGTGAGGTGTTGGCGATTAGCAAGTGAACTCTTTCATTTCGATGAAAAAATGTAAAATTATACCATCTTTGGCTCCATTGACGGCTGTTATCATGAACAGAAGTAGAGAAAAGGTAAAGGAGGACATCGTGCCTTCATGAATTCAGAACATAGTTAAGTTTTATATGGCAAAATAAATACTTATAGAGTCGTACTGTACAGAAACAGATCCTTCGGTCCAATTCGTCCATGCTGATCATAGAACATAGAACAGTGCAGGCCCCCCAACCCTTGATGTTGTGCGGACCTTTTATCCTACTCTAAGATCAAACTAACCTACATACCTTACTTTTTACTGTCATCTATATGCCTATCCAAGAGTCACTTAGATGTCCCCAATGTATCTGACATTACTACCACTGCAGAGTGCACTCCACACATCCATCAGTCTCTGACATCTCCCTTAAACGTCCCTCCATTCACCTCAAAATTATATCCCCTTGTGATAGACATTTCCACACAGAGAAAAAGGTCTCTGTCTATCTACTCTATCTATGCCTCTCATCATCCTGTACACATCTATCAAGTCGCCTCTCACCCTTCTTCACACCAATGAGAAAAGCCCTGGCTCCCTCAACCTTTCTTCATAAGACATGCCCTCCAGTCCAGGCAGCATCCTGGTAAACCTCCTCTGCACTCTCTTGAACACTTCCATATTTTTCCCAGAATAAGGTGCCCAAAACTGAACACAATATTCCAAGTGTGGTCTAACCAGAGCTTTAGAGAGGTGTAGCATAACCTTACAGCTCTTAAACTCAACCCCCACTAGTGAAAACCAACACAAAGAACTCATAGGTCAGCAGAATTTATAGAATTCAGAGAACTTATGGAAACATGCAGATGAAGCAGGGTTGTTGTTACAGGTGAATTCAACTTCCCCAAAATTGATTGGAAGCTCCTCCGTGTATATGGTTTGGGTGGAGCCGTTTTTGTCAGGTGTGTTCAGGTGGCTTTCCTATGTAGACAGACCGACAAGGGGAGAGGCCATTTTTGGATTTGGTGCTTGGCAACGAGCCAGGACAGGTGTCAGATCTCACGGTGGGAGAACACTTTGGTGACAATGATCACAACTGCCTCACATTTACATTGCCTTGGAGAGGGAAGGGAGCAGTTACCCAGGGAAGATATTTAACTGGGGAAAAGGAAATTATGACGCAATCAAACAGGAGTTGGGAAATACAGACTGGGAGCAATTGTTCCATAGAAAGGGCACTGCAGACATGTGGAGACTGTTTAAGGAGCAGTTGTTGCGGGTGATGCACGAATCTGTTCCTCGGAGACAGGTAAGAAGGGGTAAGATTAAGGAACCTTGGATGACGAGAACAGAGGAGCTTCTCGTTAAAAGGAAGAAGGCAGCTTACGTAAGGTGGAGGAAGCAGGGGTCTAGAACAACTTTAGAGGATTACAGGCTTACGAGAAAGGAACTCAGAAATGGACTGAGGAGAGCCAGGAGAGGGCACGATAAAGACTTGGCAAGAAGGACTGGGGGGAACCTAAAGGCATGTTACACATATGTGAGGAATAAGAGAATAATCAGGGAGAACGTAGGGCTGGTCAGGGATAGTGTGGGGAACTTGTGTGTGGAGTCTGACCAAATAGGGGAAGCCCTAAATGAGTTTTTTGCTTCGGTTTTCATTGAGGAAAGGAATCTTGTTGTGAATGAGAACTTTGAGGAGCCAGGAAACAGGCTTGAACAGATCGAGATTGCGGAAGTGGATGTGCAGGAAACTTTGGCAAAAATCATGATTGATAAGTCCCCAGGGTCAGACCAGATTTATCCTAGGTTGCTCCGGGAAGCGAGAAAGGAGGTTGCTAAGCCGCTTGCGAGGATCTTTGCTTCCTCACTCTACACGGGAGTCGTACCGGAGGATTGAAAGGAGGCGAATGTTGCTCTGCTTTTCAAGAAGGGTAATAGGGAAATCCCTGGCAATTACAGACCAGTCAGTCTTACGTCTGTGGTCAGCAAAGTTTTGGAAAGAGTTCTGAGGGATAGGATTTATGACTATTTGGAAAAATATAGCGTGACTAAAGGCAATCAACATGGCTTTGTGAGGGGCAGGTCATGCCTCACAAATCTTATGGAGTTCTTTGAGGAGGTAATGAGACAGGTCGACGATGGTCGAGCAGTGGATGTAGTGAACATGGACTTCAGCAAGGCATTTGATGAGGTTCACCATGGTTTGCTCATTCATAAAGTCAGGAGGTATGGGATACAGGGAGATTTGGAGATCTGGATTCAGAAGTGGTTGTAGGTGGAAAGTATTCTGCTTGGAGGTCAGTGTTGAGTGGGGTCCCACAGGGCTCTGTTCTTGGGCCTCTGCTCTTTGTAGTTTTTGTAAATGACTTGGACGAGGTGGTTGAGGGACGGGTTAGTAAATTTGCCGATGACACAAAGGTTGGAGGTGCCGTCGATAGTATCGAGGGCTATTGCAGGCTGCAGCGCGACATAGACAGGATACAGAGCTGGGCTGAGAAATGGCAGATGGAGTTCAACCTGGATAAATGCGAAGTGACACATTTTGGAAGGTCGAACTCGAATGCTGAATATAGGATTAAATACAGGATTCTTGGCAGTGTGGAGGAACAGAGGGATCTTGGTGTTCAAGTGCATAGATCCCTCAAAGTTGCCACCCAAGTGCATAGGGTTGTTAAGAAAGCATATGGTGTTTTGGCTTTCATTAACAGGGGGATCGAGTTTGAGAGCTGTGAGGTTTTGCTGCAGCTCTACAAAACCCTGGTGAGACCACACTTGGAATATTGTGTCCAGTTCTGGTTGCCCTACTATAGGAAAGATACAGAGGCTTCGGAGAGGGTGCAAAGGAGGTTTACCAGGATGCTGCCTGGGCTGGAGGGCTTGCCTTATGAAGAGAGATTGACTAAGCTTGTACAGTTTTCTCTGGAGAGAAGGAGGAAGAGAGGTGACCTGATCGAGGTGTACAAGGTAATGAGAGGCATGGATAGAGTCAATAGCCAGAGACCTTTCCCCAGGGCAGGATTGACTGGCAGGAGGGGTCATTGTTTTAAGTTGTTTGGAGGAAGCTATAGAGGAGATGTCAGAGGTAGGTTCTTTACGCAGAGAGTTGTGAATGCATGGAAGCATTCCACCACCAGCGATGGGTGCTTAGGTTAGGTTATTTTATTTTAGATTAGGAATAATCCTCAGCACAACATTGTGGGCTAAAGGGCCTGAACTGTACTTTTCTATGTTCTATGCCATATGCCTTCTAAACAAATCTATCAACTTGGGTGGCAACTTTGAAGGATCTAGGGACATGGACCCCAAGATCCATCTGTTCCTCCATGCTGCCAAGAATCCTGTCTTTAACCATTCAAGTTTGACCTTCCAAAATAAATCACTTCACACCTTTCTCAGCCCAGCTCTGCATCCTGTCAATATCCTCTCGCAGCCCTCCACACTATCCACCACTCCTTCATGTCATTGGCAAACTTACGAATCCACTTCCTCATCCAAGTCATTTATAAAAGTCACAAAGAGCAGAGGAACACCACTGGTCACCGAGCCCCAGGCTGACTAATTTCTGTCTATCACCACTCTCTGTTTTCTATGGGCCAGCCAATTCTGTATCCAGACAGCCAAATGTCCCTGTATCCCATGCCTCCTTACTTTCTGAATGAGCCTACCATGGGAAACCTTATCAAACACCTCACTAAAATCCATGTACACCACATTCTCTGGTCTACCTTCATCAACGTGCTTTGTCACATCTTCAAAAAATTCAGTAATGCTTGTGAGGCATGACCTGCCCCCCATAAAGCCATGCTGACTATCTCTAATCAAACTATGCTTTTCCAAATAACCATAAATCCTGTCTCTCAGAATCCTCGCAAGTAATTTTCCCACCACCAACGTTAGACTGACTGGTCTCTAATTCCCAGGGTTAGTCCTATCCCCTTTCTTGAACAAGGGAATACCATTTGCCACTCTCCAATAATTTGGTATTACTCCAGTGGATGCAGGGGGCTGCAAAGATCATTGCACAGGCACAGCAATCTCTTCCGTCGCTTCCCATAATAATCTTGGATATATCCCGTATAGCCCAGGGGACCTATCTATCCTCATGTATTTCAAAATTTCCAGCACATCCTCCTTCTTATCATCCACCTGTTTGAGCATATCAGCCTGTTTCATGCTGCCCTCACAAATGACAAGGTCCCTCTCACTCGTGAATACTGAAGCAAAGTATTCATTAAGGACGTCCCTTACCTCCTCTGACTCAGGCCCAAGTTCCCTCCATTATCCCTGATTGGCCCTACCCTCACTTTAGCCATCCTCTTGTTCCTCACATAAGTGTAGAATGCCTTCGGGTTTTCCTTAATCCTACCCGCAAAAACATTTTCATGCCCCCTTCCAGCTCTCCTAAGTCCATTCATCAGTTCCTTCCTGGCTACCTGTAACCGTCTAAAGCCTTGTCTGATCCTTGCCTCCTCAACCTTAAGTAGGCTTGCTTCTTCCTTTTGACTAGATGTTCCACATCTCTTGTCATCCAAGGTTCCTTCACCCTACAATCCCTTCCTTGCCTCAATGGGACAAACCTATCCAGCACTATCAGCAAGTGCTCCTTAAACAACCTCCACATTTCAGTCACTCATTTCCCTGAGAATATTTGCTCCCAATGTATGCTCCACAGTTGCTGCTTAATAACAATGTAATTCCCCTCCCTCAATTAAATACATCCCATAACGTCTGCTCCTATCCCTCTTCATGACTGTAATAAAGGCCAGGGAGTTGTGATCACTATCACCAAAATGCTCTCCCACTGAGAGATCTGACACCTGACCTGGTTCATTGCCAAGAATGAAATCCAATATGGCCTCCCCTCTAGTTGGCCTACCCACATATTGAGTCAGGAATCCTTCCTGGACACCTGACAAAATCTGCTCCATCCAAACTATTGGTACTAGGGAGGTTCCAATCAATATTAAGGAAGTCACCAATGACAACAACCCTGTTACTTCTGCACCTTTCCAAATCTGCATCCCAATCTGACCAGATATCCTAAATTTATCTCGTCCTATTTGCCAGCATTTGGGTCATATCCCTCCACACCCTTCCTATTCATATACCTGGAGAAAGTGAGGACTGCAGATGCTGGAGACCAGAGTTGAAAAATGTGGTGCTGGAAAAACACAGCAGGCCAGGCAGCATTCGAGGAGCAGGAGAATCGACGTTTCGGGCATTAGCCCTTCTTCAGGAATCAATATTCACATACCCATCCTGATGCCTTTTAAATGTTGTAATTGTACCAGCCTCCATCACTTCCTGTGGCACCTCATTCCATACACGCACCACCCTCTGTGTGAAAAATATGCCCCTTAGGTCCTTTTTAAACATTTCCCCTCTAACTCTAAACCTATGCCGTCTAGTTCTGGACTCCCCACCCCAGGGAAAAGACCTTGTCTACTTGCCCTATCCATATCCCTCGTGATTTTATAAACCTCTATCAGGTCACCCATCAGCCTCTGACCCTTCAAGGAAAACAGCCCCAGCCCCAGCCCCAGCTCAAACCCTCCAATCTTGGCAACATCAACATCCTTGTAAATCTTTTCTGAATCCTTTCAAGTTTCACAATATCCTTTCTATAGGAAAGAGAACAGAATTGCACACTATATTCCAAAAGTGACCCAACCAATATTCTGTACAGCTGCCACATGACCTCCCAACTCCTATACTCAATGCTCTGAACAATAAAGGAAAGTATACCAAATGTCTTCTTCACTATCCTATCTACCTGCGACTCTACTTTTCAAGGAACTATGAACCTACACTCTGAGGTCTCTTTGTTCAGCAACATTTCCCAGGACCTTACCATTAAGTGTATAAGTCCTACTAAGATTTACTTTTCCAAAGTACAGCACCTTGCATTTATCTAAATTAAACTCCACCTGCCACTCCTCAGACCTTTGGTCCATCTGATCAAGAAACTGTTCTACTCTAAGTTAACCTTCTTCGCTGTCCACTACACATCTAAGTTTGGTGTCATCTGCAAACTTACTGACTATATCTCCTACACTCACATCCAAATCATTTGTATAAATGATGAAAAGCCATGAACCCAGCACCGATCCTTGTGGCACACCACTGGTCACAGGCCTCCTGTCTGAAAAGAACCCTCCACCACCACCCTCTGTCTTCTATCTTTGAAACAGTTCTGTATCAAAGTACCTAGTCTTTACTGTATTCTGTGTGATCTAACCTGTTAATCAGTCTCCCATGGGGAATCTTGGTGAATGTCTTACTGAAGTCCTTATAGATCACACCTACCGCTCTGTCCTCATCAATCCTCCTTGTTACTTCTTCAAAAAACTCAGTCAAGTTTGTGAGACATGATTTCTGAAGCATAATGCCATGTTGACTCTCCCTAATCAGTCCTTGCCTTTCCAAATATATGTAAATCCTGTCCCTCAAAGTTCCCTCCAACAACTTGCCCACCACCGATGTCAGGCTCATTGGTCTATAGTTCCCTGACTTTTCTTTACAATTCTGAAATAGTAGCACCACGTTAGCCAACCTCCAGTCTTCTGGCACCTCATATGTGACTATTGATGATACAAATATCTCAGCAAGAGGCCCAGCAATCACTTCCTTAGCGTCCCACAGAGTTCTGGGATATATCTGATCCGGCCCTGGGGATTTATCCACCTTTATGTGCTTCAAGATATCCAGCAATTCCTCCTCTGTAATATGGACATTTTTCAAGATGTCACCATCTATTTCCTCACATTCTATATCTTCCATGTCCTTCTCCATAGTAAACACTGATGTAAAATACTCGTTTGGTATCTCCCCCATCTCCTGCGGCTCCACACATAGGCTGCCTTGCTGATCTTTGAGGGACCCTTTTCTGTCCCTAATTACCCTTTTGTCCTTAATGTATTTATAAAATTCCTTTTGGATTCTCCTTAACTCTATTTGCCATGTCCCTTTGTTGCCCTCCTGATTTTCCTCTTAAGTATACTCATACTGCCTTTATACTCTTATAAAAGTGAATCAGACTCTGTTGGTCTGTGCTGAGTTAGTTGATCCTATATGGTGATTAACGTCAATTAGAGGCAAAATCCTGATGATGCTAGAAATCTGAAACAAACACAGAGAATTGCTGGAGAAACTCAGCTGGTCTGGCAGCATCCATGGAGAGAGAAACAGAGTTAATGTTTCACGTCTGCTATGACTACTTTTCGAAGTATCCCCAGCAATCACAGATATAAGTCCAGCTTGTTCAACCTTTCCTTCTCAGGCAATCCATCCAATCCAGGTATTAGCCTGGTAAATGTTATCTGAACTGCCTTCACTGTATTTACATCATGTCTTCAATAGGGTGACCAATATTGCTTGCAATGTTTTGGATGAGGTCTGTTTTACTGAAGATAATCTCCCCAAGGAGATAGTGAGGATTGCAGATGCAGGAAAGTCAGAGTTGATAAAATGTGGAGCTGGATAAAATATAGCAGCATCAGAGGAACAGGAGAATCGATGTTTCAGGCATGACCCCTCCTTTCACCCCGTTGAAGAGTCCTGCCCAAAACATCGACTCTCCTGCTCCTTTGATGCTGCTTGACCTGCTGTGCTTTCTCCAGCTCCACATTTTATCGAAGATAACCTCCCTAATCTTATGTTCAACTTCCTTCACAATCAGCAATCATATGGTCTCCTAAACTCGTGCTGTACTTACACCAGCACACCCAGATCTTTTTGCACCTCAAAAGAACGCAGCCTCTCACCATTTAGAATGACATATTCATTTATTCTTCCTGCCAGAATGCTCAATTGCACCTTTTCCCACAATATAGTTCATTTTCCAGATCACTAAACCTATCGATATCCATTTGCAGCCCCCTCATGTCCTTTCCACATCTTATTTTCCTATATTTCTTTGTGTCATCAACAAGTTAACACCATATCTTCATCCAAGTCATTGATAGAAATTGGAAACTGTTGAGGTCCAACATTAATTTATGTGTCATACAATTGTTATATCTTGGTGAGCAAGTGGCCAATTTACGCCTGCTCTCTCCAACACCATGAACCTTTTGTTTTCTGTAATAACCTTTCATGTGGCACCTTACAAAATGCTTTCTGGAAATCTCTGCAGAGTTCATCTATGAATTTCTCTTTTTACTCAGTACTGTACCTATCACTTTTTCAAAGGACTGCAACAAATGAATTAAACAACTTTGTATAGAACAAATTGATTCAACCCAATTACACTGATTCGTTATAAATGCTGCATTTTAGAATAAAATCGAACACAATAGAATATAATAGAACAGAACAGAATAGAGCAACCTTTAATGTCACGTGCTCTGGAATGAATGCAGTGAAAAGTTTGTGATGTCACCTCTTTGGTGCCATCTTCAGTACAGGGTACTGAGCTACAGAAACTTTAAGTGTTTGTTACAGAGTTGGAAGAGTAAAAAAAATGCCTAGTATTGGAATGCAAAGTTTTAAAAAGTACTTGAATTACTCAGAGTTCAGAATAAGAATAAAAAGTACTTTTAACAGTACTCAAATTATAGTCTTCTCCACTGAGTTCATGCCTGCTGGACTTCAGAACACAAGGCCTCACTGCTTCCACACACTGGTCTCTGAGCCGGACTCCCCTCAAGGGCTCATCTGCCATCTCAGCCTGGGCTCAGACTGCCTCCTGCTCTGGGCTCCGGCCACCATTCGCTTCTGCGACTGGCCTGGTCTCGTCCCTCACTCCTGGCTGCCCTCGGATTCGGCTCCATTTCCCATTCCCTCTGTGTAGGGCAGTTAAAGGAGATAAAAGTTGTGGCGGGGGAAGGTGGGGAAGTAAAACTGTAGCAATGTGGAAAGAAAAGGAAAGAGAAAGGAAAAGAAAATGGTGAAGCAGAGAAACGTACGCCTATGCCGCCATCTTTAATGTTTTTAATATTCTGACATTTCCCTTATGACAGATGTTAAGCCTGAGTTTTTCTGCATTGTGTTTCCCTCCTTTTTTTGAACAAAGGGTATAAATTTGCTCTTTTTCAAACTAATTGAGCCTTCCTTGAATCTGAAAGTTTGGAAAATTTAGGATTATCTTATAGTTTTAACCTGACCTGACAATGTAGATGCAGGAAAGGTATCCACAATGTCAAAGGGATCCAGAAGGCAGGATCACAGTCTAAGGAAATGGAGTAAATCATTGACGGCTGAGAAAAGGAGAAATGTTTTCACCCAGAGAGTGGTGAGCCAGTGGAGTTCAAGCGGTCAAGGCCAAAGTATTGTATAATTTCAGGAAGGAGTTGGATATAGCATTTGGAGTTAAAGGGATCAAAGAATATAGAGTCATAGAGATATACAGCATGGAAATAACTCGTCCATGCTGACCAGATATCCCATCCCAATCTAGTCTCAGCACCCGGCCCATATCCCTCCAAACCCTTCCTATTCATATACCCATCCAGATGCCTTTTAAATGTTGTAATTGTACCAGTCTCCACCACTTCCTCTGGCAGCTCATTTCATACATGCACCACCCTCTGCATGAAAAAGTTGACCCTCAGGTCTCTGTTATATCTTTCCCCTCTCACCCTAAACCTATGCCCTCTAGTTCTGGACTCCCCCACCCCAGGGAAAAGACTTTGTCTATTTATCCTATCCATTCCCCTCATAATTTTGTAAATCTCTATAAGCTGCAAATGTGTTGCTGGTCAAAGCACAGCAGGTCAGGCAGCATCTCAGGAATAGAGAATTCGACGTTTCGAGCATAAGCCCTTCATTATTCCTGATGAAGGGCTTATGCTCGAAACGTCGAATTCTCTATTCCTGAGATGCTGCCTGACCTGCTGTGCTTTGACCAGCAACACATTTGCAGCTGTGATCTCCAGCATCTGCAGACCTCATTTTTTACTTAAATCTCTATAAGGTCACCCCTCAGCCTCCGACGCTCCAAGGAAAACAGCCCCAGCCTGTTCAACCTCTCCCTGTATCTCAAATCCTCCAACCCTGGCAACATCCTTGTAAATCTTTTCTGAACCCTTTCAAATTTCACAACATCTTTCCGATAGGAAGGAGACCAGAATTGCACGCAATATTCCAACAGTGGCCTAACCAATGTCCTGTACAGCCGCAACATGATCTCCAAATTCCTGTACTCAATACTCTGACCAATAAAGGAAAGCATACCAAATGCCTTCTTCACTATCCTATCGACCTGCGACTCTACTTTCAAGGAGCTATGAACCTGCACTCCAAGGTTTCTTTGCTCAGCAACACTCCCTAGAACCTTACAATTAAGTGTATAAGTCCTGCTAAGATTTGCTTTCCCAAAATACATCACCTCGCATTAATCTGAATTAAACTCCATCTGCCACTTCTCAGCCCATTGGCCCATCTGGTCCAGATCCAGTTGTAATCTGAGGTAACCTTCTTCGCTATCTACCACACCTCAAATTTTGATGTAATCTGCAAACTTACTAACTGTACTTCTTATGCTCGCATCCAAATCATTTATGTAAATGACAAAAAGTAGAGGACCCAGCACTGATCCTTGTGGCACTCCACTGGTTACAGGCCTCCAGTCTGAAAAACAACCCTCCACCACCACCCTCTGTCTTCTACCTTTGCACCAGTTCTGTATCCAAATGGCTAGTTCTCCCTGTATTCCATGAGATCTAACCTTGCTAATCAGTGTCCCATGGGCAACCTTGTCAAATGCCTTACTGAAGTCCATATAGATCATGTCCACCATTCTGCCCTCATCAATCCTCTTTGTTACTTCTTCAAAAAAACTCAATCAAGTTTGTGAGAGATGATTTCCCATGCACAAAGCCATGTTGACGATCACTAATCAGTTCTTGCTTTTCCAAATACATGTACATCCTGTCCCTCAGGATTCCCTCCAACAACTTGCCTACCACCGACGTCAGGTTCACTGGTCTATAATTCCCTGGCTTGTCCTTACCACCTGTCTTAAACAGTGGCACCAGGTTTGCCAACCTCCCGTCTTCTGACACCTCATCTGTGACTATCAATGATATACATATCTCAGCAAGAGGCCCAGCAATCACTTCCTTAGCTTCCCACAGAGTTCTGGGGTGCACTTGATCAGGTCCTGGGGATTTATCAACTTTTACGTGTTTCAAGACATCCAGCACTTCCTCCTCTGTAATGTGGACATTTATCAAGATGTCACCATCTATTTCTCTATATTCTATATCTTCCATGACCTTCTCCACAGTAAACACTGATGCACAATACTCGTTTAGTATCTCCCCTATCTCCTGCAGTTCCACACAAAGGTTGCCTTGTTGATCTGGATTACACATCTTCCCACCCTACCTCCTGCAAAAATGCCATCCCGTATTCCCAATTCCTCCGCCTCCACCGTATCTGCTCCCAGGAGGACCAGTTCCACGACAGAACACACCAGATGGCCTCCTTCTTTAGAGATCGCAATTTCCCTTCCCACGTGGTTAAAGATGCCCTCCAAAGCATCTTGTCCACATCCCGTACCTCTGCCCTCAGACCCCACCCCTCCAACCGTAACAAGGACAGAACCCCCTGATGCTCACCTTCCACCCTACCAACCTTCGCATTAACCAAATCATCCGCCAACATCCACCACCAGGGATATATTTCCCTCCCCACCCATTTCCACCTTCCACAAAGACCGTTCCCTCCATGACTACCTAGTCAGATCCACACCCCCTAACAACCCACTCTCCTGTCCTGGCACCTTCCCCTGCCACCATAGGAATTGCAAAACCTGTGCCCACACTTCCTCCCTCACCTCCATCCACAGCCCGAAAGGAGCCTTCCACATCCATCAAACTTTACCTGCATATCCACCAATATCATTTATTGCATCCGTTGTTCACGATGCGGTCTCCTTTACATTGGGGAGACTGGACGCCTCCTAGTAGAGCACTTTAGGGAACATCTCTGGGACACCCGCACCAATCAACCACACCGCCCCGTGGCCCAACATTTCAACTCCCCCGCCCACCCATCCAAGGACATGGAGGTCCTGGGTCTCCTTCATCGCCGCTCCCTCACCACCAGACACCTGGAGGAAGAATGCCTTATCTTCCACCTCGGAACACTTCAACCCCAGGGCATCAATGTGGATTTCACCAGTTTCCTAATTTCCCCTTCCCCCACCTCACCCCAGTTCCAACCTTCAGTTCAGCCCTGTCCCCACGACCTGTCCTACCTGCCTACCTTCCTTTCCACCTATCCACTCCACCCTCTTCTCTGACCTGTCACCTCCATCCCCATCTCCATTCACCGATTGTACTCTATGCTACTTTATCCCCACCCCCACCCTCCTCTCATTTATCTCTCCACCCTGCAGGCACTCTGCCTCTATTCCTGATGAAGGGCTTTTGCCTGAAACGTCGATTTTCCTGCTCCTCGGATGCTGCCTGAACTGCTGTGCTTTTCCAGCACCACTCTAATCTAGAATCTGGTTTCCAGCATCTGCAGTCATTGTTTTTACCTACCTGATCTTTGAGGGGCTATATTCTCTCCCTAATTACCCTTTTGTGCTTAATATATTTGTAAGAATCCTTTGGATTCTCTATAGCCATATTTGCCAAAGATATCTCGTGTCCCCTTTTGTGCCCTCCTGATTTCCCTCTTAAGTATACTCCTACTTTCTTTATACTCTTCTCAGAATTCACTCGATCTATCCTGTCTATACCTGACATATGCTTCTTTCTTTTTCTTAACCAAACCCTCAATTTCTTTAGTCATCCAGCATTCCCGATACCTATCAGCCTTCCCTTTCACCCTGACAGGAATATACTTTCTCTGGATTCTTGTTATCTCATTTCTGAAGGCTTCCCATTTTCCAGCCGTCCCTTTACCTGTGAACACCTGTGCCCAATCAACTTTTGAAAGCTCTTGGCTAATACCGTCAAAATTAGCCTTCCTCCAATTTAGAATTTCAAATTTTAGATCTGGTCTGTTCTTTTCCATCACTGTTTTAAAACTAAAAAAATTACGGTCGCTGGCTCCAAAGTGCTCCCCCACTGACACCTCAGTCACCTGCCCTGCCTTATTTCCCAAGAGTAGGTCACGTTTTGCACCTTCTCTAGTAGGTACATCCACATACTAAATCAGAAAATTGTCTTGTACACACTTAACAAATTCCTCTCTGTCTAAAACCTTAACACTCTGGCATCCCAGTCTGTAGTTGGAAAGTTAAAATCCCCTACCATAACCACCCTATTACGCTTCCAGATAACTGAGATCTTCTGACATATTTGTTTCTCAATTTCCCGCTGGCTATTCGGGGATCTATAATGCAAGCCCAATAAGGTGATCATCCCTTTCTTATTTCTCAGCTCCACCAAATAACTTTCCTGGATATATGTCCGGGAATATCTTCCCTAAGTACAGCTCTAATGCTATCTTTTATTAAAAAACACCTCCCTCCTCTCTTGCCTCCCTTTCTGTCCTTCCTGTAACATTTGTATCCTGAAATATTAAGCTGGCAGTCCTGCCCATCCCTGAGCCATGAATGGTGGAGCAGGCTTCATGCCTGAATATGACCATCAGAAATAGGAACAGGAGGAGGCCTTCAATTTGCTCTCACGCTCAATAGGATCATGACTGCCTTTCCCCATAACCCTGGGATCCCCGACTGATCAAGAATCTCTCCCTCTGAGCCTTAAATATCCACAAGGACTCTGCTCCCAGAGAGCTGGGGCAAGGAGTTGCAAAGACTCACAACCCTCTGAGAGAAGAAATTCTTTCCCGTCTCCATTTTAAATTGGCACCCCTCTATTCTGAGACTGTGTCCTCTTGTTTTAGACTCTCTCATAAAGGGTAACTTCCTCTCAACGTTTACCCTGTCCAGCCCCTTAAGAATCCGAAAGTCTCAATGAGATTACCTCTCTTTACTCAGCGAATCGTGAGTTCATGGAATGCCCTGCCAGTACCAGTGGTGGTCTCTCCCTCTTTATGGGCATTTAAACGGGCATTGGATAGGCATATGGAGGATAGTGGGCTAGTGTAGGTTAGGTGGGCTTGGGTTTGTGCAACATCGAGGGCCAAAGGGCCTGTACTGCGCTGTATTTTTCTATGTTCTATGTCCTCTCACTGTTTTAAATGGTGGTGTTTATAATCCCACACTGTTTAGCTTTTGTTCATAAGACAATCCCTCCGTACCAGGGATCATCACAGTGAACCTTCTCTGAACTGCCTCCAATGTATTCATTTTTCCTTAACTAAAGATACTAAACTATCCACAGCACTCCCGATGTGGTCTCCCCAGCACTTTGCACAGCTGCATGAAGTCCACCCTACTCTTAATTTGGAGGTGCCGGTGTTGGACTGGGTATATACAGTTAAAAATCACACAGCACCAAGTTCTAGTCCAACAGGTTTATTTGGAAGCACTAGCTTTCGGAGCGCTGCTCCTTCATCAGATGGTTGTGGAGAATAAGATTGTAAGACACAGAATTTATAGCAAAAGTTTACAGTGTGATGTAACTGAAATTATATATTGAAAAAGACCTGGATTATATGTTAGGTCTCTCAACTGAACTTTAACAATTAGTGTTATGTCGACCCAGATAATGTACTGAAGGTGTGAGCTTCCCTGTGTGAGGCTGTCTGTGCCCCAATGTTCAGACTGATTCTAATCTGAAAAAAAGAATTTACAGACTCTTACATGGATTCATGCAGTTTTTGAGCAAAGTAAAATGTAATTCTGTAAGTACAAATTCACCCCGCAAACCTATATGGTGTGTGTTTGGGTACACTGCAATGGGGTCACCTGTAGTGTGACATGAACATAAGGTCCCAGTTGAGGCCACTCCCATGGGTACTGAACTTGGCTATCAGCCTCATTTTGTTGTTGCCTGTCCCTAAGTCTGTCTTGGAGGATGGTCACCTGAAGGTCCGAGATTGAATGTCCGGAGTGGGGATGGAAGTGAGGAGGGAGTGGGGATGGTCAGTGGTGCCTGAGTGGGGATAGTCAGTAGGGAGGGAGTGGGGATGGTCAGTGGGGCCGGAGCGGGTATGGTCAGTGAGGAGGGAGTGGGGATGGTCAGTGGTGCCTAAGTGGGGATAGTCAGTGGGGAGGGAGTGGGGTTGGTCAGTGGGGAGGGAGTGGGGAAGGTCAGTGGGGCTGGAGTGGGGATGGTCTGTGGTGCCTGAGTGGGGATGGTCAGTGAGGAGGGAGTGGGGATGGTCAGTAGGGAAGGAGTGGGGATGGTCAGTAGGGAAGGAGTGGGGATGGTCAGTGGGGAGGGAGTGGGGATGGTCAGTGGGGATGGAGCGGTGTTGGTCAGTGGGGAGGGAGTGGGGATGGTCTGTGGTGCCGGAGTGGGGACGGTCAGTGGGGAGGGAGTGGGGACGGTCAATGGGGAGGGAGTGGGGATGGTCCGTGAGGCTGGAGTGGGGATGGTCAGTGGGGCTGGAGTGAGGATGGTCAGTGGGGAGGGAGTGGGGATGGTCAGTGGGACTGGAGTGGGGATGGTCAGTGGGGAGGGAGTGGGGATGGTCAGTGGGGCCCGAGTGGGGTTGGTCAGTGGGGAGGGAATGGGGATGGTCAGTGGGGCTGGAGTGGGGATGGTCAGTGGGGCTGGAGTGGGGACGGTCAGTGGGGAGGGAATGGGGATGGTCAGTGGGGCTGGAGTGGGGATGGTCAGTGAGGAGGGAGTGGGATGGTCCATGAGGCTGAAGTGGGGATGGTCAGTGGGGCTGGAGTGGGGATGGTCAGTGGGGAGGGAGTGGGGATGGTCAGTTGGGCTGGAGTGGGGATGATCAGTGGGGAGGGAGTGGGGACAGAGTGGGGATGGTCCGTGAGGCTGGAGTGGGGATGGTCAGTGGGGCTGGTCAGTGGGGAGGGATTGGGGATGGTCAGTGGGGCTGGAGTGGGGATGGTCAGTGGGGAGGGATTGGGGATGGTCAGTGGGGCTGGAGTGGGGATGGTCAGCGGGGAGGGAGTGGGGATGGTCAGCGGGGAGGGAGTGGGGATGGTCAGTGGGGAGGGAGTGGAGATGGTCAGTGGGGCCCAAGTGGGGATGGTCAGTGGGGAGGGAGTGGGGACGGTCAGTGGGGCTGAAATAAACCTAATTCTAAATTCCAAATACAGGGAAACAGGAGCAGAAGTCAGTAACCATCTCTGATGGCCCCGAAATCTGTGATAAAATCCTGAATTTAGAAAGGGAGGATTGTAAATTGCATACTGTATCACACACTTTGCATCCTATTGTCTTTAATTATTTTTAGTTAACTGCAGACAGGAGCTATTTCTGTGTAATTATTCTCTTTTGTTTGAAAGTACAAATGTCCAAGGTGCCTTTGAATTATTTTTCCAATAGTTCCAAAGCCATCTGTGTTATTCTTAAAACCAGGCAGCCATGGTGCAGTATTATTTTTTAGATACATACGTGTACAAGGCTGTCGGTTAGATTGATAGCTATGCAGGAAATAATTAACAAAACAATACTGAGATAGGAATGTGCAGGCTCTCATCAGAGCAATGTATTCACATTATCTTCATTCACTTGAGATAAAGAACTCCTGTCACTCTTGACAACTTCAAGAAATTGAATTTCTTCGAGCTAAATCCAGTCATTCTTAATAATTCTAGTGTTAACAAAGTGCTGTCAATCTCATTTTGGACAGAAAAACTGAGTCGGATTACTAGATAGACTACATTCACCAGTTTAGAACTGAAAAGGTACATTTTAATTTCAGCCTTCCCTGTTTCAGTGGCATTCCTCATCCAGCATTGCTTTTAGTTCAGAGATGCCCTTCTTGAGGAGTCGCAGAGGAGAGTCACTTTAACAAGGAGTTTCAGCAATTACAGTCATAGTCATACAGATGTGCAGCACGGAAACAGACCCTTCGGTCCAATTCGTCCATGCCGACCAGATATCCCAACCCAATCCAGTCCCACTTGCCAGCACTTGGCCCATATCGCTCTAAACCCTTCTTCTTCATATACCCATCCAGATGATTTTTAAATGCTGTAATTGTACCAGCCTCTGTACCACTTCTTCTGGCAGCTCATTCCATACACCCACTACCCTCTGTGGGAAAAAGTTGCCCTTTAGGTCCCTATCACCCCAAACCATTCACCCTATCCATGCCTCACATGATCTAATAAAGCTCTATAAGGTTCCCCCTCAGTCTCCTACGCTCTAAAGAAAAAGGTCCTGGCTTGTCCAACCTCTCCTTATAACTCAGACCCTTGAGTCCTGGCAACTTCCTTGTAAATTTCTTCTGCACTCTTTCCAGTTTAATATCATCATTCCTATAGCAAGGTGACCAAACCTGAACACAATACTCCAAGTGCAGCCTCAGCAACATCCTGTATAACTGCAACATAACTTCCCAACTTCTATCCTCAATGCCCTGCCTGATGAAGGCCAGTGTGCCAAAAGCCTTCTTCACTGCCCTGTCTACCTGTGACTCCACTTTCAGAGAATTGTGAACTTGAACCCCAAGGTCCCTCTGTTCCACTACACTCCTTAAGGCCCTACCATTCACCATGAAACTCTCACCTTGATTTGACTTTCCAAAATGCAAGACCTCACACCCCTTATCTGTATTAAATTCCATTTACCATTTAGCATTTTAATCCCGAGACCCAAGTAACGTTCTGTTATGTGGTAGACGGTTGAATTTGAATTCAATAAAAAACTGGCATTACAAGTGAAAACAAAAGCTGCTGGAAATCACAGCAATTGCTCCCTCTCTCCACAGCTGCTGCCTGACCAGCTGTGAGGCTTTTGTGTTGTTTTCAGTACAGATCCTAGGCCCTGCAGCAATCTGCTCCTATCTGGAATTAAGAATGTAATGATGACAATCAAATTGTTGTCAATATCATCTGACTCACCTATGTCCTATCAGGAAGGAAATCTACCCTCCCTTACCTGGTCTGGCCTACATGTGACTCTTGACCCTCAGCAATGTGCTGCTTATCTCTTCACTGCCTCCAGGAAAAGAACAAAGAACAAAGAAAATTTACAGCCCAGGAACAGGCCCTTCGGCCCTCCAAACCTTTGCTGATCCAACTCTATTGTCTAAACTTGTCATCCAATTCTTAAGCATCTGTATCCCTCAGCTCCCCACCTACTCATGCATCTGTCCAGATGCATCTTAAATGAATCGACCGTGCCTGCCTCTACCACCTCTGCTGGCAACGTGTTCCAGGCACCTGCCACCCTCTGTGTGAAGTACTTGCCGTGTGTAGCCCCCTTAAACTTTTCACCTCTCACCTTGAATGCATGTCCTTTCGTTATTGAATCCCTCACCTTGGGAAAAAGCTTATCTCCCTTCACTCTGTCTATACCCATGATGATTTTGTAAATCTCAATCAGGTCCCCCCTTAATCCCCTTTTTTTCTAATAAAAATAATTCTAACCTACTCAACCTCTCTTCACAGCTAGCACCTTCCATACCAGGCTCAAATCAAGGTAAACCATCTCTGCACCTTCTCCAAAGCATCCACATCCTTTTGGTAATGTGGCGACCAGAACTGTACACGGTATTCTAAATGCAGCAGAACCGAAGTCTTGTACAATTTTAACATGACTTGCCAGTTTTTATACTCAATACCCCGTCCAATGAAGGCAAGCATACTATGTGCCTTCTTGATCACTCTATCCACCTGTGCAGCAACCTTCAGGGTACAATGGACCTGAACTCCAAGATCTCTCTGCCCATCAACCTTTCCCAAGGCTCTTCCATGTACAGTATAATTCGCCCTAGAATTAGACTTCTCGGGGTAATTAGGGGTGAGCAATAAAGCCAATGCCAATAACATCTTGTGAATAAATTATGATAAAAGATACAATCTGAACTAGTTCCCATTTCCCACATTATAGCAGTGAGCTGTCAGTGTGAAGGGAAGTTTCCAATTGCTTATAACATGGGGAAACGATAACCTTATAGGTTCAATTCTCTGATGCTAATTTAAAGTGCACTTGGGCATTGGGAAAGCTGGCAAGCTGATAGCATTGGTGTCTTTCAGTTTGGGCTGGCGACTGAGCTAGCTGCCTGTTTCACAATCACTTGCGGATTGCCCCACACTGCAAATGAGCAAGGGACATAACAGCTCTGTCAAAATCCTCACATGCTGATATTTTCAATACATTCTCAGAGCTGGCAGCTGAACTGTGATTTAGTGATTAACATTTTCACTGAGGGAGAAAGCTATGAGTTCACATTCTACTCCAGGGCACCCACTGAGGGAGTGCTTCATTGTCTGAGGCATTGTCTTTGGAAGAGGCAGTAAACAGAGGAATTCACAAGTCGCAGTACAATAAGACAAACTCGCCAAACCTGCGGCAATGACTTTGGGACAGGCAGATGTTTCTGGCTCATTGGTTGCAGATAGAGTCGAAACAAAGAACAACAGCTTCAACTGCTTCATCAACCACCTTCCCTCCATCATAAGGCCAGAAGTGGGGATGTTCACCAATGATTGCACAATGTTCAGCACTATTCGTGACTCCTCAGATACTGAAACAGTCCATGTTCAAATGCAACAAGATCTGGACAATATCCAGGCTTGGGCTGACAAGTGACAAGTGCCACACAAATGCCAGGCAATGACCATCACCAGTAAGAGAATCCAATCACCGCCCCTTGACATTCAATGTTCCCATCACTGAATCCCCCACTGTTATCA
This sequence comes from Hemiscyllium ocellatum, assembly GCF_020745735.1. Lineage (NCBI taxonomy): Eukaryota > Metazoa > Chordata > Chondrichthyes > Orectolobiformes > Hemiscylliidae > Hemiscyllium > Hemiscyllium ocellatum. The sequence continues at coordinate 129,448,998 of NC_083405.1, forward strand.
TCCTGGGGTTATCATTGACCAGAAACTCAGCTGGACTCACCACATAAACACAGTGGCTACAAGAGCAGGTCAGAAGTTAGGAATACTGTAGGGAGTAACTCACCTCCTGACTCCTCAAACAAGGCACAAGGCAGGAGGGTGACGGAATACTCCCCACTTGCCTGGATGGGTGCTGCTCCAACAACACTCAAGAAGCTTGACACCATCCAGTACAAAGCAGCCCGTTTGATTGGCACCACATTCAAAACATCCACTCCCTCCCCCACCAACACTCAGTAACAGCAGTGTTAACTATCTATAAGATGCAATGCAGAAGTTCACCAAAGACCCTTAGACAACACCTTCTAAACCCATGATCACTTCCACCCAGAAGGACAAGGGCAGCAGATACATGGGAACACCATCCCCTGCAAGTTCCCGTCCAAGCCACTTGCCATCCTGACTTGGGAATGTATCACGTTTCCTTCCTTGTTGTTGGATCAAAGTCCAATTAGTGGTGTTCCCATGCGTCTGCTGCCCTTGTCCTTCTGAGCAGTAATGGTCACGGGTTTGGAAGGTACCACCATTGTGATTCCCAAAGTGCAGGCTGGAATGAACTAAAGTGATCCTGGCTATTTACCTGAACCTCAAAATATTATCCTAACTACTTTGAGGAAGAATTTGTGGAAGTGTTGTGGATGAATGGTTTAATGTAGCAAGTTGTGATCCAGGATTTATTAATACACTGCTTGACAGGTGGATGAAACAGATTTCATAGTTACCTCTGGGACAGAACTGGGTTAAGAACTATTAAAAAATGGGAAAGTTGGCTGAACTGTGCAGAAAGTCTCATTGGGTAAATTCATGCAAAGATCAGACAGACGCATGGAGGACTGACTGGGATCCTCCCTTGTTGTAACATTCTGTGGTTTTATAAAGTGTTGTGAGCGAAATGAAATAATGTTAGATTTCACTCCTTCAAAATTCAAATTATGTGGAACCTTCCTGTACAGAAACAAGCCATTCAGCCCAACAGCCCTATTCTCGTATTTATGATCTCTAAATAATTCCTATCATTTATTTCATTTTTGCAGTATAACAAGCGACATGGTGGCTCAGTGGTTAGCACGGCTGCCTCATCGCACTAGGGACCCTGTTTCAATTCCAGCTTCAGGCGATTGTCTGTGTGGAGTTTGCACATTCTCCCCGTGTCTGCGTGGGTTTCCTCTGGGTGCTCTGGTTTCCTCCCACAGTCCAAAAAATGTGCATGTCAGGTGAATTGGCCATGCTAAATTGCCCATGGTGTTATGTGCATTAGTCAGCATAAATATAGGGTAGGGGAATGGGTCTGGGTGGGTTACTCTTCAGTGGGTCGGTGTGGACTTGTTGGGCCGAAGGGCCTGTTTCCACACTGTAGGGAATCTAATCTAAAATCTGCTGTTTATTTCCCTCTTATCTGTTCATCTAGTTCTTTCTTAAATGAATGCATGCTATTCAAAATATTTCTAGCTGAAATAGGCCATTTGGTCCATCAGGTCAAAGATAGTACTTTGCACCATTTGCAAGATGTAATGTAACGGGAATATAATTGAACCATTGACCGCGAGGTACCGGTGAATAATCCAGGGCATGGGTTTAAATCCGGCTGGTGGAATTAAGAATTTCAGAATAAAATCTGAATGAGGAGTCTTGTGTTTGTAGTGGTAGGGTCCCTACACCTGGGCCAATAGAAATAGGTTCAAGTCTCACTTTTTCCAAGATGTGCCATAACATCCCTTAGATTTTTTTTAAAAAAAGATACTTATCTGAGGACGACCAGCAACATGGAGTGTTGCTGAACAAAGAAACCTTTGGAGTGCAGGTTCATAGCTCCTTGAAAGTGGAGTCGCGGGTAGATAGGATAGTGAAGAAGGTGTTTGGTATGCTTTCCTTTATTGGTCAGAGTATTGAGTGCAGGAGTTGGGAGGACATGTTGCAGCTGTACTGGACATTGGTTAGGCCACTATTGGAATATTGTGTGCAATTCTATTCTCCTTCCTATCGGAAAGATGTTGTGAAATTTGAAAGGATTCAGAAAGAATGTTGCCAGGGTGGAGGATTTGAGGGAGAGGTTGAATAAGCTGGGGCTTTTTTCCCTGGAGCGTCAGAGGCTGAAGGGTGACTTTATAGAGGTTTATAAAATCATGAGGGGCATGGATAGGATAAATGGACAAAGTCTCTTCCCTGGGGCGAGGGAATCCAGAGCTAAAGGTCATATGTTGAGGGTGAGAGGGGAAAGATATAAAAGAGACCTAGGAGGCAACTTTTTCACACACAGGGTGGTGCGTGTATGGAATGAGCTGCCAAAGGAAGTGGTGGAGGCTGGTACAATTGCAACATTTAAAAGGCATCTGGATGGGACGGGTGCTGGCAGATGGGACTAGATTGGGTTGGAATATCTGTTCGGCATGGATGTCTTAGACCAAAGGGTCTGTTTCTGTGCTGTACATCTCTATGACTCTATGAGTCATCGAATCCTACAACACGGAGTCAGGCCCTTTGGCCCAAACTGGTCCATGCCGACCAAAATGTCCATCCACACTAACCCCATTTCCCTACACTTCACTCATATCCTTCTAAACCTTTCCTATCCATGTATTTGTCCAAATGTCTTTTAGATGATGTTAATGTACCCGCCTCAACCACATCCGCTGACAGCTCATTCTACATTCCTCTGTGTAAAAAGATTACCCCTCAGGTTTCCATTTATTATTTCCCCTCTTACCTTAAACTGATGCTCTCTAGTTCTCAATTCTCCAAACTGGGAAAAATACTGAGTGCATTCACCCCGCCCATGCCTCTCATGATATAATACACCTCTGTAAGGTCACCCCTCAATCTCCTACGCTCTAAAGAAAAATGTCATGGTCCTCGTAAAAAGAAATAAGATTGGGAGCATAAGTCTACTGTTAGGAATAATGACCATCAATTATTAAAAAAATCTGTCTGTGTCACTAGGGATGGAATTTTGCTCTCCTTCCCTAGCTATATGTGACTCCAGACCCACAGCAACGTGGTTAACTCTTAGTTGTCCTCTGGAGTGGCTGAACAAGACTTCTCGGTTCTAGTGAAATTAAGGATGGACTAAGAAACGTTGGCCCAGCCATTGAGACCCACACAAAAAAAAAATGAATCTCCTGCCATCTAACCCTGTTAGCATTTCTCTTCAGGCTTCCTCCAACTACAAATGCGTGTCTCAACTACTCAACATTCAATGATGTGTTCTGAGGAACGGTCTCTCGACCTGAGAGGTTAACTCTGATTTCTCTCCACAGATGCTGCCAGACCTGCTGAGTTTTTCCAGCAATTTCTGTTCAGGCAGGATCGATCTCCTCTATCCATGTTCCATACATTACAGTGGCGGCTGCTTTCCCATGACACTTCACCTTGAGACGTCCTGAGGTCTCGAAAGGTGCCACACTAATGCAAGTCGTTCTTTTTTTCCCCTGAAATTGCCTCACAAAAAGTGTTTCTAAAATAAATGTCAAATCTTTACCAAGATCGGTTATTCATTTGGGAATGAGCGATGCAGAACTTAAAGAACCATAGAGTCATATAGCATGGAAACAGGCCCTTCAGTCCAACCAGTCCGTGCCGAACATAATCTCAAATTAAACTAGTCCCACTTGCCTTCACCTCACCCATGTTCCTTCAAACATTTCTTATTCATGTCCTTATCCAAGTATCTTTTAAATGCTGTAATTATACCCACATCCATCACTTCCTCTGGACGTTCATTCTGCACATGAACCATTCTCTTTGTAGAAGAAATGCCCTCTTATCTTTTCTAAATCTTTATCCTCTCACCTTAAAAATATGCCCCCTGGTCTTGAAATCCCCACCCGAGGGAAAAGACACCAACCATTCACCTTATCTATATCCCTTATCATGTTATAAACCTCGATAAGGTCACCTAGAGACATGGACAGCATGGAAACAGATCCTTTGGTCCAACTTGTCCATGCAGGCCAGATATCCTAAATTAATCTAGTCCCATTTACCAGCATTTAGCCTATCTCTAAACCTTTCCCATTCATATACCCATCCAGATGCCTTTTAAATGTTGCAATTGCATGAGCCTGTGGGCGGCACTGTGGCGCACTGCTGTCTCACAGCGCCTGAGACCCGGGTTCAATTCCCGACTCAGGCGATTGAGTTTGCACGTTCTCCCCGTGTCTGCGTGGGTTTCCTCTGGGCGCTCCGGTTTCCTCCCACAGTCCAAAGATGTGCAGGTCAGGTGAATTGGCCATGCTAAATTGCCTGTAGTGTTAGGTAAGGGGTAAATGTAGGGGTATGGGTGGGTTGCGCTTCGGCGGGTCAGTGTGGACTTGTTGGGCCGAAGGGCCTGTTTCCACACTGTAAGTAATCTAATCTAATCATTAGCTTTCAGAGCCTCCACCACTTTCTCTGGCAGCTCATTCCATACACGTACCATCCTCTGTGTGAAAAGGTTGTCCCTTTGGTCGCTTTTATATCTTTTTCCCCTCTTACCTAAAATTTATGCACTCTAGTTTTGGGCTCCACCGCCCCAGGGAAAAGACCTCCTACACTCCAGGGAAAAAAGTCACAGCCTATCCAGCTTTTCTTTATAATTCAACCTTCCATTCCTGGCAACATCCTTGGAAATCTCCTCAGAACCCTCTCCAGTTTTAATAGTATCCTTCCCATAGCAGGACGACCAGAACTGCACACAGTACTCCAGAAGAGGCCTCACCAATGTTCTGAGTGTTTGTATTCCAGCATTTGGTTCTGACTGACAGGATTGAGTGTTACTGTCAACGTTTCTGGGGATGGATACCAAATTTCACAGCCGGTCGAGTGACTGTGTGTTCCTCTGTTCATAAATAGGACAAAAGTCTCATTCTACGTCAGTGTCTTTGAATGCAGTAGTCTGGGGTCAGTGACATTTCATTCAAGACCCAAGAACCATTTATTCAGTTAGATAACAGGTCTGTCCTACTGATCGCCTGCAAATCGCTTTGTTCACTGATGTACTCGGGTGGGGAGTTAAAGGTCTTGTCAGTTTCTTTTATCACCCGTCAATCATCAACCCTACTCCCCCACAGGGAGCGCAGTCACTGGGTTAGGTTTCTGCATGGGAGGGGGAGGATGCTTAATTATTCCTGTCTGGTGCCAACTCAGTGTTGACTTAAAGCCTGGATGTGCAGAACTGCTCATTAAGACCATACGAAATAGGAATGGAAGTAAGGCTATTCTGCCCATCGGGTCCATTCAATCACAGCTGATGGGCATTTCAATGCCACTTACCTGCACTCTCCCTGTATCCCTTATTTACTTGGGAGATTAAGGATTTAGTCAATCTCTGATTAGTTCCTCTGGTAGTTGTGTGGAAACAGGCTCTTCGGGCCATCCAGTCCACACCAACCCTCTGAAGAGCAACCCACTCAGACCCATTTTGCTCTGACTAATGCACCTAGCACTATGGACAATTTAGCATGGCCAATTCACCTGACCTGCACTTCTTTGTGACAGTGGGAGGAAACCGGAGCACCTGGAGGAAATGTGCAAACTCTGCACAGACGGTCACCCGAGGCTGGAATCGAACCTGGGACCCTGGTGTTGCGAGGCAGCAGTGCGAACCACTGAGCCTCCGTGCCATGTTGATGCTACTTTTTAATTTGCCACAGTGTTCACATCTACTATTGAGAAGTGACAATAATCAAAGGGACTAGAATAAGTGTGAAGTAGCAGCTTTCTCTGCTCTAGTTTGGTCTCAGTGATGAGGAGAGGGGTCACTCTTGCCATATGGGGCTGAGTAAATTGTCTCTGTGTTTGCCCAGAATTCGGAACAATTGATCTCGTTGAAGTATACACAACCGTCAAGGGGCTCTGATGGGGTAGATGCTGAGGGGTTGTTTTCCCTGGCTGGGGATATCTTGAACCACGGGAGAAAGAGACAATCACTTATGCCGGAGATAAGGAGATATCTGGTCATTCTGGACAGGTTGGACTGATTCAGTTAGTTCACTGTAAGGACTGTGGAGCTTTGGAATTCTCAGCCCCAGGGAGCTGAGCACCACCCATCATTAAATATTTTCAAGACTTAATCGAATCTCAGTCTTCATGTGAACCATGGGATAGAGGGATAGGCGGGAGAGTGGTGCTCAGGTAGTGGATTAGTGTGGTCTCATTAAATGGTGGAACAGGCTCGAGGGCTGGAGAGTTATAAGAGTTATGTTCTTATCATGTTGTATGTTTTTAAAACCTTAATACATTCTCAGAGAATCCCTACATTGAAGAACGAGGACACTTGGCCCCTCAAGTTTGTACCGACCTTCCAAAGAGCAACCTACCCTGACCCACTCCCTATAACCTTATATTTCCCATGGCCAATCCACTCAACGTGCATAACTTTAGAATGTGGGAGGAAACTACAGCACTTGCAGGAAGCCCACACAGATACAGGAAGAATGTACAAATTCTACGCAGTCACCCAAGACTGGAATTAAACCCAGGGCCCTGCGCTGTGAGGCAGTAGTGCTAGCCACTGAGCCACTGCACCATCACTCATGAAAGTGACTGCAGCCAATCAGGCCCCTCTTCTCATGTTGTATAATTCGGGGTGTTCTCTTTCTCCGTGTGTATTTCTACCAGCCCCGTCCTGATGAGAGTCTCCATTCAGCAACAGTTAAAATGCGAAGCCTCGCACCTTCTTCAATGAATTCTAACAAATTGGCTAAATATGCTTTCGCTTTCACAAAACCATGCCCAGTTGTGGCTGAACTATTGGCTAATACAGGGTAAAAACAATGACTGCAGGTGCTGGAAACCAGATTCTGGATCAGTGGTGCTGGAAGAGCACAACAGTTCAGGCAGCATCCAAAGTGCAGCGAAATCGACATTTCGGGCAAAAGCCCTTCATCAGGAATAAAGCCCTTCATCAGGAGTATTCCTGATGAAGGGCTTTTGCCCGAACCGTCGATTTTGTTGCACTTTGGATGCTGCCTGAACTGCTGTGCTCTTCCAGCACCACTGATCCAGAATATTGGCTAATACAGTAAAACCACGCTGAGTCAAATCACAAGGGATTGTGATCCGTTGACAGTGAAAAGGTTACAGTGGCTTAGTGGTTCGCACTGCAACCTCACAGCACCAGGGAGCTGGGCTCAATTCCCACCTCAGGCGACTGATTGTGTGGAGTTTGCACATTCTCCCTGTGTCTGCGTGGGTTTCCTTTGGGTACTCTGGTTTCCTCCCACAATCCAAAGATGTGCAGGTCAGGTGAATTGGCCATTGTGATAGGTGCAATAGTCAGGTGTAAATATAGGTTTGGGGAATGGGTCTGGGTGGGTTACTTTTCAGAGGGTAAATGTGAGAAAGCTCACTCACTTCAATAATTTCAGTCCGAGATAAGATCTGAATCAGTAGTATCGTTTATTTCGCTCTTGCAAGGGGGCGTGGTGTCCAATTACAAAATAGTCACACACACACATCGTGTTTAATGAGTCCACAATATTTATGTAATTCGCTCCTATTCTGTCCTCCCATTGCTCCTCCCCTGTTTACATCTCCCACTTCTCTAACACCGGCGTCCATTACTTTTGTTCATTTCTTGCCTTATCCAGCCTTGTCTGTGACAGAATGCTTAGTTCTGGCCTCACAAGGCTGATTGAGCACACCCTGCTGTGGTCCATTGTTAGGTATATCCTCCTTCACTACCATCTGTTTCCCTCATGACCTTGTTGTGACCTTATGCCCTCATGACTTCTTGATTGTGGTTTGTTCTTTTTTTTGCAGAAGCAGGAAACAGATGCTTATAACTACTGTTTGTACAGGCATATCTAGCTTAACCCCCTCCCCTCACAGCACCTTATCTATTTGTCTGTAACATCTACCATTGTTTGTAGGCACATTTCATTCTTGTATGCACATTTTAGCTAATACAAAAACAATTATAAATTTCCTTCACATAGTTTTCATTCTTGTTGAGTCAGCTCTTGGCTGAAACAATTATACACTGATGTGAGTTCATTTACCATGCTAAATAATTATGATTGCAGAAGTAACACTGCTTTACCTATATCCCACAGTAAATCATCTATTTATACACAAAGCTGGCAGGGGGCTGTCCTTCACAAAGCTGGGGATGACCCTATCGTTGTGGTCAGATGAGGATTCCCAGAAACCTGCTTCAATCAATACCCCTAAGGGTTTGTACCAATGTACGAGATTGTCATGTGGGGTATTCTGAGTCTGTGCAATGTTCCAATTGACAATGGAAAAGATTATACAAGGTCAACCCAAGGTTGCTATTTATCTAGATGATGTGCTAATAACAGATAAAACCAATAGGGAACACTTAAAGAACTTGGACACTTCTCCCAGGTGAATGTATACCTTAGAAGGGAAAAATGTTGTGATCTGGGCATCCTACGTGATCTAGGTTCAGAAATAATTTACAAGAACGTTGCTAGGGTTGGAGAGTTTGAGCTATAGGGAGAAGCTGACTAGGCTGGGGTTGTTTTCCCTGAAGTGTCTGAGGCTGAGGGGTGACCTTATAAAGGTTTATAAAATTATGAGGGACATGGATAGGATAAATAGTCAAGGTCTTTTCCCCGGGATGGGAGAATCCAAAACGAGAGGGTATAGGTTTAAGGTGTGAGGGCAAAGATTTAAAAGGGACCTGAGGGGCAACTTTTTCACGCATCAAAAGTTTATAGTGTGATATAATTGAAATTTGTATTGAAAAAGATCCAGATTGTTTGTTAAGTCTCTCATCTTTTGAAATGAACATGTTGGTTTCAGTTCTTTCATATATATATTGCAGAACTTTTTAAAAGCTACATTCTCAAGTGAACTTTAACAATTGGTGTCCTGTCAGCCCAGATAGTGTACTGAAGGTGTGAGGTGCCCTGTGTGAGACTGCCTGTGCTACAATGTTCAGATTGATTCTCATCTAAAAAAAACAGATTTACAGAATCTTACATGGATTCATGCAGTTTTTGAGCAAAGTAAAACGTAATTCTGCAAGTACAAATTCACCCCACAGACTTATATGCGCGTGTGTGTGTGTGTACACGTGTGTGGGTGTTGGGGGGGGGCGACTTATGAGTGTCTGTGAGAGGGTGTGTGTATGTGTATGATTGTGAGTGTAAAGGGGTATAAGTCTATGAGAGGCTGTGTGTGGGAGCGGGAGTGTGGGAGTGTACGTGTGAGCATATGAGAGAGGTCTGCTTGGGTATATGGATCTGTAGGAGTGTGTGTGTGTGTGTGTGTGTGTGTGTGTGTGTGTGTGTGTGTGTGTGTGTGTTACAATGGGATCACCTGTAGTGTGACATGAACCCAAGCTCCCAGTTGAGGCCATTCCCATGGGAACCGAACTTGGCTATCAGCCTCTGTTCGGCCACTTTTCATTGTTGCCTGTCCCAAAGTCCGCCTTGGAGGACGGTCACCCGAAGGTCCGAAGTCCAACGTCCCGGACCGCTGAAGTGTTCTCTGACTGGGAGGGAACACTCCTGTCTGTTGATTGTTGTCCATTCATCTGTTGTTGTAGCCTCTGTTTGGTCTCACCAATGTACCATACCTCAGGGCACCCTTGCCTGCAGCATGTGAGACAGACAACACTGGCTGAATTGCATGAGTTCCTGCCACACACATGGTAAGAAGTGTCCCTATGCATAATGGTGATATCAGTGTTAACATTCAGACAGGTCGTGCAGCATCTACCGTGACAAGGTTGTATGGTATTGTCCTGAAAGCCCAGCAGTTTGCTACAAACAATTATCTGTTTGAGGTTTGGTGGTTGTTTAAAGGGAAGTAGTGGAGGTGTGGGGAAGGTCTTGGCGAGGTGCTCATCCTCATTGATAATATGTTGCAGGCTGCAAAAAACATGGCGTGGTTCTTTGGCTCCTGGGAAGTACTGAACAACGAAGGGTACCCTGCCGGTTGCAAATTGTGTCTGTCTCCTGAGGAGGTCATTACGGTTTCTCGCTGTGGCACATCAGAACTGGCGATCGATGAGTGAGCATTGTACCCCGTTCTTATGAGGGCATCCCTGAGTACTTCCAAGTGCCTGTCACGTTCCTCCTCATCTGAACAGATCCTGTGTATGCTAGGGTTTGTCCATAGGGGATTGCTGTTTTAATTTGTTTCGGGTGGAAGCTAGAGAAGTGTAGCATCATGAGGTTATCCGTGAGTTTGCGGTAGAGTGAGTTGCTGAGGTGTCCATCCTTGATGGAGATGCATGTGTCCAAGAATGAGACAGATAGTGGAGAGTTTGATGGTGGAATGAAAGTTGTTGATATCACTGTGTAGTTGTTTCAGTGACTCCTCGCCATGGGTCCAGAGGAAGAAAATGCCATCAATGTACCTGGTGTATAGTGTTGGTTGGAAGTTCTGCATAGAGAAGAAGTCTTGTTCGAACCTGTGCATGAAAATGTTGGCATAATAGGGTGCACCTTTGATTCAGATCCCCATGGCTGTTCCGTGTGTCTGGATGATGAACTGGTTGTCAAAGGTGAAAATGTCGTGATTGAGGCTAAAGCAGATGAGTTATAGGATGGTGCTCAGAGATTGGCAGCTGTTGGTGTTGTGGACTGAGGCCATCATTGTGGGGGATGCTGGTGTAGAGTGCGGAAACATCCGTTGTGACGAGGAATGTTTCTGGTTTGATTGGTCCGTGGGTGCTGAGTTTCTGTAAGAAATCTACAGTGTTGTGACAAGATGCCTTCGACATGGCTTAGATTTAGATTTAGATTACTTACAGTGTGGAAACAGGCCCTTCGGCCCAACAAGTCCACACCGACCCGCCGAAGCGCAACCCACCCATACCCCTACATTATCCCTTACCACTATGGGCAATTTAGAATGGCCAATTCACCTGACCCGCACATCTTTGGACTGTGGGAGGAAACCGGAGCACCCGGAGGAAACCCACGCAGACACGGGGAGAACGTGCAAACTCCACACAGTCAGTCGCCTGAGTCGGGAATTGAACCCGGGTCTCCAGGCGCTGTGAGGCAGCAGTGCTAACCACTGTGCCACCGTGCCGCTTAGTTTAGGTCAGTTTCAGGTGTCTGGTTGGCATGGACGAGTTGGATTGAAGGGACTGTTTCTGTGTTGTATGATTCCATGACTTCTTCAGACTCTTCTGTAGAAGAGTTAGGGTGGATCAGAAATATTCTCTCTGCTTCTCTCTTCACAGATGCTGCCAGACCTGCTGAGTTCCTCCAGCATTCTCTATTTTCAAACAAAGAAAATCGGAAATTCTGAGTCACAGGATCATGGAGTCTTATAGCTTGGAAAGAGGCCATTCATCCCATCCTGCCCTTGGTGTTACTTTGTGGAAGCTACTTAAACAGTCACTTGCAGCCCCTTGAATCTCAGGGATGGGTCATAGAAACAATCCAGTTAAGAGACAGATCCAGACAAATAACAGAACAGGTTCAAGGGACTGAATGGCCTCTTCCCTACATAGGAAGCCTGGGTGACCTTGAAATGGTACCGCAGTCCATCAACAGACAAAACTGATTCCCTGCATTTCTCAAGACATATCACAGTCTTGCTTAAGCGAGGTGGCAACCCATTTGCTTGAGCTGTGTTGGGGGTGGTAAGGTGGTGAGGGACTTTTACACCAAAAGGGCTGAGAGTCTGTGTCCGAGAATGGTGCTAGGCAGCTATGAGGCCTATACTTTGCAACCAATCAGTTGTAATATTTACTCTGGGAAGGAATATAAGCAAAGTACAGATAAGCTCTGAATCTAACACTACGCCTTTGATGTCAGTTATTGGCCAGCCTATTTACTTTTGTCATTAACAGTCTTGTTTGCCTATTCAGCCACAATTAACCGTGTTGATTTTTCCAACAGGAAGTTCTGCAGGTTATACTTGACGTCTTAAATGACGGCTGAGAAACTGTCCGAGGACACTCAGCGACGGCCTGGGCATGTTGCTGTCACTCAGTTGTGTCTTGTCTCCACAGTGGGAAAGCCCACAGTGAGGCTCAACAGTATCGGACTCTCCCCCAGATCACCTCTGAGCACGAAACCAAGAAATGATTACACTCAGCTGGGCCGGGCTGGGAAAATTCAAGCCATGAATTGCAATCATAAAGATTTTCAGAGTGTAGAGGGGTCATAAAGATACTGTTGCATCAAAATCTCTGTGGCGATGATGGTGCAGTAGGTCATGCTACTGCATTTGTAATCCTGGGCCAAAACTCTTGAAGCTAAGGACTCAAATAGAGGCTGACGGTTGACCTTATGGAAGTTTATAAAATCTCAAGAGGCATGAATAAGGTGAATAGCTAAGGTCTTTTCCTGAGGGTATGGGAGTCCAGAATTAGGGGGTATAGGTTTAAGGTGAGAGGGGAATCTGTCACCTTTACCTAGTCTGGTCTGCACGTGACTCCAGACCCACAGCAATGTCATTGACTCTGAACTGCCCCCTAGACCAACAAGGCCCACGTTCTATGAGTGAATACAAAGAAAAGGGGTTCAGATTCAAAGCATTACACAACTGGATGCTCAAGTTAGTCATAGCATCATAGAATCGTAGGGATGTACAGCGCAGAGAAAGGCCCTTCAGCCCATTGCAACCATGCCAGTCAATGACAACCACCTAACTATCCTAATCTTAAATTGATGTCATTTTTAACAATTGGGAGCAAGCTCTTCCCAATCCCAAGACAGCACACCAGTGCCCTTTACTTCCTCAGGACGCTAAGGAAATTCAGCATAGCCATAAGAACCCTGACCAATGTTTATGGATGCAGTACAGAAGACATCCGATCTGGAGATCTGGATGCATCACGGTGTGTTATGGCAAGTGCTCATCCCAAGACCGTAAGACATTACCGAGAGTTGGACTCCAGGACGACTGCAAACCAGCCTTCTAACCACTAACTCCATCTACACTTCCCACTGCCTTGGGAAAGGCAGCCAACATCATCAAAGACCTCTCCTGCCCCAGTTATAATCTCTTCCAACCCCTTCCAACAGGCAGAAGATACAAAAGCTTCAACGCTTGGACCAACAGATTCAAGATCAGCTTCTTCTCTGCTGTTATTAGACTTCTGAATGGACCTCTCCAATTTCAAATTTCATGTTGGCCTCACTCTCTGTGCACCTTCTCTAAGCCATAACATTGTATTTCTTGCTCTGTTCAATCACCCTCTGATCTTTGTATGGTATGATTTGCCTGTACGATACACAGAACAAAATGTTTCATTGTACCTAGGTACATGCGACAATAATAAATAATATGAAATCAAATCAACTGTTAGTGTCAATGCTGTCCACTGCAAGTAGAATTTTGTGTTGTTTATGTTTCAGAGTGTTTTCTGTATTCCTCAGGATCCTTGCCCATTTGAGAGTTGAGACAACATGACCTGATGGCAAAGATGCTTTCCAGTTACCCAGAGCGTCCACTCCATCCTAGTTGACTTTTCAGGAATTTTGCATGTATTTTTGTGCAACTGGCTGCAAAGAGGGCAAAAATCACACTCCACAGGGTAATTAGGAATGAGCATAAGATTAGATTAGATTACTTACAGTGTGGAAACAGGCCCTTCGGCCCAACAAGTACACCGACCCGCTGAAGCGCAACCCACCCATACCCCTAACCTAACACTATGGTCAATTTAGCATGGCCAATTCACCTGACCCACATATCTTTGGACGGAAACCGAAGCAAACCCACACAGACACGGGGAGAACATGCAAACTCCACACAGTCAGTCGCCTGAGTCGGGAATTGAACCCGGGTCTCAGGCGCTGTGAGGCAGCAGTGCTAACCACTGTGCCACCGTGCCACCCACAACCAGCCAACACACACACACTCTCACATACAAACATTCTCTCTCTCTGTCACACACACACACACACACACTCTTACTCACACACACACACACTCTTACTCACACACACATACATTCTCTCTCTCACACACTTAATCACACACACACATTCACACACAGACACTTACACACACATTCTCTCTCTCTCTCACATGCATACACATTCTCCCAATCTCTCTCTCACACACCACACACCACGCACACATTGTCTCTCTCTCTCACTCACATGCACACATTCTCTCTCTCTCTCTTACACACACACATTCTCTTTCTCTCTCTCTCTCTCACACCACACATTCTCTCTCTCTCACACACACACATTTTCTCTCTTTCTCTCTTTCACGCGCACACACATTCTCTCTCTCTATCACACACACACATTCTCTTTCTCTCTCTCACACACACACATTCTCTCTCTCTCTCACACACACACACATATTCTCTCTCTCTGTCACACACACACACACACACACACACATTCTCTCTCTCACACACATTTTCTCTGTTTCTCTCTCACACACACATTCTCTCTCTTTCTGCAGGTTTAACATTGTCAATCAGTGATCCCTGGGAACTGGTAGAGATCAGAAAATTAACACAAGAAATGACTTCAGCTGCCAACAAGAGATAAAATGTCTTAGAATCATTAACTCTAGATCAATGATAATATTTGATAGCCTTTGAGTATCTTCCTTCAAATCCCTGATGGTCAGGAGCACAACCTTCATGTCTTGGCTAATTAGCAGTTCGAGGGACGCCTCTGGCTTTGTTTTTCTCCATTTTATACAGTATCACTTTCTCTCACTCTCCGCTGCTCTTTGTTGTTGTTTGCATGTACAGCAATGATAAATGAGGTCCTTTGTGGCCTTGCTCCTGATGCCTGCTTTGTTTTAATTTACATTTCATCTTCGTTGGCCCAGTTTGGCATCTTTTTTGGCATCCTCGATTCAGAGCGAGATGATTTGCAGGACCATGGAGAGAGAGAGAATCTCACTGAGCAGGCTGATTCCCAAGCTTTAGATTGGATAGCAGGACATCCACAGGGAAATGGGACCAGGAAGAGCAGGATTCACTTTCCTTGGTTTTGCATTTTGTCTGCTGCTGCTCTGCCTCATTATTTCAGTATTTGCATTCAAAGCTTGATGGACAGGTTGATGTTGTTTTTAACAATTGGGAGCTAAATCGTCCCTGATCATAACCATCAATGTCTCATGCTGAGAAACAGAAAGGAAGCATATTATTGAAGTAGTGATATAGTTGGAAATATGAATGTACAAAGGGACCTGACTGTACTTTTACAATGGTCAATGAAAGTGAACAGTGTGAAGATTGGAGTGGTGCTGTAAAGTGAGGCTGGAAGCTTCAGTGAATCTCAGTGTCATTTTCTCTATTTCCTCCCAAAACCCTGACATTTTGAGAATTAAGAAACTAAGACCCGATGGGAGAGGTGCTCTTTCAAAGAATTTGAACAGTATTAACAGTCCCAATAGCCTTCTTCTGTTGATGTGTGTATCTATGCTCCTAGAGCTTAAATCTTCTTGTCTTCGCAGGTGTGTGTCAATATCTGGAAGGTACATATTAATGGTGGCAATGATTAAACCTTACGCTGAATTTGAGTGCTAAGTACTGGCCCTTGGAATTAAATCAAAAGTCTTAGCGATGAGATATAACCTTTTGTTATAAAGGTCTCACATGAAATTGGGCTTGAAAAACATCGGAATGGCTGGATAGCCATCCCATATTCCCAATTCCTTCGTCTCTGCCGCATCTGCTCCCAGGAGGACCAGTTCCAATACCGTACAGCCCAGATGGCCTCCTTCTTCAAGGACCGCAGATTCCCCCCAGACATGATCGACGATGCCCTCCACCGCATCTCCTCCACTTCCTGCTCCTCTGCCCTTGAGCCCCGCCCCTCCAACCGCCACCAGGACAGAACCCCACTGGTTCTCACCTACCATCCCACCAACCTCCATATACAGCGTATCATCCGCTGTCATTTCTGCCACCTCCAAACGGACCCCACCACCAGGGATATATTTCCCTCCCCATTCCTATTAGTGTTCCGAAAAGACCACTCCCTCCATGACTCCCTCGTCAGGTCCACAACCCCCTCCATTCCCGGCCCCTGCCCCTGCAACCGCAAGAAATGCAAAACTTGCACCCACACCTCCTCCCTTACTTCTCTCCAAGGCCCCAAGGGATCCTTCCATATCCGCCACAAATTCACCTGCACCTCCACACACATCATCTATTGCATCTGCTGCACCCGATGTGGCCTCCTCTATATTGGGGAGACAGGCCGCCTTCTTGCGGAACGTTTCAGAGAACACCTCTGGGACACCCGGACCAACCAATCCAACCACCCCGTGGCTCAACACTTTAACTCCCCCTCCCACTCCACCAAGGACATGCAGGTCTTTGGACTCCTCCATCACCAGACCATAACAACACGACGGTTGGAGGAAGAGTGCTTCATCTTCCGCTTGGGAACCCTCCAACCACAAGGGATGAGCTCAGATTTCTCCAGTTTCCTCATTTCCCCTCCCCCCACCTTATCTCAGTCGAATCCCTCGAACTCAGCACCGCCTTCCTAACCTGCAATCTTCTTCCCGACCTCTCCGCCCTCACCCCACTCCGGACTATCACCCTCACCTTGACCTCCTTCCACCTATCACATCTCCATCGCCCCTCCCCCAAGTCCCTCCTCCCTACTTTATATCTTAGCCTGCTGGACACACTTTCCTCATTCCTGATGAAGGGCTTATGCCCGAAACGTCGAATTTCCTGTTCCTTGGATGCTGCCTGACCTGCTGCGCTTTTCCAGCAACACATTTTCAGCAATGGCTGGATAGGACCATTAGAAATGTTTGGCAACATCAGATGGATGTTCATTACATTGGTATACAACTGGGGGCATCCATACCTCAATGCAGAGTGCAGAGTGCTCAAAATAGGAGCAGGAGGGGACCATTCAGCCCTTCAAATCTGCTCTTCTATTCAATCTGATCATGGCCACTCCTTTATACTAATGCCATATTCCCACTTTCTTTCCACGCGCATTCAACCCTTTAACAGCCAAAAATCTGTCAATCACTTTCTTGAAAATAATCAGTCAACCCTCATCTTCCACAGTGGTGGACAATTCAACAGGGTCATCATCCCCTGACTAAAGGAATGTTTCCTCATCTCAGCCCTAAGTGGTCCATCCCGCATCCTGAGATTATATCCCCTGGTTATAGATTCCCCAGTCAGGAGTCCTGGAAAACATCCTCCCGGCGTCAGACCCTCTTTCCTTCTTTTAAGCTCTAGTGAATGCAGGCCCAGTCAAACCAATCTCTCCTCATAGGAAAGACCTATAATCTCCAATGAATCTCCGCTGCACTCCTAGGGAGGCCAAAACTGCACATGATCCTCCAGGTGTGGCTTCACCAAGGCCCTGTATAACTGTAGTAAGACATGGTCCTTCAGAACCCAAATCCTCTTGCAATGAGAGAAAGTGAGGACTGCAGATGCTGGAGATCAGAGTCAAGAGTGTGGTGCTGGAAAAGCACAGCAGGGTAGGCAGCATCCGAGAAGCAGGAGAATCAATATTTCTGGGAATTAGTCCTTCTTGATGAAAGGCTTTTGCCTGAAACGTTAATTCTCCTGCTCCTCGGATGCCACCCGACCTGCTGTGCTTTTCCAGCACCGCTCTAATCTTCATACTGTTCACTTTCATTGACCATTGTAAAAGTACAGTCAGGTCCCTTTGTACATTCACGTTTCCCACTCTATCACCACTTCAATAATACTCTGTCTTTCTGTTTTTCACACTGAAGCATATAACTTTATGTTTATGCCCATTGTGCTACAGCTGCTATGTGTTTGCCCAATCACCCAACTTGTCAAGATTGTCCTGAACCCTCCCCACAACTCACAATCCCATTTGGTTTCGCCATCAGCAAATTTGGAATGCTTACATTTGGTTTCCCTGGTTATTTCCACACATCGTGAATAGTTGGAGCCCAAGCACTGTTCCTTGTGGGACTCCACTGGTCACTGCCCGAAACCTGGAAAAAGACCTATTTATTCCCACATTCTGTTTCCTGTCTGTCAACCAATTCCCAATCCAATCAATCAGTTCTGAATAAGGGTCACGGGACCAGAAATGTTAACTCCAATTTCACTCCACAGATGCTGAGTTTTTCCAGCAATTTCTGTTTTTGTTTCTGATTTCCAGCATCTGCACTTCTTTTACTTTGCAATCCATGCCAATATATTACTCCTTATCCCTAATATATTGCTCCCTCTTGCTCACTAGACTCCTACATGGGCTGAGACAAAAACCTTCTTGAAATCTAAATACACCACATTCACTGGTTCTCCTTTATCTATTTTACTATTTTTCTTGACAAACTCTTGCAGTTTATTTAAAAATGATCCCCCTTACAATCTATGCAAATGTTTCTTCATAATGATCCCATTTATACATTCCACACATTTTTGGTTAAATCTTTTATAATAGACTGGAGAATTTTCCTTATTACTAATGTTAGGCTTACTGGTTTATAATTCATGCCTTTTTTTCCTTTCTCAGTCTCGTTTTTTAAAAAGCGAGGTTACAATTGCCACCTTCCAACTGCAAGAACTTCTCCAGCACCTGTAGAATTTTGAAAGTTGATCCCCAACACATCCAATATTTTCAGGGTGAAATCTTTCAGTTCTCTGGGATATACATTACCAGGCCTTGGGATTTGTTAGCCCTTACCCCTGTTAATTTATTTAGCACCAATTATTTTTAACTACTACTTGAAATAACTCAACAGCAGCTAGAAGCCTGTCACCAAGTCACCCTTTACTTACACGCGGAGAGTCCTTGACACTGATCCAGCTCACTCAGAGTCAGCTCTCAGAGTGAGCAGAACCTCTGACACTCCTGTTTATATCTCTCAGCCAGGGCTCCCTGCATGGACCAGATAAACAGCCTAAATCAGGGAACTCGTACTTAATGAGGTCCCTCGGCTGACCATGTTACAATAATTATAGCCCTGATTTTCCTCAAATACTCACTCCCACTGGACGCTTGGCTCCCTAACATTTTCAGGAAACTATTTGTGTCCTTTCTTGTGAAGGCAGAACAACGTATGTGTTCAATTCTTCTGCCATTTATTCGTTCCCCATTATGATTTCCATTATCATCTCCTCATTATTATCATTTATGACGGTAAAGGAACTATATTTGAGATTGTTAATCTTTTCTAAACCACACATTTATAGAAGTTTTTACAGTATGTGTCTGTGTTCCCTGCAAGATTATTCTCAGACTTTGTTGAAAGACATAGTGTCATTGAGACATAGAGATGGACAGCATGGAAACAGACCCTTCGGTCCAACTCGTCCATGCCAACCAGGTATCCTAAATTAATCTAGTCCCATTTGCCAGGCCATGGCCCATGTCCCTCTAAACCCTTCCTATTCATATACCCATCCAGATACCTTTTAAATTTTGCAATTTTACCAGCCTCCATTACTTCTTCTGGCAGTTCATTCCATTCACATACCACCCTCTGTGTGAAAAAGTTGCTCCTTTATATATCTTTCCCCTCTCACCCTAAACCTATGTACTCTAGTTCTGGACTCCCCCACCTCAGGGAAATGACTTTGTCTATTTACCCTATCCGTGCCTCTCATGATTTTATAACCTCAATAAGGTCACTCCTCAGCCTCTGATGCTCCAGGGAAAACAGCCCCAGCCTGTTCAACCTCTCCCCATAGTTAAAACCCTCTAACCCTGGCAACGTCCTTGCAAATCTTTTCTGAATCCTTTCAGGTTTCACAACACCCTTCCAATAGGAACGAGACTAGAATTGCATGCAATATTCTAAAAGTTTGGAATATATTCCAAACCAATGCCCTGTACAACCTCAACGTGACCTCCCAACGTCTATACTCAATACTCTGACCAATAAAGGAAAGCATACCAAATGCCTTCTTCGCTATCCTATCTACCTGAGACTCCACTTTCAGGGAACTATGAATCTGCACTGCAAGGTCTCTTTGTTCAGCAACACTTAATGTTAAATACCCAGTCTTGATCAATCTTTTTGTCCTCTTTTGCTCAATTCTAAATTGCTCCCAGTCCTCAGGTTTGCTGCTTTCCTCCTCTTTGGATCTGCTATTTCTTATTTCTTTTGTAAGCCATGGTTGAGAGTCAGAAAGCGTGGCGCTGTAAAAGCATCCAAGGACCAGGAGGGTCGACGTTTCGAGCGTAAGCTCATCATCAGGAATGTGGGGGAGGCTCAAGGGGCTGAGAGATAAATGGGAGGGAGGTTGGGCCTGGGGAGAAGGTAGCTGGGAATGTGATGGGCAGATGGAGGTGGGAGGTGACGGTGATAGGTCGGAATGGAGCGTGGAGCGGATAGGTGGAAGGAGGATGGACAGGTAGGACAGGTCAACAGGGCAGTGCCAAATTGGAGGGTTCAGATCTAGGAAGAGGTTGGGGGGAGGGCAGGAAACTGGTGAAATCGACGTTGATGCTGTGTAGTTAGAGGGTTCCAAGGCGGAAGATGAGGCGTTCTTCCTCCAGGCATTGGGTGGCTAGAATCTGGCGGTGGAGGAGGCCCAGGACTTGCATGTCCTTGGCAGAGTGGGAGGGGGAGATGAAGTGGTCGACCACAGGGCGGTGGGGTTGGTTGGTGTGTGCCTCCCAGAGATGTTCTCTGAAATGTTCTGCAAGTTGGCATCCTGCCTCCTCAAAGAGACCACCTTGGGAGCAACGGATACAGTAAATGACATGTGTAGAAGTGCAGGTAAGTCTGTCGGATGTGGAAGGCTCCTTTGGGGCTGTGGCTGTAGGTAAGGGGGGTGAGGTGTGTCCACAGGTTTTACACTTCCTGCAATGGCAGGCCACGGTGCCAGGAGTGGAAGGTGGGTTGGTGGGGGGAATGGACCTGACGAGGAAGTTGTGGAGGGAATGATCTCTGCGAACGCAGATGGGCCAGAAATGGCGGAGGATGATGGGTCATATCTGAAGGTTGGTGGGGTGGAAGATGAGGTCCGAGATTGAAGGGGTGGGGTTCAAGAGTGGCGGTGCAGGAAGTGGAGGAGATGTGCTGGAGGACATCATCAACCACATGGGTGGGAAAACTGTGGTTCTTGCAAAAGGAGGTTACCTGGGATGTACTTTGGTGGAGTTGGTCCTCCTGGGAGCAGTTACAACGGAGATGGAGGACTTGGGAATAAGGCACGGAGGTTTCACAAGAGGTAGGATGGGACGAGGTTTAGTCCAGGTAACTGTGGGAGTTGGTGGGTCTGAATTAGATATCCGTGTTGAGTCGGTCACTGGAAATGGAGATGGAGAGGCCCAGGAAGAGAAGGGAGATGTCTGAGATGGTCCAGGTGAACTTGAGGTGAAGGTGGAAGGTGTTCGTAAAGTTGATGAACTGTTCAACCTCCTTGTGGGAGCATGAGGTGGCGCTGATACAGTCATCGATGTAGTGGTGGAAAAGATGAGGAATGGTGTTTGTGCAACTGTTCCATGTACCCGACGAAGAGGCAGGCACAGTTGGGACCCATGCGGGTGCCCATGGCTACCCTGTTGGTCTGAAAGAAGTGGGAGGATTCGAAGGAGAAATTGTTGAGGGTGAGGACCAGTTCAGCCAATCGAATGAGTGTGTCTGTGGAAGGGCACTGGTTGGGTCGGCGGGATAGGAAGAAATGGAGGGCTTGGAGGCCTTTGTCATGGCAGATGGATGTGTACAGGGACTGGATGACCATGCTGAAGATGAGGTATTAGGGACCATGAAACCAAAAGTCATGGAGAAGGTGGTGAGTGTGGCTGGTGTCCTGAACGTATGTGGAGAATTCCTGGACAAGGGGGAACAGGATGGTGTCAAGCTATCGGAGATAGGTTCGGTGGAGCAGGAGCAGGCTGAGACAATGTGTCAACCAGGGCAGTCGGGTTTATGAAATTTGGGTAAGAGATAGAACCAGGCAAATGGGGGCTTCTTGAACTATGAGGATGAAGGCTGTGGATGGGAGATCCCCAGAGGTGATGAGGTTGTGTATGATCTGGGAGATGCTGGTTTGGTGATGGGAGGAGGGGTTGTGGTCGAGGGGGCGTTAGGGGTGGCCACCAATTGGTGCCTGGCTTCAGCAGTGTACAGGCTGGTGCGCCAAGCTAAGCAAAGGTTGAGTCACCTTGCCTGTTTTATTTTTGAATCTGAAATGGAGAATAATCGAAATGAAGAATAACTGTTGTGATTCATACACATACTCCTCAAATTCAAAGTTTGGGAGAAGATTTGTAGCTCGGTGCTCATTGTTGTGGTTCTGTTCGCCGAGCTGGGAATCTGTGTTGCAGACGTTTCGTCCCCTGTCTAGGTGACATCCTCAGAGCTTCAGAGCCTCCTGTGAAGCGCTTCTGTGATGTTTCCTCCGGCATTTGTGGTGATTTGTATCTGCTGCTTCCGGTTGTCAGTTCCAGCTGTCCGCTGCAGTGGCCGATATATTGGGTCCAGGTCGATGTGCTTATTGATTGAATCTGTGGATGAATGCCATGCCTCTAGGAATTCCCTGGCTGTTCTCTGTTTGGCTTGTCCTATAATAGTAGTGTTGTCCCAGTCGAATTCATGTTGCTTGTCATCTGCGTGTGTGGCTACTAAGGATAGCTGGTCGTGTCATTTCATGGCTAGTTGGTGTTCATGGATGTGGATCATTAGCTGTCTTCCTGTTTGTCCTATGTAGTGTTTTGTGTAGTCCTTGCATGGGATTTTGTACACTACATTGGTTTTGCTCATGCTGGGTATTGGGTCCTTCGTCCTGGTGAGTTGTTGTCTGAGGGTGGCTGTTGGTTTGTGTGCTGTTATGAGTCCTAGTGGTCGCAGTGGTCACAGAAATGGAGAACACACACTGGATCATCAATGCCACACTCATAGGAATCTGATTCACTAGAGAGGAAGAAAAGGACAATCAACTCCCATTCCTAGACATGATGGTACAGAGAACACCGAACGGAGAATTCACCACAAAGGTATACAGGAAAGCCACATACACAGACCAAGTCCTAAACTACGAAAGCAACCACTCCAACACACACAAAAGAAGTTGCATCAAGACACTGTTCAAAAGGGCCACAACACACTGCAGTACACCAGAACTGCAAAAAGAGGAAGAAGAACATCTCTACAATGCATTCGCCAAAAACGGATGCCCCCGCAATTTCATCAACAGATGCCTAAGGGAAAGACAACAGAATGAAGACATGCCACAACCCAAAGGACTAGCCACACTACCATACATCAAGAGCATTTCCGAGATGACAGCCAGACTACTGTCCTCCTAGAAAGGGGACGAAACGTCTGCAACACAAATTCCCAGCTCGGCGAACAGAACCGCAACATACTCCTTAAATGTTGTACATTGCCTATCCACTGCCATCCCTTTCAGTTATTTCCCTAATCCAACTCATGAAGAAGGGCTCATGCCCAAAACGTCGATTCTCCTGCTCCTTGGATGCTGCCTGACCTGCTGCGCTTTTCCAGCAATACATTTTCAGCTCTGATCTCCAGCATCTGCAGTCCTCACTTTCTCCTAATCCAACTCATGCCTTGTACCCTCATGATTCCCTTTATTTAGATACAGCATCCTGGTTTCAGGATCAACTTCTTCACTGTCCATTTTAATGAATGATTCAATCGTTTTATGATTGCTCTTCCCCAATACACAAGGTTGTTAATTCATTCTTTCTCTTTACAGAGTACCTAATCCAGCAAAGCATGCTCTCTCATTGGTTCCTCAGTATTCTATAAATCATCACGTCAGGTACTCTTTCCCCTCAATATTATTGCTAGCTTTGCTTGGCCAATCTATATGTAGGTTCAGGTCATCCATGATAACAGTTGCACCCTTATTCAATGCACCACAATCTCCTTTACATTGTTGCATCTCTGCTTCTATCTGAGGACCTAAGGCAACTCCCCATCTCCAGCATTTTTAGCCCTTTGACTTTTTTTCAACCATGCAGCTTACCCGTCATTATTTTATGAGCCAATATTCTTATTCACACAACTCCTTCACTTACAATGCCACCCCACCTCCTTCCCCTATTTTTCTGTCTTTCCACATCATTGAATATCCCTCGATGTTCAGTCTCCATTTTCAGTCACTTTGCAGCCATATAATTGTAACTATGTCTTAAATGTGCGTACCTGCCGGTAAGTTTTATTTAAATCAAAGTTGCCTTATTATTTAAGTGATTTATGGTGTAAATAAAGTATAACAGTGATGTGCATACCCCTGCATTATGTTTCTATACTTTGTGTGCATTTTTACATTGATAATGGGGATCTCTTGATTATGTGGGACAATTGACAAACTGACTCACTGCTGGTCCCATAGGCCTGATAATAAAAGGTTTGCTGTTGAAATAACTCCACAGAAGGTGGGTATCCATCACTAAGTCACCCTTTATTAACTCATGAACAGTCTTTTACTTTAGTACTGCCTCATACGGAGCCAGCTCCCAGAGTGTCAGTATCTCTGACACTTCCCTTTTTATCTGTCAGCCAGGGCTCCCTGATTGGACCAGATAAACATCTCCAATCAGGGTACACATATTCTGTGAGGTTCACCTGGCTGACCTTGTTAGAATCACCGTACCTGTATTTACTAACCAGTCCATATGAAATAGAAACAGGAGTAGGCCTTTCACCTTGCTCCACCATCCTCTATGATCACGGTTGATCCGAAATTCATCAGCCTTCCTGCCCTTTCCCCATAACCCTTGATCACCTGACTGATCAAGAATCTCTCTATCTCAGCCTTAAATATACACAAGGACTCTACCCCACACCTCTCTGTGGTAATGAATTCAGGTTGCGCTGTTTTTTCATTGAAATTATTGTAAACACATTGAGGTGCAAGTCTTGTCTTTTTCACCTTGACATTCATCTCAGTCTTAAGGCCCATTTTTTCGTTCCTCTTTTCTCCCACTGCCTTCCACTTTTGCTTCTTCCTTTCCTATCTTTCATTTCATTTCCCCCTTTCTCTGTCTCCCTGATCAAGTTCCCATCTCGCTGCTGTTCCAATTTAAATCACGCTGACTGTAGTGACAAGCAATCCTGTGAGGGTATTGGGTCCCAGTCCTGTCCAGATGCCACCCAAACCGTTTGTACAAGTCGCTCCAGGATGCTCCAATGCCCCAGGAATCCGAATCCGGGCTAACACAATTACTCCAGCCATGTATTTTTCTAATATATCCGGTCATTTCTACATTCCCAGCACATGACACTGAGATAACTACCTTTGAGGACTAAATTTACATCTTAACTTCTACACTCAGCTTCTGGGACATCATCCCTTTTTTTTAACCAATGTCACTGGTGTCAGTATGTGTCATGACCATTGGCTATTCACCCTCCAATCTGGGAACATACCTTTCAGAAATGATGTTCAACTGAGGCTCATCTGCTTCCACCAGGTGAAGGTGAAATGTCCAAAGGGTTATTTCAAGGAACATAGGAACTTGGGTAAAGTGAAAACAATCCAGGTTTGTCCAGCACAAATCACAAAAAGAAGCTGCTGGAAAAACTCAGCAGGTCCGGCAGCATCTGTGAAGAGAAATCAGAGTTAACGTTTCGGATCCAGTGACTCTTCCTCTAGATCTTCCATCCTAATACACTCCAATCCTGGCAAAATCCTGGTTAACCTCCTTTGCACCCTCTCCAAAGCCTCCAAATCCTTCCTACAGTGTGGGGAGCAGAACTGCACCCAGTGCTCCAAATGTGGCCTGACCAAACTCTTCTGTAGCTGCAGCATGACCTGCCAATATTTGTCCTCATAATGGACAGGTGGGGCCCCATTGGTATCATGCTTGGCTACTCATCCAGAGACTCAGATAATATCCTGGGGACTTGTGTTTGAAACTCACCACAACAGCTGGTGGAATTTGAATTCAACAAAATCCGGAATTAAGAGTCTAATGACGCCCACAAATCCATTGTCAATTGTTGGGAAAAACCCTTCTGGTTCAGCGATGTCCTGTCTGGAAGGAAACTGCCATCCTTACCTGGTGTGGCTGACATGTGACTTCAAAACCACAGTCAATGTGGTTGACATGATGAGGCCATTTTTGGAAGACTGCATACAATTCTGGTCACTTTCCCAATAGGAAGGATGTTGTTAAATTGGAAATGGTACAGAAGTGATTCACAAGGATGTTGCTGGGTTTGGAGAGGTTGAGTTATACAGAGAAACTGAATACACTGGGGCTAGTTTCCCTGGATCATCGGTGGCTGAGGGATGACCTTATAGAGGTTTATAAATTCATGAGGGGCATGGATAGGGTAAATAACTGAGATCTTTTTCCCAGGACAGGTGAGTCCAAAACTAAAGGGCATGGTGTTTAAGGTGAGAGGGCAAAGATTTGAAACGGACTTAAAGGGCATCTTTTTCATGCAGAGGGTGGTACGTGTATGGAATGAGCTGCCAGAGGAAGTGGTGGAAGATGGTACAATTACAACATTTAAAAGGCATCTGGATGGGTATGTGAATAGGAACGGTTTGGAGGGATATGGGCCAAGTGCTGGCAAATGGGATTATGTTAGATTGAGATGCCTGGTTAGCATGGACGAGTTACATTGTGGGAAATGTTTCCTTGCTATATGGATCAATGACTTTTAATGACCCTCTGGGCAATTAGGGATGGACAATAAATGCTGGCCTAGCCTGTGACACCCTCATTCTATGAATGAATACAAAAGAATATTCAGTGCCCTGAGCAATGAAAGCAAACATACCTGCAGCATATATCCGTTAATGCATTTGCTTGAAACCTTTTTTTACTAACATATCCACTTGCGTTTCCACTTTCAGAGAGCTATATACTTGCAACCAGAGATCCGGCTGTTTGTCAATACTCCTAAAGGTCCTGCCATTTCCTCAAGACCTGATCAAGTGTACTCTAGAACTCTGTGGGAAGCGAGGGAAGTGATTGTTGGCCCCCTTGCTAAGATACTTGTATCATTGATAGTCACAGGTGAGGCGCCGGAAGACTGGAGGTGGGCAAATGTGGTGCCACTGTTTAAGAAGGGTGGTAAGGACAAGCCAGGGAACTATAGACTAGTGAGCCTGACATCGATAGTGGGCAAGATGTTGGAGGGAATCCTGAGGGACAGGATTTGCATGTATTGGGAAAGGCAAGGACTGATTAGGGATACTCAGCATGGTTTTGTGCATGGGAAATCATGTCTCATGAACTTGATTGAGTTTTTTGAAGAAGTAATGAAGAGGATTGTTGAGGGCAGAGTGGTAGATGTGATCTATGTGGACTTCAGAAGAGCGTTCAACAAGATTCCTCATGGGAGACTGGTTAGCAACATTCAATCATATGGAATACAGGGAGAACTAGCCATGTGGATAGAGAACTGACTCGAAGGTAGAAGACAGAGTGGTGGTGGAGGGTTGTTTTTCAGACTGGAGGCCTGTGACCAGTGGTGTGCCACAAGGATCGTTTCTGGGACCACTGCTTTTTGTCATTTATATAAATGATTTGGATATGAAAATAGGAGGTATCGTTAGTAAGTTTGCAGATGACACCAAAATTGGAGGTGGAGTGGACAGTGAAGAAGATTACCTCAGATTACTACAGGATCTTGATCAGAGGGGCCAATAGCCGAGGTGTGGTAAACGGAGTTTAATTCAGATAAATGTGAGGTGCTGCATTTTGGGAAAGCAAATCAGAACAGGACTTATACACTTAATGGTAAGGTCCGAGGGAGTGTTGCTGAACAAAGAGACTTTGGAGTGCAGGTTCATAGCTCCTTGAAAGTGGAGTCGCAGGTAGATAGGATAATGAAGGCGGCGTTTGGTATGCTTTCCTTTATTGGTCAGAGTACTGAGTACAGGAGTTGGGAGGTCATGTTGTGGCTGTACAGGACATTGGTTCGGCCAGTTTTGGAATATTGTGTGCAATCTAGTCTTCCTATCAGAAGGATGTTGTGAAACTTGAAAGGGTTCAGAAAAGATTTACAAGTATATTGCACGGGTTGGAGTGTTTGAGCTACAGGGATAGGCTGAACAGGCTGGAGCTGTTATACCTGGAGCGTCGGAGGCTGAGGGGTGACCTTATAGAGGTTTATAAAATCATGAGGGGCATGGACAGGATAAATAGGCAAGGTCTTTTCCCTGGGGTGGGGGAATCCAGAACTAGAGGGGTGAGAGGGGAAAGAATTCAAAGTTACCTAAGGGGCAACTTTTTTCACACAGAGGGTAATATTTGTATGGAATGAACTGCCAGAGGATGTGGTGGAGGCTGATATAATTACAACATTTAAAAGACATCTGGATGGGTACAGGAATAGGAAGGGTTTAGAGGGATATGGGCCGGGTGCTGGCAGGTGGGACTAGATTAGGTTAGGATATCTGGTCAGCATGGACGAGTTGGATTGAAGGGCCTGTTTCCGTGCTGTATATCTCTATGCAACTCTAGCATTTGACCTCCCAATTGCATCATCTCACACCTGACTGGATTAAACTCCATCTGTCATTTCTCTGCCCAATATTCCAGTTGATCTATATCCTCCTGTCTGCTTTGACAATCTTCCTTGCTATCCTCAACTCCACCAATGGTCGTGTGAGGAAACACTTTCTTGCCCAGATGGTGATTGGAATCTGACACTCATGTCTATAAGATTGGGAGAGACAGATACCCTCTTAATGTTGAAGAAAATGGGCACTTGTGTTACAACATGGGGTAAACCCTCCTGCTTAATTTAAAACCAGCAACACAGAAAAGATTTATCTCGTGCAGTAAGCTGTAAACATTCGAGTGGCCAAGAACTATGCAAAGTAAACATTAACAACATTATTTCTTAAAGTATAACAAAGAATAATTAACTAACCACTACTTACAATTTCTTTCTCTAACCTATCTTTTAGCTTCCCTTCTATAATACTAGTCTGATAAAACTCCCAATTAAATTTTACAAAAACAACACTTCCTATCTCCAAACCAGGCAGCTGTAGGTTCTTATCATTGGATCTTCCTGTGTCTCCTTTTCTCCTTGTTAGGAATTTCTGCGTTA
This sequence comes from Hemiscyllium ocellatum, assembly GCF_020745735.1. NCBI lineage: Eukaryota > Metazoa > Chordata > Chondrichthyes > Orectolobiformes > Hemiscylliidae > Hemiscyllium > Hemiscyllium ocellatum. The sequence continues at coordinate 129,477,894 of NC_083405.1, forward strand.
CAGGTTACTGATCGAAAAGGGACTTTTAAGGGAGATGTTTTTTCAAGCAGTCTGGTACATGTTATGCTTGGTAGTTCTCCTCTCCACTGTTCAATTTTCCCCGGTCTTATACTCCAGGCAATTGGAATGTGTCATTGGCTTTTAAGATTATCGATATGTTCAATTCAAACTTGATTGAAGTTTGATATGTTTCAGGTATAATTTAAACCGATTGGCTGAATTTGAATTTGCTTTTGTCTCCAGGCAATGAACTAATCGAGTTGTTCAACCCAGTGTTACATTGTTACCTTTTTGAGAACACTTAGTAGTGTGTCTGGTTGTTCTGCTTCTTTTAACTCTTAAAGGTACACCCACGTCTTCATAGAACATAGAACATTATAGCGCAGTATAGGCCCTTCGGCCCTCGATGTTGTGCCGATCTGTCATACCAATATGAAGCCCATCTAACCTACACTATACCATGTACGTCCATATGCTTGTCCAATGACGACTTAAGTGCACTTAAAGTTGGCGAATCGACTACCGTTGCAGGCAAAGCATTCCACACCTTTACTACTCTCTGTGTAAAGAAACTACCTCTGACATCTGTCCTTTATCTATCACCCCTCAATTTAAAGCTATGCCCCCTCGTGCTCGCTGTCACCATACTTGGAAAAAGGCTCTCACTATCCACCCTATCTAACTCTCTGATTATCTTATATGTCTCAATTCAGTCACCTCTCAACCTTTTTTTCTCCAATGAAAACAGCCTCAAGTACCTCAGCCTTTCCTCATAAGACCTTCCCTTCCATACCAGGCAACATCCTAGTAAATCTCCTCAGAACCCTTTCTAAAGCTTCCACATCCTTTCTATAATGCGGTGACCAGAACTGTACTCAATACTCCAAGTGCGGCCGCACCAGAGTTTTGTACAGCTGTAGCATAACCTCATGGCTCCAAGACTCCATCCCTTTATCAATAAAAGCTAAAACAATGTAAGCCTTCTTAACAACCCTGCAACCTGGGTAGCAACTTTCAAGGATCTGTGTACCTGGATACCGAAATGTCTCTGGTCATCTACACTACCAAGAATTTTACCATTCGCCCAATACTTTGCATTCCAGTTACTCCGACCAAAGTGAATCACCTCACACTTGTCCGCATTAAACTCCATTTGCCACCTCTCAGCCCAGCTCTGCAGCTTATCTATATGTCTATGTAACCTACAATATCCTTTGTGACTATCCACAACTCCACAGACCTTAGTGTTGTCTGCAAATTTACTAACCCACCCTTCTACGTCCTCATCCAGGTTGTTTATAAAAATGACGAAAGGCAGTGGACCCAACACCAACCTATGTGGTACATCACTGGTAACTGGACTCCAGGATGGACATTTCCTATCAACCACCACCCTCTGTCTTCTTTCAGCAAGCCAATTACTGATCCAAACTGCTATATCTCCCACAATTCCATTCCTTTGCATTTTGTACAATAGCCTACTGTGGGGAACCTTATCGAATGCCTTGCTGAAATCCATATACACCACATCAACCGGTTTACTCTCATCTACCTGTTTGGTCACCTTCTCAAAGAGCTCAATAAGGTTAGTGAGGCATGACCTACCCTTCACAAAACTGTGCTGACTATCCTTAATCAAATTATTCTTTTCTAGATGATTATAAATCCTATCTCTAACAACCTTTTCTAATCTAGAATGAGAGACCACAGTTTTTGAATCAGGGCTGGTAGATTTAAAGAAAGATATGAGGAGAAACTACTTCTCTTAAAGGTTCGGGAATCTGGGGAAGTCAGTAGCCCAGTGTGTGATGGATGCCCGGACGCAAGGAGGAGATGGATAGGTCTTTAATTCATAAGGCGTTCATGGGTTAAGATGATTGTGTAGGAGAGTGAAGCTGAGACCAAGATAAGATCAGCCATGATCATATATAAAGGCAGAGCAGGCTTGAGCGTCTGAAATGCTTACTTTTGCTCCCAGTTCCAAAACTCTGGCCTATGAAAGGAATGTGTCCAGTCATATTTTAATCAGCTGAGCTAAGCAACTTGAACTCACTAGCTATGACCATATTTAAGACACTGGGCAGTTGAAGAGAAAGGGTTGTGAGACAATCTCAGCTTTAGTGGTCGTAAGTACCTCTTTTCCATGCACAAGCAAATTAAACACCAAAGCAGCAAGAATTGAGAGACCTGCCTCTCCCTCTTCCTCAAACCAATTTTGAGGCCATCCTTAATTCCTTTGGGGAAGATGGTGGTGAGCAGCCTTCTTAAACCACTGCAGTCCTTCAGAAGGGCACATATAGTGATGTTTTACTGTCCACCCATATGTATAGTAAGACAGTAAATTATGAACCGAGCAGTTTCTGTCTCCTGAAAAGATAAATTAAGCATCAACATCTTCGTTACTTTGATGACAAATGCGGAAGCATCACTGAATTCAGCCTTAAGTCAGATAAGTCATCAACCTACACAATCTCTGTACCGCATTAACATAACTGGGTTTTAAATTGGTTAATATATTGTTATGAAGTTGAAGGTGTGTATTGTACCTTTAAGAGAGAGAGTGAATGCTGTTCTAAGTTTAGAGATTTTAAGCACCTATGTATGTTATAAATGGCTGTCCCAGAGTTTACTAGAAACTTGAAAATATGTAACATTTGGCTGTGAAGTGAATATCTGACTTGGTTGCTGTTTTGATATCAATTCAAATTTAACTAGTTTAAATTATGCCCCAGGATACTAAAACCCAATTGAGTTAGAATTTACTGTTTTGCCAATATCGAACCAATGAGGCGATCTGATGTTGGGTATATAAAAATGCGGACATTTTGAAAAACTGCAGAGAGATCAAATGCCATCGAGAGAGAGCCAAGAAATTAGGAAACACCCTCTATTAAAGGTACCTTTTCATATGAAACCTATTCACAATAAAAAGAAAGAAGACAACCCAGGGAAATCTTCAGCTGGAAGACGACACACCAAAGATGACAGCTGCTGTGTGGTTTTGAAATCAAGTTTAATAAGTGTTTTATTGTTATAGAGTTGGGGGCAGATAATAAGCAGTTAAGAGAAAGGGGTCTTAGAGTTGTGAATAACTGTTGTTTAATGTTAATTTTTAGAGATTAAAAAAAACTGATGTTATTTTCTTTAAATAGTGGAATTTCTCTGTCACTTTTTTAAACAGATTACGAGACAAGGTGAAAATGTGTTGCTGGTTAAAGCACAGCAGGTCAGGCAGCATCCAAGGAATAGGAAATTCGACGTTTTGGGTATAAGCCCTTCATCAGGAATGACCTTTACTATGAGACAAGGTGACCTTTTCCGGGTGTTTGGTTTAATTTACGGAGGGTTTCATCACTGTGTTGTAACTGTCTGGGGGCTTAGGTCCAAGATTTGGATTGATTTGGATAGGTTTAGACAGATCCAGTCAGAGATTTGGACAGATTTGAACAGATTTAGGGTACTAAAGGTCCCAGCAGATTTAAACATTGCCAATTATTGTCCTAAATCTGTGAATAAAACTAGGTGAAAAAACATTTATTTAATTTCAGTTACTTGTGGTTGGTTGAATTAAACGTGAGAGAAATGGCTCTTAAAATTGCAAAAGAGGTTCTGGAGTTTGAAGATGTTTCCCAAATTTGCCAAGAAAGTTTAGAAAGACAGAGTAAGGGCAAGAGGTGAGAAGAGCAGTAGAGGTGGCAGATTAATACATATTGGTGCAGAAGGCAAAATTTAGTTTCTGACAAGAATTTCATCCTGTATGGGATAGAAATTGGGAGAAGGGGAGATCTGAAAGTACAAAATGAAGAGTAAAGCAGGCTGGTAATAGTTTACTACAGGCGGGAAAAGATGCCCAAGTGGGTGGAAAGGAGGTGAAAGGCCTCAGGTGTTTTCACTGTAATGGAGTGGGACACCGGAAATTACAGCGCCGGTGGTTTCAGAAGGTGTTTTCACTGTCTGAAGGTGGGACATGTAAAGTCAGAGTGCTGGCTGTTAAAGAAAGGCACTGTAGGAAACGATGTGGCAAAAGAGGCTAAGCCAGTACATTTAGTGAAAGTAGGAAAGGAAACCCTAAGAAGAGCCAAGGAGCTGCAGGAGAGTGCACAGCCTCAGCAGGGGCTGGGCATGGAGTTATTGCCTGACCTCTATAAAGAATTTGCCTCTGTGGGTAAAGTTTATTCAGGAAGAACAGGGGAGAAGGAAAGAAGTTATAATTTTGAAAGATAAGGGATCTAATCAGTCTCTAATAGACAAATGTGTTTGTACTCTTTCTGACATGTTACCCAAGAGAATGGTAATTTGTGGAATAGATGGACAGGAATTTAGCAACTGCCCGTGTAATATCAGGTTGGAGTGACAAACTAAAACTGGGAAAGTAACAGTGGGAGTGATTGACAGACTGTCAGTTCCAGGAATACAGTTTGTTCTTAGGAATGATTTAACAGGACCCTAACCCTATCACAGGTGACATCCCTTGTTGTGCAGAAGCCCAAGGAAGACCAGGGAACTGGGTAATTAAAAGAAAAATACCCTGGAGTTTTTCCAGACTCTGTAGCAACAAGATCCCATATCCCAAGATGCAGCAAGAGGCAAAAACTAAAGAGAAAGATGAAGGAGTTGAGGTTCAGTGAGCTGACATCCTGTTTGATGTAATCGTGCAGGACAAACCTAAACAGGCAGGTCAGACAGAAGTATTTACTCCTGAAAGATTAATGGATCTACAACAGAAAGACGAGACAATAAAAGATGTATGTATTGAACCATACTCAGAAAAGGAATCAGAATGTATTCCTGAAGGTTATTATCTTAAAGATACAATTCCAAGATGAAAATGGAGACCACGGCAGGTTAGTGCAGAGGAGAAATGGGCGAAAGTGCACCAGATTGTGTTGTCACATACAGACAGGAAGTGTTACGGGTAGCACATGAACTACCTGTAGGAGGTCACTTAGGTCACCTAGGAAGACTCAGGCGAAGGTACAAAAGCTTTTCTATTGGCCTGGACTGCACAAGGATGTGGTTACATTTTGCCATACATGTCACTTTTGTTGTCATTTCTCGCATTTGAAGAACCTTTCACATGTGTTATGATTGATGGTGTAGGTCCCCTCCTTAAAACTGAAAGTGGGTACCAATACTTGCTAATCATCATGGATGTGTCTACCAGATTTCCAGAGGCAATTCCATTATGGAGTATCGAGGCAAAAAGGGTGGTAGAGGAGCTAGTATCTTTCTTTACACAGTATGGACTACCCAGAGAGATTCAGTCAGACCATGGGTATAGTTTTACTGCTGGGCTGTTTAAGGAAGTCATGGCTAGCTTAAGCATACAGCATTTTAAATCAAGTGTGTACCATCCTGAATCTCAGGGAACTTTGGAAAGGTGGCATCAGACCCTGAAGACCACGTTAAGAGCATACTGGCAGGGTTACCCAGATGATTGGGATAAAAGTATCCCATTTGTATTGTTTTCCAATAGAGATGCTCCAAACAAATCTACTCAGTTTACTTCCTTTGAATTAATATTCAGATGAAGTGAGAGGGCCTTTGAAATTAAGTCAAGAAAAATTGACAGGACCGAAGTCAGAGATCTCACACTGGGATCATGTAACTGAAGTGAGGGAAAGAGTAAATCAGATAGGTGAGTTAGCTAAACAATACCTGAAGGGGGCACAGCATAGAATGAAGCAAGTGGCAGATAAGAATCTAAAATTCAGACATTTTCCTGTGGGGATGATGTATTAGTATTGTTACCAGTGTTAGGAGATCCCTTCAAAGCCAGGTTTAGTGGTCCCTGTCAAAGTGAGAAAAAGTTGAGTCAGATGAACCGTCTGGTAAAGACCAGATAGAGAAAAAAACTGAATCGGGTATGTCATATGAATATGGTGAAACCTCACTATAATAGAGACTGGTAGCTGGAGAAACAGATGTTAGCTACTGCCGCACAGAGTGAAGAATCAAATCCAGATATCAGGAAGTTTGATGTGCCTCAAAATATGTTAAATGATGAGTGAACTAACTGTCTTAAGACTAAAGAACCCAGTTGAAAGGTTTGTTACTGCAGTTTGAGAACATATACAGGAATAAGATGGGGAGGACTAATACTATTGTGCATGAGGTAGAAGCAGGGAATGCTGTTCCAATAAAACAACACCCCTACAACACTTAAGCCTCTCAAAGCCACACAGGTTCAGAAGGAAGTGGATGCGATGCTCAGTGAAGATATCATCGAATTGATTCAGACTGAGTAGAGTTCGCCGATTGTGTTAGTTCCCAAACCTGACGGGACTGAACGATTTTGTGTGGACTATCAGAAAGTCAATGCCTTAACAAAACTGGACTCCTACCCAATACTAGGATTGGAGGACAGTATAGGGAAAGCTGGACAAGCCACTCACATCACTAAGTTGGATTTACTGTATGGTTATTGGCAGGAACCTTTATCAGAGAAGGCGAAAGACATTTCTGTATTTGTGACCTCTAATGGGCTGTACCAATTCAAAGTGATGCCCTTTGGAATGAAGAATACACCAGCCACACTGCAAAGACTCATGAACAGTTGTGGCCAGGTTAACAAACTGTGCAGTTTATCTGGATGATGTAGTGATCTTTGATGAGTCATGGAAAGATCACATGGTACAGTTCACAGAGCTCTTTGAATGATTGCGAGAAGCAAAACTGGCAATAAACTTAAAGAAAACAGAATTCGCGACGGCAGAGGTGATGTTCTTGGGACATAACATTGGTCATGGAAGGTTGACCTGAAGGAGCGCCTAGACAAAGGCCATCAAGGAACCCTCTAAACACTGTAATCTCTGTCTGCATTGTGTGTGTGTGTGTGTGTGTTTGTGTGTGTGTGTGTATATGCATGTATGAGAGTGAGACAGAGAGTGTACTTACTGAATGTGCACATGGGGAGTGGAACTTTTTAAAATTATTTTATTTAACTAGCTCAAGCAGAATTTGTTTTATTCAGTCATGGTTTGCGGCTAGGCCAGCAGTTATTGCCCATCCCTATTTACCCTGGAGAAGAGTATGGGTGGTAAGGTGGCTCAGTGGTTAGCACGACTGCCTCATAGTGCTAGTGACCTGGGTTCAATCCCAGCCTTGGGCAACTGTCTGTGTAGAGTTTGCACAAATCACTGTGTTTGTGTGGGTGTTCCCTGGGTGCTCTGGTTTCCAAACCTCTGCAAGATAGATGAATTGGCCAAGCTAAATTGCCCATAGTGTTCAGGGATGTGTAGGTCAGTTGCATTGGTCAGAGGTAAATGTAGAGTACAGGGGTCTGGGTGGGATACACTTCAGAGGGCTAGTGTGGACCTGTTGGGCCAAATGGCCTGTTTTCATTCTATAGGGATTCTATGAAGGTGGTGCTGTGCTGGCTTCTTGAATGACCACAGTCCATGTGCTGCAAGTCGGCTCACAATGCCGTTATGCTCTTTTCCAGACAGTATTCTTGTTGAGAATTGAACTTAACAATTAACGTAAGAAATGAAGGTTGCATTTGAGAATGAGCTGTCTCTCTCTCTCTCTCTCTTTTTATTTTAAAGAAAACATGCCTGCATTTTAAAGTCACAGTAGTTAAACAGTTAAACACTCATCGAATTGGCAAGCCCGGCATTTTGTGAAGTTACTGTTGTGCCTGAACATGGAGAAGGAAGCCATCCTACCCTAGTTGTTAGTCTGCACTCATTAAGCAAAGGGATGGAAAGTGTAATAGCGCTAGTGAGCAGAGCTTATTCAGTGCTGAGCTGCAGAATCTGCTCACCAGTGCTGAACTGGGTTCCCCCAGGATAAACTGAGTCCCAAATTCATCACAGCCTTCGTCCAATCATGGACGGAACAGCTGAATTGCTGAGGTAAGGTGAATGACTGCTGAAAATGTGTTGCTGGTTAAAGCACAGCAGGTTAGGCAGCATCTAAGGAATAGGAAATTCGATGTTTCGAGCATAAGCCCTTCATCAGGAATGGTGAATGACTGCCAAGAATGCCAAGGTAATGGTTAACCTAGTGTGGCTTGAAGAAGCTCTGGTAAAACAGGTCTGATCCAAAACAGTTGTGAAACACTGCACCAGTTGGAGTTATGCTGAGAGTACGATCGATTGTTGAAAAATGAATCATCTCTACCCAAAGAGACTGTTGCAGGAGTTTCTCAGAATAGTGTCTGAGGCCTAACCATTTTCAGCGAACTCAGTCACTTTTCCCTCAGTCATATGGTCAGAACTAAGAGGGCTAACTGGGTGGCACAGGTGGCCCAGTGGTTAGCACTGCTGCCTCACAGCGCCAGAGACCCGGGTTCATTTCCCGCCTCAGGCGACTGACTGTGTGAAGTTTGCACGTTCTCCCCGCGTCTGTGTGGGTTTCCTCCGGGTGCTCCGGTTTCCTCCCACAGTCCAAAGATGTGCGGGTCAGGTGAATTGGCCATGCTAAATTGCCCGTAGTGTTAGGTAAGGGGTAAATGTAGGGGTATGGTGGGTTGAGCTTCGCCAGGTTGGTGTGGACTTGTTGGGCCGCAGGGCCTGTTTCCACACTGTAAGTAATCTAATTTAATCTAATCACCACTGCCTCACAGTGGCAGGGCCCCGTGGTCCAACTCCACCCTCAGTCAACTGTCTGTGCTGAGTTTATACGTGGTTCCCCCTATATGAGGGGGATTGCTAAGTTTCCTCCCACAGTCTAAAGCCGTGCAGGCTAGGTAGATTGGCCAAGCTAAATTGTCCAGGGGTGTGTGAGCCAGGTGGGTTAGGCATGGCAACTGCATTGTGATCAAGTAGGAGGCTGCGTGGGATGCTCTTAGGTGGACTTGATGGGCTGAGTGGCCTGCATCCATACTGTAGGGATTCGATGATTGCAGAGTGCTCAGTACCACCATTTTGCAATTGCTGAAATAACAGAGCAGTTTACACCTGTAAATTGCACAAACCTAGACAAACTTGGATTCTTAAGCAGCAAGTTTCATCGATGCCACATGTGTACCAGGCATCTCTCTAAACAGGAGATGGCCTGACCAGTTCGCCATGATGTTCCAAGGAATTGTCATATCCCCTGGGCAAGATGCATTATGGGTTCACTAGAAACTAGCTGGGAGAAACAGCAAGACTGAGGCAATGCATTCTGAAATAACTGACATCCCAACACCTTCAGGATCCAAGTGTGATGGAATACTCTTCATTCACCTGAGTGCATGCAACTCCAACTATACTCCTGATGCTTTCCCCATCCAGGACAAAGCAACCTGCTCGACTGGCACCCCATCCACTTACCCAGAAAGACAAGGGGAGCAAGTGCACAGGTACGGCACCGTCGCCTTGTCCAGTAGATCACAAAACATCCTGACTTGGAGATCCACCATTGTTGCTTAGTCAAAATCCTTGAACACTTACCTGAATGTGTTTCATCAGTGGACTCCAGTGTTCATAAGGACAGCTCAGCACCACCTCCTCAAGGGCAATTAAGGATTGGTAATGATGCTAGTCTCGCCAACAAAATCCATATCCTGTGAAGGAAGTATCTTTTTTAAATTTCTTGGCAGTTATTACTTCCAGACTTAGTAAGTCATGCCAGCAGTCTGTCCGGGATGGTTAAACATATCAATGTACAAATTTATTCCTGCAGCACATTTGATAGCTATGTTTCTAGCCCTCAATTAAACTACATCAAAAATTCAATGAACAAAGGGAGGACAATGTGTTAGAGTAGTGCCCCTCAAGTTCACTTAAATTTACTTTGAATCTTAAGATGAAAAGTCATCAGACTCTGACTGTTTTGATAATGCTTGGTATAGTTTAAGGAACTTCAAACCATTTTTAAAGCTATGGATATCCAAACATGAGTTGGTAGTTAATTGATAGATTCGCTCGGAGATCACAATGTGGCATCTATGGGAAATTTAATCATTGTGCCAATAAAGTAAATATACCAGAACTCTTCTGTATTTTTAATCAATATCTCAGGACAGGCTTAGATAAGGAAGAACAAAATACTGCTAATGTAGTAAATAAGGATACCAAGCCAAACAAGGCTATGGGCCAAGTACTGGAAAATGGGATTAGATTAATTGGGTGGTTGTTTTTGACGGGTCCAGACAATCGGACCTGGTCTCTTGCACTTTTCTGAAGTCCAAAAATGTTACGTTATGTTTCCCAGTACCTATCCAATTTAATACTGCAAGTTGCCACTGGATCTGTTCCCACCAGCCTTTCAGGCAATTTTTTCCACACTGTAACACTTCATTGTGTTAAATAATAACATCTTAGCCCTTTCCTTGCATTTGATTGATTTACTATATCAAGCTCAAAGCTGTTTCATAGAAACTGACAGGCAGGAGGCTGAAAGAATGCAGCTAGCCAGGCAGCATCAGGAGGTGGAGACGTTGATGTTTCAGGTGTAACTCTTCTTCAGGACTTGGGGTGGGTGTGTGGGGGGAGCTGCAGATAAATGGGGTGGCGGAGGCAGGATGGTGAGGTAGGGATGGGTGAAGCTGAAAATGTGTTGCTGGTTAAAGCGCAGCAGGTCAGGCAGCATCCAAGGAACAGGAGATTCGACATTTCGGGCATAAGCCCTTCATCAGAGTAACTAGGGAGAGAATAGGGCCCCTCAAAGATCAGTCCTGATGAAGGGCTTATGCCCGAAACGTCGATTCTCCTGTTCCTTGGATGCTGCCTGACCTGCTGCGTTTTAACCAGCAATACATTTTCAGCTCTGATCTCCAGCATCTGCAGACCTCACTTTTTACTTAGGGATGGGTGAAGACAGGTAGAGGGTACAACCTGGTTGGTCAATGGGAGGAAGGAATCCGGTTGGTGGTTGAGTGCAGTGGAAGGGAGGGGGAGGGGCTGAGAAGGAAGTCGGGGATGGGGAGGGAGGTTATTTGAAATTGGAGAACTCAGTGTTGAGTCCTCCAGGCTGTAGGGTGCCCAGGTGGAAGATGAGGTTGGTGTCAGCACCCTATTGATTGGATAGGTTTCCGAGTTAGCGATTGTGGTTTTATTAGTGATTATACCTTTGCTCCTACATGTGACACACCCACAAACTGCTGTGTGACGGACAATCAGTTCATTGGATTTTTGTTTTCATTTGTGCTCATTTCTGTTGGGAACAGCGGGTGTTTGCCTAGACACTGGGGGAATCTCCCAGCAGTAAGTAACTATGTTCAAAATTCACAATGGGATCCACAAGCAGACTTGACCTGGAATGTGAATTTCCTGTAGGTAGGGAGTAGGAAATGCATGGAATGGGCTCCAATGGAAAGCTGACAGAGGCAACATGCCCAGAGTAAAGTGAATCTGTACCGAGAAGGAAATTCGGAATAGTGAACGGGATATTCTTCCCTCGGGAATCTATTCACCCGACATGATGAGTGCTAATACACAGAACATAGAACAGTACAGCACAGTACAGGCCCTTTGGCCCTCGATGTTGTGCCGACCTTTTATCCTACTCTAAGATCAGACTAACCTACACACCCTTCATTGTACTATCTTCCATGTGGCTATCCAAGAGTCACTTAAATGTCCCTAATGTATCAGACTCTGCTACCACTGCTGGCTGTGCATTCCATGCACCCACCACTCTCTGCGTATAGAACCTACCTCCCCTAAACCTTCCTTCAATCACCTTAGAATTATGTCCCCATGTGATAGACCTTTCTGTAATGGTTCTGTTTGCCGAGCTGGAAGTTTTTGTTGCAAACGTTTCGTCCCCTGGCTAGGAGACATCATCAGTGCTGTGGAGCCTCCTGAGAAGCGCTTCTTTGATGTTTCTTCCGGCATTTATAGTGGTCTGTCCTTGCCGCTTCCGGGTGTCAGTTTCAGCTGTCCGCTGTAGTGATTGGTATATTGGGTCCAGGTCGATGTGTCTGTTGATGGAATTTGTGGATGAATGCCATGCCTCTAGGAATTCCCTGGCTGTTCTCTGTCTGGCTTGCCCTATGATAGTAGTGTTTTCCCAGTCGAATTCATGTTGCTTGTTGTCTGAGTGTGTGGCTACTAGGGATAGCTGGTCGTGTCGTTTCGTGGCTAGTTGGTGTTCATGTATGCGGATTGTTAGCTGTCTTCCTGTTTGTCCTATATAGTGTTTTGTGCAGTCCTTGCATGGTATTTTATGAACTACATTAGTTTTGCTCATGTTGGGTATTGGCTCCTTTGTTCTAGTAAGTTGTTGTCTGAGCGTGGCTGTTGGTTTGTGTGCCGTTATGAGTCCTAGGGGTTGCAGTAGTCTGGCTGTCAGTTCTGAAACGCTCCTGACGTATGGTAGTGTGGCTAGTTCTTTTGGTTGTGGCATGTCCTCGTTCCGTGGTCTATCTCTTAGGCATCTGTTGATAAAGTTGCGCGGGTATCCGTTTTTGGCGAATACCTTGTATAGGTGTTCCTCTTCCTCTTTTCGCAGTTCTGGTGTACTGCAGTGTGTTGTAGCTCTTTTGAATAGTGTCCTGATGCAGCTTCGTTTGTGTGTGTTGGGGTGGTTACTTTCATAGTTTAGGACTTGGTCTGTGTGTGTTGTTTTCCTGTGTACCCTTGTGGTGAATTCTCCGTTCGGTGTTCTCTCTATTAACACGTCTAGGAATGGGAGTTGGCTATCCTTTTCCTCTTCTCTCGTGAATCGGATGCCTGTGAGTGTGGCGTTGATGATCCGGTGTGTTTTTTTCTATTTCCGTGTTTTTGATGATTACGAAAGTGTAATCGACATATCTGACCCAGATTGAATTTGTGGTAGGGCTGTTTGTTCTAACCTTTGCATAACTGCCTCTGCTATGAGTCCCGAGATTGGTGATCCCATGGGTGTTCCGTTGATTTGTTCGTATGTATGATTGTTGAATGTAAAGTGTGTAGTGAGGCATAAGTCCAGTAGTTTAAGTATGCCGTCTTTGTTGATAGGTTCCGCCTCCTGTTTTCTGTTATGTATGTCCAGTAGGTTGGCTATTGTTTCTCTGGCTAGGGTTTTGTCAATCGAAGTGAACAGTGCCGTCACGTCGAATGAGATCATGGTTTCTTCTTTATCTATGTGTGTATTCCTGATGGCGTCCAAGAATTCCTGTGTTGATTGTATGGAGTGTTTGGATCCGCTGACCAGGTGTTTCAGTTTCTGTTGTAGTTCTTTGGCCAGTTTGTATGCTGGTGTCCCTGGTAGTGATACTATGGGTCTGAGTGGGATGTCTGGTTTGTGTACTTTGGGTAGTCCATAGAATCTGGGGGTGTTGTTGCTTTCCGGTTTCATTCTTCGTAGGTCCGCTTTGGTTATCTGTCCGTTTTTTTGTAGATTCCTTAGAGTGTTATTTATTCTATTGGTGAGTTGTGGTGTGGGGTCCGAATCCTTCATTTGGTAGGTGTTGGTGTCTGCTAGTAGGTGTTGTGTTTTTTTTGATGTAGTCTGATTTATCTAGGATGACAGTCATTCTGCCTTTATCTGCTGGTAGTATGATTATGTTCTTATCATTTCTGAGTGCTTTCAGTGCTTCCCTCTCCTTGGTGTTGAGGTTATGTGTTTGTCTTTTTCTTATCATCATAGGTACGACAGTTTGTCTCACTGTTTGTTGTGTCTCTTCAGTCAGTCCATTGTTCCTGAGTGTGCATTCTAGTGCTGCTAGGAAGTCTGCTTTCTTGGCGTCCCTGTGGTTGTAGTTGAGTCCCTTGGTCAGTATAGTTCTTTCCGTGTCTGTGAGCTGTCTGTGGGAGAGGTTTTTAACCCAGGTGTGTGTTGTAGTGTCCTCTTTTTTGTGTGTTAGTTTGGCCAGTTTTTCTTTTAGTGCCGTTTTTTTTGCGATGTGTTGTCCTGTTCTGTCCTATAGTGACAGCCTGTTCTATGGTCCGGGTCCATTCATGATTAGCGGTCTTTGAAATTAACGACTTTTGGCGTGCAATTTCTTGTTTGTATTTGTGCAGTCGGTTGTGAGAGTCTGTGATCATTACCTGGATCATCCTGAGTCCGTTCTGCTTGGCTGTCTCCCTGGCTTGTGGATTATTGACTGGTGGTCTGTACCTGACACATTGTGGAAGGATTTGATTTTTTCGGCATTCGTGTAGAAACCGGAGTTGTTCATATGTTGCGCTTAGGCGGTTAGCGCAGGATTCCCATTTCCTGGCTTGTCTCAGCGTCTCTCGCCCGTAAGTGTTCAAAGTTTGTGCGAAGGTTTGTAGCTCGGGTGCTTGTTGTAATGGTTCTGTTCGCCGAGCTGGAAGTTTTTGTTGCAAACGTTTCGTCCCCTGGCTAGGAGACATCATCAGTGCTCTGGAGCCTCCTGAGAAGCGCTTCTTTGATGTTTCTTCCGGCATTTATAGTGGTCTGTCCTTGCCGCTTCCGGGTGTCAGTTTCAGCTGTCCGCTGTAGTGATTGGTATATTGGGTCCAGGTCGATGTGTCTGTTGATGGAATTTGTGGATGAATGCCATGCCTCTAGGAATTCCCTGGCTGTTCTCTGTCTGGCTTGCCCTATGATAGTAGTGTTTTCCCAGTCGAATTCATGTTGCTTGTTGTCTGAGTGTGTGGCTACTAGGGATAGTTGGTCGTGTCGTTTCGTGGCTAGTTGGTGTTCAACTCCTAGCCAGGGGACGAAACGTTTGCAACAAAAACTTCCAGCTTGGCGAACAGAACCACTATGACTCTTGTCTTTTCACACAAGTTTCATTCTCCTCTTTTTAACTCTGCCCACACTGTACTATTTAAACCTATTGAGTAGCAGTTCTGTAACACCATCACAAATATGCTCCAAAGTTTTAAAACTCTTACACAACAAAGAGCTTTGTTCAACCAGATGGGTTTTAACAACATGAGGAGAGTTCTTATTGATACCATGCATCAGACCTCAATTCTAGATTTATTCATTCAGGTTTGACTTAACCAGGAGCTGTGCTGGATATGAAGACAGGTGCCAGAACATTAGCCTGGATTTATGAACCCTGACGTTACCAGATCACAGCCTCACCATTCTTTGTGGGATCTTGCTGTGTCCAGTTCAATTGCCAATTTTGCGTGGTCAGCCACAGTTGATTTATTTAATGTAATTTGTTCCCAGTTATCACGGGGATGTCCTGGTGGTGATCTGTAGGTTATTAATCCAAACGAGCTGGAGATCTGGGTTCAAATGCTGCCATGGCAGGTGACAGAGTTTACAGTTTAGAGTCTAGAATTTAGAGCCTAGTGATGACTGTGAAATTATTGATGGTTGTCAGGAAAAATCCACTTGGTTCACCAATGCCCTTTATGAGGAAGTAAAATGCCATCCTTTCCTGGCCTGACCTCCATGTGACTCCAGCCCCACCGAAATGGGGTTGAGTCTTAATTGCCCTCTGGGCAATTAGGGATGGGCAATAAATGTTGGCCAAACCAGAGATGCCCATGTTTCATGAATGAATAAATAAAAGCCAGGAGGAGGATGGGACCACGTACTGTCAATGGATTTGGGAATAGTTGCCATTCCGGACAGGAATGTCTCAATCATATGGAGGATGGTGGGTTAGTGTAGGTTAGGTGGGCTTGGATTGGCGCAATCTCGATGGCCAAAGGGCCTGTACTGCGCTGTATTTTTCTATGTTCTATGTTTCTATGTTCTAATGCGGATTCAGAGAAGCAGAATATTTTCATGCTGCACCTTTGGATAGCAACCTGAGTTATGACAGTGCCCTTTGAGAGATTGTTCTCGTGGAGGGTTTGAGCTATAGGGAGAAGCTGAGTAGGCTGGGGCTGTTTTCCCTGGAGCATTGGAGGCTGAGGGGAGACCTTATAGAGATTTATAAAATCATGAGGGGCATGGATAGAGTGAATATCCTGGCTGTTCCCCAGGATAGGGGAGTCCAAACCTAGACAGCATAGGTTTAAGAAGAGAGGGGAAAGATTTGAAAAGGACCTGAGGAGCAACTTGTTTACACAGAGGGTGGTACGTGTATGGAATGTGTTGCCAGAGGAAGTAGTGGAGGCTGGTACAATTACTGCATTTAAAAGTCATCTGGATGGGTATATGAGTAGGAAGGTTTAGAGGGAAATGGGCTAACTGGGAAATGGGATTAGATGGATTTAGGATATCTGGTCAGCATTGATGAGTTGGACCGAAGGGTCTGTTTCTGAGGTGTGCAACTCCATGACTCTATGGTTCTCCTGGCTTTTGAATCCTGACACACAGATTGGATTTGTTGGGGTTTTCTGAGTTTCTCTCGCTGGTGTATTGTTGGAGTGCACCCAATATAAGCAGAGTAAGGTGTTGTTTATATTTTTAATCTGCTGTCCTTACTGAGTGTGACCAACATGTGACTCCATATAGTTAGCACTTACCATTCCATTGGAGTAACCACTCAGTTGTATCAGGCCACTACAGAATTGAATAGTTCCAGTCTGCCTATAGCATATGGATGACGGGGTTCCAAGAAGAGAGCTCACCACCACCTTCTCAAGGGATGGCTGTAAAATGTTGGCCTATCCAGTGACACCCACAAATCTTGAATAAAGAGAATAAGTGTTTAGTAACTTTTGCAATGTAGGGAATGACAGCCAATCTGTGCACTGCAAGTGTCCATATAAAACAATGTAAAAACTGAAATAACTCCATGAAGGCTGGTATCCTGTCACCAAGTCACCCATTATTTACATGTGCACAGCACATGACACTGATCCAGCTCCCTCAGAGCCAGCTCTCAGAGTGAACTGAACCTCTGACATTCCTGTCTATATCTGTCAGCCAGAGGTCCCCGATTGGACCAGATTAACAGCCTCAGTCAGGGAACTCAGATTCTATGAGACCCACTTGGTTGACCTCATTACAGACACTACAATAACAATCAGCCTCCTTGTGATGTTGAAAAAAACAAAAACGGAAATCATTCCAAAGATTTGTTGAAATGTTAACTCTTTTTCTCTATGCACAGATTCCGCTAGAGCAGCTGAGTTTCTCCAGCAGTTTCTGTTTCTGCTTGTTTTCAATCGTTAGCATCCATATTCCTTTGTTTTATTTTGGTGCTGTTGTTTGAGTGATGAATGTTGGACTAATCGCTGGAGGTAACTCCACCCTGAGTCCTTTTAGGTCTGCCTGAGATTGGATGTTACATGATTTTGGCATTGTAGAACATTGAACAGTACGTCGCAGTACAGGCCTTTCGGCCCTCGATGTTGTGGCAGCCTTTTATCCTACTCTAAGATCAGACTAACCTACATACCCTTCATTGTTCTACCTTCTGTATGCCTATCCAAAAGTCACTTAAGTGTCCCTAATGTCTCTGACTTTACTACCACTGCTGGCAGTGCATTCCACACACTCACCACTCTCTGTGTAAAGAACCTACCTCTGACACCTTCCTCCAATCACCTTAAACTTATGCCCCTTCATGATACAACTTTCTGACATGGGAAAAAGGCTCTGTCTATCCAGTCCATCTATCCTTCTCATCATCTTGTACACCTCGATCAAGTCACCTCTCATCCTTCTTCACTCCAGTGAGAAAAGCCCTAGCTCTCTCAACCTTTCTTCATGTGGTCAGATGTTATGCTGTCAGAACATCACATGGCCAATCCCCTAAGGATACCTATGAGAGATACAGAGACACACAATCAGCCCTTGCAACGGACAGCAAATATCTCCTCCTGTTGAGGGGGCTCGAGGAGGTTACAGAGACAGAGAGAGGAGCGAGGGCATGAAGGGAGTTCTAAAAAACTTTAAACAATTTTCAAATTGAACCTGGACTCCACGTGGGTCAATGGCACAGCCGCAAGTCTCTAGGAGTTGTCATGTTTTGAATGCATTCCTTTCTCCTTGCTGTAAGTTGCGGTTTACGTGAGAGGAATAATCAAAACCACTTATTTGCAGCTTTTGCACAGACAGGAACCTTTGCAGGCCAAGTGGAAAATTAGAGTGACTGTGAGAATAACATCCAGCCTGCTTTCTCAATGATTGACAGGCTCCCTGAGATGTACACTGGGACCGCCTGCACTCTTCACACCTGGCAATTAGCTTGCTTATAAACTATTTACCTTCACAAACTTCCACCACTTGAACTGGGAATGATCCTCAGGTTATCTGATATATTCATCCTTGCAAATTGGACCAGAGTGCCTGTGGGTACTGGGTATAACAACATCAGAAATATCTTTGTGAAACTTGTCTTGTGCTGGAGTCCTAAGTCTATTTTGGAACTGCTGTGAGAACATTGTTAGAAGTGGGAACTGCTTTGTATTTTCCCTGCACTGAGATTTGATGGATGTCAGTGTCTACAGAGTTCTCTTGCAGTTTCACGCCTGCATTTTCTCTGTTACATTTAACTCTGCCTTCTGAAATAATCTCTTCTTTTAACTTTTTTCTTTATTTTTCGACTTTACACGAAGAGCTGTAATGTTGAATTTTTAACTTTTTTTCCTTATTTTACTACTTTGTACCAAAGGGTTTATAACAAGTTACTTTTGCCCCTAAGGTGGCACTGGGAATGACAACATTATACACTTTTCACTGCACCCCTGTATCCCTGTACATATGAAAATAAAATCGAATTCTAATTCTAATTAAAAACTGAACTGTCAAAGTGAAGTGCCTGTTGCTGCAGCAGGGAGTTTGCACGCGATGAGGCAGTACTTCTGTTAGCGTCCTAAACTAAAGACTAGATGTGGGTAATGTGGTATTGAAAGATTCAACGGACATTTTTAGATAGATTAGACTTACAGTGTGGAAACAGGCCCTTCGGCCCAACAAGTCCACACCGACCCGCCGAAGCGCAACCCACCCATACCCCTACATTTACCCCTTACCTAACACTACGGGCAATTTAGCATGGCCAATTCACCTAACCCGCACATCTTTGGACTGTGGGAGGAAACCGGAGCACCCGGAGGAAACCCACGCAGACACGGGGAGAACGTGCAAACTCCACACAGTCAGTCGCCTGAGTCGGGAATTGAACCCGGGTCTACAGGCGCTGTGAGGCAGCAATGCTAACCACTGTGCCTTTCTTACAGCTCCTGCTATATCTGTATGTATTACGGTCACAAGCAAGTTGGTGTTCAGGCCAATGAAGTATCATGTTTTCATCTGTGTGTCTGCTTCAAGTGAAGGTGGAGGCTGACACTTTCATAACCTCAGGTCACGTTCCACATTGCAATGATGACATTGTGAGCATGTGACTTCGGATAGACTGACATACCCCAGGAAAGGACCTTGCTTATTTACCCTTCGTGATTTTATAAACCTCTATAAAGTCACCCCTCAGCCTCTGATGCTCCAGGGAAAACAGCCCCAGCCTGTTCAGCCTCTCCCTATAGCTCAAATCCTCCAACCCTGGCAACATCCTTGTAAATCTTTTATGAATAGGTACCTGGGACTTTGATGTTGTGGCCATTTCGGAGACATGGATAGAGCAGGGTGAGGAATGGATGTTGCAGGTTCCAGGGTATAGATCTTTCATTAAGATCAGGGAAGGTGGTAAAAGAGGCACAGGTGTGGCCTTGTTAGTCAAGGATAGTATAACGGTGGCTGAGAGAACTTTTGGTGAGGACTCGTCTACTGAAGTAGTGTGAGCTGAGGTTAGAAACAGGAGAGGAGAGGTCACACAGCTGGGAGTTTGTTATAGGCCTCCACAGAGTTCCACAGAGGTAGAAGAGAGGATTGGCAAAATTATTCTGGGTATGAGTGAAAGGAACAGGGTGGTCATTATGGGGGACTTTAGCTTCCCCAACATTGACTGGAAATGCTATGACTCTAGTATGTCGGATGGATCAGTTTTTGTCCAATGTGTACAGGAGGGTTTCCTGACACAGTATGTCAGAAGGCTGACAAGAGGAGAGGACCCACTGGATCTGGGACTTAGTAATGAACCAGGCCAGGTGCTTGACTTAGTGGCAGGAGAAAGTCACCATAATTCAGTTACGTTTAGTTTAGCAATGGAAAGGGATAGGTACATGCCACAGGTCAAGAGTTATCGATGAGGCAAGAGCAATTATAATATGATTAGGCAAGAATTAGGATGCATAGGATGGGGTAGCAAAATGCAGGGGTAGCAGACAATGAAAATGTGCAACTGGTTTAAGGAACAGATATTGTGTGTCCTTGACATGTATGTCCCTGTCAGGCAGGGAGGAAGTGATATGGTAAGGGAACCATGCTTTACAACAGAAACCGCATCTCTTGTTAAGCAGAAGAAGGAGGCTTATATGTTGATGAGGCAAGATGGTTCAGATGAGGCAATGAAGACTCCACCTTGGAGGATGGTCACCTGAAGATCCGAGGCTGCATGTCCTGGACCACTGAAGTGTTCCCCAACTGGGAGGGAACCCTCCTGTCTGTTGATTGTTGTGCGGTGTCCATTCATCCGCTGTCATAGCCTTTGCTCAGTTTCCCCAATGTACCATGCCTCCGGACATCCTTGCCTGCAATGTATAAGATAGACAACGTTGGCTGAGTTGTCTGACTCAGCCTCGGACCTTCGGGTGACCATGCTC
The DNA here is from genome assembly GCF_020745735.1 of Hemiscyllium ocellatum. NCBI lineage: Eukaryota > Metazoa > Chordata > Chondrichthyes > Orectolobiformes > Hemiscylliidae > Hemiscyllium > Hemiscyllium ocellatum. The sequence continues at coordinate 129,498,296 of NC_083405.1, forward strand.
CAAGGTGGACTTCGGGACAGGCAGCAGAGGAAAGTGGCCGAGCAGAGGCTGATAGCTAAGTTCGGTACCCATAGGGAGGGCCTCAACTAGGGCCTTGGGTTCATGTCACATTACAGGTGACCACCATTGCACTACGCCCACACAGAGATATTCCTACACGCACACACTCTCACATACACACGGACACAGGTACACACAGACACCCACACACACCCTTACAGACACACACACTCCCGCATTCACACATGCACCCCCTCACAGACTTAAGACACTCTGCACTCACTACACACACACACACACACACACACACTTTTTCACACTCACGACAGACACACACACACACAGACAGACAAAGACCCACATGCACACACATATATTGTGTGGGGTGATTTTGTACTTGCAGAGTTACATTGCTCTTTGCTCAAAAGCTGCATACATTCATGTAGAACTCTGAGCTCAAAAACTGCATGAATTTATGTAAAACTCTGTTATCTCACTTTTTAGATTAGAATCAATCTAAACATCAGGTCATAGACAGAGAATATAGGGGGCTAACACCTTCAACATATTGTCTAGCTATCACCATTGTTAACAGCTAACCCGAGAATGCAACTTTAAAAAAAAGGGTTTTGTGATTTACACATGAAAGAAGTGAAACTATCACTGTATTCTAACAGATGAAAGGCTTAATAGACAATCAATTTTTCAATGTATAATTTCAGTTACATTACACTGCAAATTTTTTGCTATAAATTCTGTGTTACGATCGAGCCCTCCACAATCACCTGATGAAGGAGCGTCGCTCCGAAAGCTAGTGTGCTTCCAATTAAACCTGTTGGACTATAACCTGATGTTGTGCGATTTTTAATTTTGTACACCCCAGTCCAACACCGGCATCTCCAAATCTCATTATCTTGTATACCTCGATCAGGTCTCCTCTCTTCCTTCTTCTCTCCAGAGAGAATAGTCTGAGCTTATTCAATCTTTCTTCATAAGGCAAGCCCTCCAGTCCATGCAGCATCCTGGTAAAACTTCTTTGCATCCTCTCCAAAGCCTCTATATCTTTCCTATAATAGGGCGACCAGAACTGGACACAATATTCCAAGTGTGGTCTCACCAGGGACTTGTAGAGCTGCAGCAAAACCTAGTGGCTCTTAAACTTGATCCCCCTGTTAATGAAAGCCAAAACATCATATGCTTTCTTAACAACCCTATCCACTTGTGTGGCAACTTTGAGGGATCTATGTACTTGCAAACCCAGATCCCTCTGTTCCTCCACACTGTCAAGGATCCTGTCTTTAATCCTATATTCAGCATTCGAGTTCGACCTTCCAAACTGCATCACTTCTCATTTATCCAGGTTGAATTCCATCTGCGATTTTTCAGCCGAGCTCTGCATTCTGTCTATGTCCCGCTGCAGTCTGCAGTAGCCCTCTATACTATCGATGACACTATACCTCCTCATCCAAGTCATTTAGGAAAATTACAAAGAGCAGAGACCCAAGAACAGAGCCCTGTGGGACCCCACTACCACTGACCTCCAGGCAGAATACTTTCCATCTACAACCACTCTCTGCTTTCTATCAGCCAACCAATTCTGAATCCAGAGAGCCAAATCTCTCTGTATCCCGTACTTCCTGACTTTATGAATGAGCCTATCATGGGGAACCCTATTAAATGCCTTGCTGAAGTCCGTATACACCACATCTACTGCTCGACCATTGTCAACCTGTCTAGACACCTCCTCAAAGAACTCAATCAGATTTGTGAGGCATGACCTGTCCCTCACAAAGTCATGCTGACTGTCTTTAATCACACTATGCTTTGCAAATAGTCATAAATCCTATCTCTCAGAATTCTTTTCACAACTTTGTTGACCACAGACGTAAGGCTGACTGGCCTGTAATTGTCAGGGATTTGCCTATTACCCTTCTTGAAAAGAGGAACGACATTTGCCTCTTTCCAATCCTTCAGTACGACTCCCGTGGAGAGTGAGGAGGAAAATATCCTCGTCAGTGGCTTAGCAACCTCCTTTCTCACTTCCCGGAGCAGCCTAGGATAAATCCGATCTGGCCCTGGGGACTTATCAATCTTAATGTTTTCCAAAATTTCTAGCACATCATCTTCATCAATCTTGATCTGGTCAAGACTGTATCCTAGCTCCTCAAAGTTTCCATTTACAACAAGTTCCCTTTCCTTGGTGAAAACCAAAGCAAAAAACTCATTTAGGGCTTCCCCTATCTGCTCAGACTCCATGCACAAGTTCCCAGTGCTGTACCTGATTGGCCCTATTTTCTCCCTGCAGGACTGCAGAGCTTAGATCTGATCTGTTGATTTTGGGGTCACTTAGCTCTGTCTATCACTTGCTGCTTCTGCTGTTTGGCAGGTAGTCCTGTTTGGGGGCTTCATCAGGTTTGACACCTCATCTTCAGGGATGCCTGGTGCTGCTCCTGGCATGCCCCCCTGCACTCTCCATTGAACCAGGGTTGATCCCCTGGTGTGATGGTAATGGTTGAGTGGGGGATATGCTGGGCTATGAGGTTACAGATTGTGCTGGAGTACAGTTCTGCTGCTGCTGGTGGCCCACAGCACCTCATGGATGCCCAGGCTTGAGTTGCTAGATCTGTTTGAAATCTGACCCATTTAGCACGGTGATAGTGCTACACAACACGATGGAGAGTATTCTCAATGTGAAGGCGAGACTTCTAGACTTGAAATATTAGCTTGCTCTCACTCCATGGATGTTATCTAACCCACTGTGATTTCCACCATCTCTTGTTTTCAATTCAGCATCTTCAGTAATTTGCTCCTGCAAGGATATTATACGCTTTACTTTCTGCTCTCTCTACTTGTCCTGACACCTTTGGTGTGGTCTACGCACATTAATTCACAGGTTCCTCTGTTCCCCTTTAGAATTGTATCTCCTATTTATATTGTCTTTCCAAGTTTTTCACTGAAGAATCAGGGTGTTGGGAGGGGTAGGGGCTTAAGATTATTTCCTCTCATCGAGGAATGGTGAGCTGGGAGGGCGGCGTTAACAGTTTAAACATCAAAGTTGGATGAGTAGGACTTTCTTCTCTCAGAGATGAGTAGAGGCTGCGTCATGGCTGAGCTAGATGTGTTGCTGATTCTCAAACTGCCAAGTGATGCAGGAACAGACAAATAGTGGAGTTAAGTTCAAAATCAGATCTTACTGGAGAGCACAGCAGACTCAAGGGGAGATTCTGTTTCCCAGTTCTTGTGATCTAATGGTCTTAAGAGATCGAAGTGTTGAGACTATATTTTATTTGGCCTTGAGATGAAAAGAAAGTACCCTGCTGGCCTTGTGTTGTGTGACTGTAAGCTAACTTGCATGTGATTTCCAGAGTGACTGATGGGGCCTGGATCTGAGCTTGCTTGATCCCATTAGACTGTTTAGTGGATGGCAGGGATCAGACTGAGTGAAGCCTATATTAGGAAGCTCTCGGGAAGTGGCTCCTTTGAGCTTGCCTTCACCACTTGAAGAAAAGCCAGTAGTGATGGTTTCCAAGGCAACCATGCTACCTTGTGCTGAATCCTTTATCTATTCTTCGTGTCATAGATTGTTAAGAACTGGAACTCACCCACTGCACTGGAAGCACATTCAGTTGTAACTTCCAAAAGTGATTTGAAAATAAATATTTAACGGGGAGAAGATTGGCAGGAATAGGGAAAAGTAGGATAGACTGTTTGGTATGTCACAGACACAATGGGCCAAATGGCCTTCTTCTGTCTCTGTGAGCAGAAATGTCCATCTTGGACTTTGCATTTTTAAAAATTCTTTCACAGGATGAGGGTGTTGCTAGCTAGGGTGGCTTTTAATGCCCATTCCAGAGGGCAGTTAAGAATCAATCACACTGATGTGGGCCAGACCAGGTAAGGACAGCAGTTTCCTTTCCTAAAGGACATGAGTGAATCAGATGGCTATTTCCAACAATTGACAATGGATTCTTGATCATCATTAGACTCTTAATTCCAGATTTTTATCCGAATCCTGCCATTCAAACCTGGGCCTCCAGAACATTATCTGGGTCTCTGGATTAACAGTCCAGTGATAATGCCACTAAGCCATCACCTCCCCTGGCCCATGATGGGTTTTCCAACATGATCATGTGCTTTTCCATTCCTTACTTTTGTGTCTGAGTAGTTTTGAGTGTCATAGACATACACGTGCACAATGGAAACAAACCCTTCAGTCCAACTTGTCCATGCCGACCATGTTTCCTAAATCAATTTGGTCCCATTTGCTAGAATTTGGCCCCTATTCCTCTAACCCATGCTATTCATGTACCTGTCCAGATGCCTTTTAAATGTAATTGTACCAGGATTATGGGGATTGGGCAGGAAAGTGGAGTTGAAGTCGAGATGAGATCAGCCATGCTTGTATAAAATAGCAGAGAAAACCTAAGGGGCTGAATGGCCTACACCTTATGTTCTTTCTTCAATTGGAAGGTAGATAATGTACAGTCATCCTCTCATGCACCACTCCAACAAAGAATATTCTCTCCTTCCACCTAGCCTGACCCTTTCTGCATTGTTTAAATGTCAGGCCTTTTATAATCAACATGATCCATCCCTTTCTCCCACTTGTGTGAACACGTCTGACCCATGCCTCATCTCATTCAATAATAGCACGGGCACGACTCTATCAGAGCAATGCTGGACAATTTCCAATGGCCAATCCACCCTAGCCCTTGCATCTTTGGACTGGGGAAGGAAACCCACGCAGACACGGGGAGAATGCGCAAACTCCTCACAGACAGTCGCCTGAGGCTGGAATTGAACCCGGGTCCCCGGTGCTGTGAGGCTGCAGTGCGAACCATCATGCCACCGTGCCGTCCCCATCAGCAGAAGGTTGTGAACCTTTGGAATCTTCACCCCAGAGGACTCTGAAAGCTCAGTCTTTGAGTATGTTTGAGATAGAGATTGTTGGGTTTCTGAACATAGAACATAGAAAGGTGCAGCACAGAACAGGCCCTTTGGAATGTAAAATATAATAACTTAACCCACGCACCCCTCAACTCACTGCTATCCATGTGCATGTCCAGCAGTCGCTTAAATGTCCCCAATGACTCTGCTTCCACCACCACCGCTGGCAACACATTCCATACATTCACAACTCTCTGTGTAAAGAACCTACCTCTGACGTCTCCTCTATACCTTCCTCCTAATATCTTAAAATTATGACCCCTCATACCTGCCCCCTGGGGAAGTCTCTGGCTATTGACTCTATCTATTCCTCTCCATTGATTGTTGTTGAATCACATACGTGTATGGAATGAGCTGCCAGAGGAAGTGGTGGAGGCTGCTACAATTGCAACATTTAAAAGGCATTTGGATGGGTATATGAATAGGAAGGGTTTGGAGGAATATGGGCCGGGTGCTGGCAGGTGGGACTAGATTGGGTTGGGATATCTGGTCGGCATGGACGGGTTGGACCGAAGGGTCTGTTTACATGCTGTACATCTCTATGACTCTATGGTGCTACTTGGTAGTTTAAGGGCTGACTTAATTAATGTTTAGCCTGCATTAACTTGCTTGCTTTTGGGCTGTATCCTTCTACTTGTAAAGCAAAATATTCAATTTCCTTTTCAAACAGGCTTTTTAATGCAATTTATATGACCAAAACACGGAACTGTGGGTTTCTGAGCGCTTTAGGGAACATCTCTGAGACACCCGCACCAATCAACCACAACGCCCCGTGGCCCAACATTTCAACTCCCCCTCCCACTCTGCCAAGGACATGGAGGTCCTGGGCCTCCTTCACCGCCACTCCCTCACCACCAGACGCCTGGAGGAAGAACGCCTCATCTTCCGCCTCGGAACACTTCAACCCAAGGACATCAATGTGGACTTCAACAGTTTCCTCATTTCCCCTTCCCCCACCTCATCCTAGTTCCAAACTTCCAGCTCAGCACTGTCCCCATGACTTGTCTGGACTTGTCCTACCTGCCTAGCTCTTTTCCACCTATCCACTCCACCCCCTCCTCCCTGACCTATCACCTTCATCCCCTCCCCCACTCTCCCATTGTACTCTATGCTACTTTCTCCCCACCCCCACCCTCCTCTAGCTTATCTCTCCACGCTTCAGGCTCACTGCCTTTATTCCTGATGAAGGGCTTTTGCCCGAAACATCAATTTCACTGCACTTTGGATGCTGCCTGAACTGCTGTGCTCTTCCAGCACCACTGATCCAGAACCCACTTTAAAAGTGTCTATTGGCTGGCCTAATTCCTCCGATCAGATTACTGTGTCTAATCTTGCAATCATCAAATTTCTGGAATAGAGTTTTTAGACACAGTGAAACTGATTGCCTTTTAGTCGAATAGTACCGTGAGGGGATTGAAATCCATGCTGTTAACCCTCCAATAAACAGTGTGATACTGGTTGCTGGCCGTGGTGCTGAATTCAGCAGGGACCAGCTGTTCAGGCTATCTCTTGTTATTCCTGACGTTTTGGAAAGAAAACAGCATAGAGTCATAGAGATGTACAGCATGGAAACAGACCCTTCAGTCCAACCCGTCCACGCCATCCAGATATCCCAACCCAATCTAGTCCCACCTGCCAGCACCCGGCCCATATTCCTCCAAACCCTTCCTATTCATATACCCATCCAAATGCCTCTTAAATGTTCCAATTGTACCAGCCTCCGCCACTTCCTCTAGCAGCTCATTCCATACCCGTACCACCCTCTGCATGAAAAAGTTGCCCCTTATGTCTCTTTCCCCTCTCACCCTAAACCTATGCTCTAGTTCTGGACTCCCCGACCCCAGGGAAAAGACTTTGCCTATTTACCCTATCCATGCTCCTCATAATTTTGTAAACCTCTATAAGGTCACCCCTCAGCCTCTGACATTCCAGGGAAAACAGCCTCAGTCTGTTCAGCCTCCCCCTATAGCTCAAATCCTCCAACCCTGGCAACATCCTTGTAAATCTTTTCTGAACCCTTTCAAGTTTCACAACATCTTTAAATTACAAAGAAAACTTGACCAACTTTTCTCGTTCTCAAAATTAGCTCAAGATTTATGAATTTTGAAGGATTTTGGTGCCAGAAGTTGACTGATACTTGAGCATACACAGTATGTCATTCCAATCTGTTGAACATTAAATTGCATTTTCCACGCATCCGCCCAGCTATATTGCCCTGAAGGAGAGAGTGAGGACTGCAGCTGCTGGAGCTCAGAGTCGAGAGTGTGTTGCTAGAAAAGCACAGCACGTCAGGCAGCATCCGAGGAGCAGGAAAATCAACGTTTCCAGCATACGTTCTTCATCAGGAACTTTCATCATCCTGATGCAAGGCTTGTGCCTGAAATGTCATTTCTCCTGCTCCTCGGATGTTGCCTGACCTGCTGTGCTTTTCCAACACCACTCTCTTGACTCCTGAAGTTTAACATGATCCTCCTCATTGTTTGCTGTACTCCTGTACTCTGCATCATCTGCCAGTTTCAAAATTACTCAAGTTATGGTCACTAAAATACTACCAAGGAGAGATGATTTGGAGATGCCGGTGTTGGACTGGGGTGTACAAAGTTAAAAATCACACAACACCAGGTTATAGTCCAACTGGTTTAATTGGAAGCACACTAGCTTTCGGAGTGACGCTCCTTCATCAGGTGATAGATGAAAGGCTTAAGAGACAATCAATTTTTCAATGTATAATTTCAGTTACATCACACTTCAAACTTTTGCTCTAAATTCTGTATTACAATCGAGCTCTCCACTACCACCTGATGAAGGAGCGTTGCTCCGAAAGCTAGTGTGCTTCCAATTAAACCTGTTGGACTATAGCCTGGTGTTGTGTGATTTTTAACTTTACCAAGGAGAGAACAGTGATCCTATTATCGGTATTGCTAATAACACTGTGAATTGCCCCTCAGTCTGAATTATTTGTCACTACTCATTGTTTCCCATCTCTGTTCAATCTCATCAGTCTAGTTGTCATTAACCCTATCTTTCCAAGCAGTAAACAGTTCAAACAACCACTTGGTAGTACAGAACGCAAATGTTGCAAAGAGACACAAGTTTAAAGATTTTTGTCTTGCATTCATCAAGATTAGGAAACAAGGAACCAAATGTAACAATGGGTAATTGATCAGAGTTCTTTGATCACCCTCTCTGTATCTTGCTATCGATGGGTTTGCTGTCAGTCAGAGCTCATCTATGATTAGAATTAGAATTAGAATCCCTACAGTGTGGAAACACACCGTTCAGCCCAATAAGTCTACACTGACCCTCTGAAGAGTAACCCGCCCAGACCCATTCCCTTACCCTATATTTACCCCTAATGAATGCCCATAGCCCACACATCCGTGAACACTACGGGCAATTTAGCACGGCCAATTCATCTAACCTGCACATCTTTAGATCGTGGGAGGAAACCCACACAGACACAGGGAGAACGTGCAAACTCCACGCAGACACTTGCCGAGGCTGGAATTGAATGGTGCTGTGAGGCAGCATTACCAACCACTGAGCCACTGTGCCACTGGCACCACCATTGGATCTCTGCCACATCTTCACCACAGTCGTTACCACTGTAAATATTCCACATAATTACTTGGAATTTAATCTGAGCAAGCAGAAGTTTGGGCACAGTTGTATTGCAGAGACCTAGCTTGCTTTTAGCAATTCAAAAAGTAAGTGGAAATGTATGGTGCTCACTTATTGATTACATCTGGAAAAGCTGGATTTGGTTATTTTGTGAGGCAAATTGGCAACAGGTGGCTTTGAATCAAAACAAAATCTGTCTAGCAACAGTTTTCATAGTTACGGAAATGTTTGCCATAGGACTAAGTGAGGACAATTGCAGTTGCACCTCTGGAAAACCTACATCTCCATCTCTCTCTGTCTCTCTGTGAGTGGAAAAGGAACAACTCTGAAAGTCTCTGGAAGGAAAAACTTCTAACTGATGCGAAGGAAATGGCCTAGTGGTATTATCACCAGAGTATCAATCCAGAAACTCAGCTAATGTTCTGGGGATGTGGGTTTGAATCCTGCCATGGCAGGTGGTGGAATTAGAATTCAACAAAAATCCGGAATGAAGACTTTACTGATGACCATGAAATGATTGTTGGAAAACCCCACTTTGTTCACCAATGTTCTTCAGGGAAGGAAATCTGCCATCCTCACCCAGTCTGGCTTATGCATGACTCCAGACCCACAGCAATGTGGTTGACTCTCAATTGCCCTCTGAAATAGCCTAACAAGCTACTCAGTTCAAAGGCAGCTAGGGATGACAATAAATGTTGGCCAGCCAGCGATGCCCATCTCCCACAAGTGAATAAAGCAAAACATAAAAACCTAGGTTTAACTGACCAGCGACTGAATTGAGAATATTTATATCTGACAACAGCATAACATTCTTCCCGGAAGGCAGAAACCAAGCGATCTGCGATTTATCCACCTCATTCTACCCTTGTGGTTTAGACTGTTTATCTCCACAATTGATTCCTTTATGCCTGTGATATCTCTTCAGAACTGTCTGTCTTGTTTGTCCTTTTTGTGGATGAATGTGTGCGAGATGAGACTTAAAACAGATAAAGTTTAGGTTTGCATACTAGGAACTAATAATCCATTTCTCCAGTTGTCAAAAGATAAGTGTTGATAATGAAGAAGTTTTTTGTTGGTGAAACTTGGTGAAACCTGGTGTGAGTCTCCTTTATCTTAGCTCCTGGTCACTGTCAGGATTTGACCATCACGTGAAGATCAATTGAAAGAGTTGGCATTGCTTTCCTTGGGGAAGTCAAGGCAGGGAGGAGATTTGCTCGAGATCTTCTCAATCATGTGGAATCTGGACGGTGCAGATAGGGACTAACTCATGACAGGATTGAGAATATAAGAACTAGGAGCAGAAGTAGGCCATTCAACCCCTCGATCCTGCCCTGCTATTCAACACAATCATGGCTCTTCTCATCTCGGCCTTGACTTCACTTTCCTACTCTTCATAAACCCTTTGACCCATTACCAATTAAAAATATGTCTATTCCCTCCATGAATGCACTCAGTGTCCAGCATCCATTGTCTCTGGGGGAGTGAATTCCTCAGATTCACAGCTCTTTGAGAGAAGTAATTTCACCTCATCTTTGTTTTAAATCTATCACCCGTTATCCTAAAACTGTGACCTTGTGTTTTAGATGGTCTCACATGAAAAATATCTGCGATTCGTTTACATTGTCAATCCCCTTTCACATCTTAGAAGCAGAGGGCAGCAGTTTTAACTTAACTTCAGTGGGATGTTACTCATGCCCCCCTACTCATTAACAGCACAGAGGTGGAACGAGTGGAGAGTGTCAAGCTTCTACAACCTCTACCATCGGGGAGAAGGTACAGAAGCCTGAACACACACACCAGCCGGTTTCGAAACAGTTTCTATCCTCCTGTTGTTAGAATACTGAATGGACTTACAAACTCTTAGCAGTCGCCTGTACCTGTGTTTTTGTTTTTGCTGCTGTTTACCTATTATTTACTATCAATGCGACTTAACTCTGTGATCTGCCTGTATTGCTCACATGACAAAGCTTTTCACTGTGCCTCGGTGCGCGTGACTATGATGAAGGACTTTTGCCCGAAACGTTGATTTTACTGCTCCTTGGATGCTGCCTGAACTGCTGTGCTCTTCCAGCACCACTAATCCAGACACGTGACTATAAGTTCAATTCCAATCAATTCAATTCATTTAGCAAAAGTAAAAATTAAAACAAGAGGAGAAAATTCTTTTTCCCAGAGTCGAGGGGTTAGGGTCTGGAAAGAGAATGTTATGCAGAGTTAGACTGTTATCTGCAAGGGAGGGAGATACAGAATTAGGAGGAAGAGACCAGCAGGATGGTATTAGGAGGATTCATCGTTTGTAAAGCCAGTGCAGACAAGTCAGAGTAGTTTATGAATACTGACTCTGAATCTGAATGGAAAGTATTCTTGATTAATGTAATGCATGTCTGAAGCTGGGGGTTAACGTTAGGAAATTAAATACTTTCTCATTGCGGTGCAAGTAATGAATCTTCATGGGTTAGGAACAGAGGAATATCAGGTTGCTGCTTAAAATCAATTTACCTGTACACTTTGAAAAATGACTTTGTGCTGAGTGCATTCATTTTGTCAAATTGTAGATCTCAGTCTGCAGCCAGTTTATCACATTTGCCTCCAAATCAAGGCTTGCATACTGTTTGCAGTTTATCGACTAATGAGGGTATAATTGAATCCTCACGGTGTGGACCATTATGTCTCCCACCAATGGTGCCTCTTTTGGACAAATTGCTTTCATTTGTCTGCAACATATTTTCAAAGCTGTCAGAGAAGACTTGAGACAAAGTATTGTTCCCGTTTTGCCTGAGTTTTTAACCTCTGGTTAAATCATACACAGTACACTTCCCAGATCGAAATCAAGCTTTCCTTGGGACTTATTTTTTGTTTATCCTTCTAGATACCAACAAGAGGAAAGAAGACCATTATAAAACAACCTCAGGCCACCCCATTTTCAGCCAATGAAATGCTTTCTGTTGTAATGTGAGAAACATTGTTTCTAAATTGTAAATATCTAGCTGTAAGAAACCGGAATAATTTGAATGACCAAAACAATTAACATTATGTGTTGAGGGAACAAATATTAGTCAGGAGAGACAAACAATTCCTTCACTCTATTGCATGAGAGTGTCCACCGAGAAGCACAGGGGTTTTGAACTAATGACCAGCCAATAAAGAACTTCAGGAATGTTGTCACTGTTGCTATGAGGCAGGCAATTTGTGGACAGCAAGGCTGAGTAGATAATCTGCCGTAAATGTTGGTTGAAGGAAAATCTTTGATTACTTGAGGTCAAATGTTGTAGTGCATAGCTAAGCCATATAATTCAAAGTTGAACCAAGTTGTTCTCATATTGTTCTCACATTAATGAGGTCACATATTAGCTAAGAAGTGAGCTGGAAGATGCAGAACTGAGGACAGAGAAGTTGAAGGCTATGTTTCTGATAGAAAACTTGGGAGAAGGGAGTACAGGTAACAGCTGAAAATGTGTTGCTGGTTAAAGCACAGCAGGTTAGGCAGCATCTCAGGAATAGGGAATTCGACGTTTCGAGCATAAGCCCTTCATCAGGTAACAAGCCAGCTAGCTAATGGAGTCTTGCATTGGCTGGTCTATACTTATTTATCTTTTTGTGGGATATGGGTGTCACTGGTCAGCATTTAATGTCCATCTGCAATTGCACTTGAATCAAGAACTTTGCAGGATATTCCGGAGGGCAGTTAAGGATCAGTCACATTGTTGTGGATCTGGAATCAAATACGGGCCAGACCAGGTAAGGACGATTAGTTTTCTCCTCTGAAATACATTAGTAAACCAGATGGGTTTTTGCAATAATTGATGATAATTGGAGTGGTCACTACTACCGAGAGTAGCTTTAAATTCCATTCTTCATTATTAATTGAATTTAAATTCTGCCAGAGGTTGTAATCAACAGTTTCAAAAAAGAAATAGGTATATTTCTGATGAAAAGTGGGATAACAAGCCATGGGGAGCAGGCAGGAAATTGAAGTTGAGACCAGAATAATACTAGATATGTATATTTTAAATGACAGAGCATTTAAATTGCCTACTCTCATTTCTAATTCCTATGTAATGTGATTTGAGTCAACTACCCCAGAACATTAGCCTGGGCAACTGGTTTAAATGCCCAGTGACATATACAAGGGTGGCAACTTGTAGATTAGATAATTTACAGTGTGGAAACAGGCCCAACAAGTCCACACCAACCCTCTGAAGAGCAACCCACCCAGACCCATTCCCCTACACCTTACACTATGGCAATTAAGCAAGGCCAATTCACCTGACCTGCACATTTTTGGACTGTGGGAGGAAACCGGAGCACCCGGAGGAAACCCACACAGACACGGGGAGAACGTGCAAACTCCACACAGACAGTTGCCTGAGGCAGGATATGAACCCCGGTCTTTGGAGCTGTGAGGCAGTAGTGCTAACCACTGTGCCACCGTGCCGTCCTTGCCCTGAAACATGGAAACAAAATTGCCTAAGTGATCGAGAACAGAACGTCAATGGATATTTTTCAGGCTGGAGGCTGGTTTCTACTGGTGTACCTCAAAGATCAATATTGGAACCCTTGCTTTTCTAGACATCTATCAAATTATTTAGAGATGACTTATTACTTGGAAGGCACAAGTCTAAATGGAGTAGGAAGAACACGGGATTTTGTTTTCTTCTTTCATGAGATTCAGTAACACTGGCTCAATTGGCATTCACTGACCATCTCTAACTGAGCTGAAGAAGGTGGTGGTGAGCTGCCTTCATTGACCACTGCAGTCCACATGGTGTAGGCACCCCCTTAGTGCTGTTAGGAAGGAAATTCCTGGACTTTGACTGAAGGAGTGGTGATATATTTGCTAGTGAGGGTAGTGCGGGGGTTGGAGGGGAGATTGTAGATGGTAATGCTCCCATGTATCTGTTAATGTTGTCCTCCTAGATGGCAATGGCCATGGGTGAGGCAAATGCTTCTAAGGATCTATTGCTGTTGCTTGAAACATTGTCATGGGATTTTTCAACACCTACGCTGGAAGATTAATGAGGCTTGGGGGTTTCTGACAGTGACAGGGTAGAGTACTGTATTGAAATGTCAGTTGTGATTTTTGGGCTGAAGCCTAGTGTGAAGATTGAACATGGAATCTATTGGTTCATTTATGAGATCACCTTTGGCCTATTACCAATTCCTCCGACTTTACTGCACTTCTAGCCTTAGAGCCTATCTGGCCTGTGTCCTCAAAGTCAAGTCATTAAATTATATCATGGAGGGGCCGGTGTTGGACTGGGGTGGACAAAGTTGAAAATCATACAACACGAGGTTATAGTCCAACAGGTTTTTGTTTGGAAGCACTAGCTTTCAGAGCGCTGCTCCTGTATCAAGTGGTTGTGGAGGTTAATCCACAGCTACCTGATGAAGGGGCAGCGCTCCGAAAGCTAGTGCTTCCAGATAAGCCTGTTGGACTATAACCTCGTGTTGTGTGATTTTTAACATTAAATTATATTGAGAGTAGGAGTCCAGATCCCTGGGACTCCAGATCCGCTTGGTTAGCCAGTTCCCTAAGGTTTTTAGATGTTGCCAGTTTAATATCCTCCAGGGAAGACTTGGAGAACTTTGTCCACTTCCAAACACAAACAGATGTGGTCTCAGTGCCACTCCTGTCAACTTGAAATGACTCTAAACCATTCGAATTAATGAGCAGCAATGGAATATATATATAAAAAACACAGTCTGACTGCAAGCAGTGTATCACACATTGAACGGAAAAGAAATGAGCCAATCACATGGACACCTGGACTGGTTCCTTCTGGTAACTATTTCAGTCATGGTTACCGTGGTAACTGTCTGCAAGGGTTTAGTTTTGTCATCAGCGCGTGAATCATTCCGACTGAGAGATAATCCCTTTAATAGCCTTGCCTTTAATTTGTTTGATTAGATTGGGAATGATACAGAATGGTACAATAAGCTGACAATGTTCTAGGTTTGCATTTGTATTAACACCAGCATCAGAGCCTGGTCACTGTATGAAGGAGGCCATTGGGCTCCCAGACCGAACAGTGGCACTCCGACACCTTTTCCCCATAAGCTTGCATGTTCTGTCTTCTCAGATAATAATTTATTTTATTCAATTGTGGACATGGGCATCGCTGGCTGGGGCCAGCATTCATTGCCCGTTCCTAGTTGCCCTTGGGAAGGTGGTACTGAGCTGTCTTATAACGTAGAACATAGAACACTACAACGCAGTACAGGCCCTTCAGCCCTTGATGTGTGCTGACCTGTGAAACTAGTCTGAAGCCCATCTCACCTACACAAGTCCATTCTCATCTATATGCCTATCCAATGACCATTCTTGAACCGCAGCGGTCTGTGTGCTATGGGTTGACCCACAAAGCTGTTGGGGAGGAAATTACAGGACTTTGACCCAGTGACAGTGAAGGAACAGTGATGCTGAGTGGCTTGGAGGGGAATTTGCAACGGTGGTGTTCCCATGTACTTACTATTCTTGTCCTTCCAGGTGGAACTAGTCATGGGTTTGGAGGGTGCTGTGGAAGGAGACTTTAGTGAATTCCTACTTGCATTTTGCAAATGGAATTCCCCATTGAAAGCTTTCATTGAATCTGCATCCGACATGCTCTGAGGCACCACATTCCAGATCCCAGCCAATCACTACATGACAACGTCATTGCTCCTGATACACTGCTTATCCTAAAACTGTGTGCTCTTCTTCTTGATCCTCCCGGCAATGGGAGCACCACGCTCCCTCTACTTTGTCACTCTAATGAGTCTTAAGACTTGCGTTAAATCTCTGTTCAGTCTGCTCTTTCTTCTGGAAAAATTATCCCAACTTCTCCAATGTAATGGATATCCCTTTCCCCTTGAGTTATTCTTTTGAATCTATTCTGCACCCTCTCTGATGCCATTTTAGTGTCCCTTGATCCCTTACTCTCTACATCTTGGGGATTACTGTTGACCAGAAGAACTGGACACGCCATAATGGATGCAAGAGTGGGTCAGAGGCTAGAAATCCCATCCCCAAAGCCCAAACACACTCTACAAGGCACAAGGCAGGGATGTGATGGAATACTGTCTGCCCGCTCAGTTCCACCAACACTTAAGAGACTTTGAACTATCCCAGACAAAGTAGTCTGCTTGATTGGCAACCAATCCAACTTTGAAATTCACTCCTTTCACTACCAACACACCATGGTAGCAGTGCGCGCCATTTACAAGATGCACTTCAACAACTTGCCAAAGCTCCTTTGATGACGCCTTTCCAACAAGGAACCCGTGGATCTTTCCATCCAGAAGGATGGGGCAGCAGAGAGATAGGAACACCAACCCCGGGAATCTCCCCTCCAAACCACTCACCATCCTGACTTGGAAATATATCGCCAATCCTTCAGTCAAAAAAGATGGATCACCAACACTTTCTCGAGGGCAATTAGGGATGGGCAATAAACAACACATAGAGAATAGGAGCAGGAGTAGGCCATTCGGCCCATTGAGTCTGTTCTGCCATTCAACATGATCATGGCTTATCCTCTACTCAGTCTCCAGTTCTCACTTTCTCCCCATACCCTTTGATCTCGTTGACACTAAGAACTGTATCTATCTCCTTTTTTGAATAACTACAACGGTTTGGCCTCAACTGCTTTCAGTGGCAGAGAATTCCGCAGACTCCCTACTCTCTGGGTGAAAAGGCTTCTCTTTATCTCAACCCTAAGTGGCTTACACTGTATCCTTAGACTGTGGCCCCTTGTTCTGGATGCAGACAACACTCACATCCCAGAAATGAATAAAAACTACTGGATTTAAAAGTGAACGTTCCCACTGCTGCTCCTTTCTTTACTTGCCGGTAGAAAGTTGCATTATTCTAATTTACTGAATATACTGCACCTCCAAATATACCTTGACACATCATCACAGAACAGGCAGGCATTTCCTGATCACTTATTTTGAACTCCATGCAGTGTGCTTCCTTCCTGCTACCTGGATAAAAAAAACACCGTCGAGAGGGCACAGAACCTTCAGTGGGGGCAAGAGGTGTAAACCAGACGTATTGGCTCCAATGGTACATGAGTGGCAGGTATCGAGCTGTTAAGATCAGATTTGTGGGAGTGATAGGCAGCAAGAAGTTAGAAAGTAGGAATTCAAAGGCTGCGATTTGTGGATGGCCTCCAGAACCATTCATATCAAAAGATCAATGTGTGGTTTCAGGCCTGACGCAGGAGAGAAAACACACAATTCTTTGCGATTGGAACCGGCTTTCTGTCATGAAAGGGATGGATTGCATCTCATCAACACTAGAGCAATGTCCTCATGGGTAGGTTCCCTGGCTGTTGGGTAGAGTTCTGGTAAATTATAATGGCAATGAGCAAACTAAGAAGCAGACTAATTTGCTAGATTTCTTTGAAGATGTAACAATTAAATTGGACAATAGGGATCCTGTGGATGTAGTATATCTGGACTTGCAGCAGGTACTTGATCAGATTAGTACACAATGTAAGATCGCATGGGGTTAAGCATAATTTATTAGCTTGGATAGAGGATTGGTTAACCAATAGAGAACAGAGAGTCAGGATAAATTTTTTTTCTCTGGTTGGCAAGCTGTAAATAGTGAGGTCCCAACTGTTTACAATCTATGTTCAGGACTTAGAAGAAGGGATAATAGGTAGTATAGCTAAGTTCACAGATGTCACTTAAATAAATGGGACAGTAAGTTGCAATAGAGAAATAAGAAATTTATAAATGGATATTTAGGGGTAACTCAGTGGTTAGCACTGCTGCCTTCCAGCACCAGGGACCTGGGTTTGATTCCAGCCTCGGGCGATTATCTGTGTGGAGTTTGTACATTCTCACCGCGTGTGCATGGATTTCCTCCGGGTGCTCCTGCTTCCTCCCACAGTCCAAAGGTGTGCAGGTTAGGGTGGGGATGGGCCATGGTAACTTTCCAGCATCTGAAGTCCTTACTTTCTCCTAGTTGCTGAAAACCATACTGAGAAGCCTCTTCCAACGATGCCCACCTTGAAGAGGATCTCCTCCTCCCTCCACAAGGATCACAGTGAGTCTCCACCTATTGCCGTCCCACCTACCTTTTCTCCAGCCTCACCCCCAACCCCACTATTTATCTCTTAGCCCCCTTCCTCTCACCCCCACCCCACATTCCTGATAAAGGGCTTATGCCCAAAACGTCGATTTTCCTGCTTCTCGGATGCTGCCTGACCTGCTGTGCTTTTCCAGTGCCACACTTTTTGACTCTCATTCTCCCATAGTGGCCAGGGATGTGCAGGCTCGGTGGGTTAGCCATGGGAATTGCAGGGTTACAGGGATAGGGTAGACAGTGGTCTGGGTGAGATGCACTTCAGAAGGTCTTTGGAGAGTCGGTGCAGACTTTAAGGAGTGAATGTTCTGCTTCCACACTGTAAGGATTCTCTGATTCCATATAGAACATAGAACACAGAACAGGCCCTTCGGCCCTCGATGTTGTGCTGACCTGTGAACTAATCTAAGCCCATCACCTTACACTATCCCATCATTATCCATGTGCTTATCCAAGGACTGTTTAAATTTCCCTAATATGACTGAGTTAAGTACATTAGCAAATAAGGCATTCCACACCCTTACCACTCTCTGAGTGAAGAACCTGCATCTAACATCTATCTTAAATCTATCACCCCTCAATTTGCAGCTGTGCCTCCTCGTACACACTGACATCATCATCCTAGGAAAAAGACTCTCACTGTCTACCCTATCTAATCCTCTGATCATCTTGTATGTCTCTATCAAATCCCCTCTTAGCCTTCTTCTTTCCGATAAGAACAGACCTAAGTCTCTCAGCCTTTCCTCATAAGACCTTCCCTCCAGACCAGGCAACATCTTGATAAATCTCCTCCTCACCTTATCCAATGCTTCCACATCCTTCCCGAAATATGGCGACCAGAACTGTACACAATATTCCAAGTGTGGCCACATTAGCGTTTTGTATAGTTGCATCATGATATTGCAGTTCCAGAACTCATTCCCTCTATGAATGAAACCTAACATACCGTCTGCCTTCTTAATAGAACTATCAACTTGGGTGGTAACTTTCAGGGATCTATGTACATGGACTCCAAGATCCCTCTGCACATCCACATTACCAAGAATCTTTCCATTGACCCAGTACTCTGCCTTCCTGTTATTCTTCCCAAAGTGCATCACCTCACATTTAGCTGCATTGAACTCCATTTGTCACATCTCAGCCCAATTCTGCAGCTTATCCAAGTTCCCCTGCAACCTGTAACATTCTTCCACACTGTCCACTACTCCACCGACTTTAATGCCATCTGCAAATTTACTAATCCATCCACCTATGCCTGCGCCCAAGTTATTTATAAAAATGACAAACAGCAATTGTCCCTAAACAGATCTTGTGGCATACCACTAGTAACCAGACTCCAAGTTGAATATTTTCCACAAACCATTACTCGTTGTCTTCTTTCAGAAAGCCAGTTCCTAATCCAAACTGTTAAATCACCCTCAATCCCGTGCCTCTACATTTTCTCCAACAGTCTACCATGTGGAACCTTATCAAAAGCTTTACTGAAGTCCATGTATACCACGTCAACTGCCCTACCCTCATCTACATGCTTGGTCACCTTCTCAAAAAACTCAATGAGGTTAGTGAGACACAACCTGCCCTTGATGAAACCATGTTGTTTATTTCCAACCAAATTGTTGCTTGCTAGATGATGGTAAATCTTATCTCTTATAATCCTTTCCAAAACTTTTCTTTCAACAGAAATAAGGCTCACTGGTCTATAATTACCTGGGACATCTCTACTGCCCTTCTTGAACAAGGGCACAACAGTTGCAATCCTCCAGTCCTCTGGTACTAAACCTGTAGACAATGATGACTCAGAGATCAAGGCCAAAGGCTCGGCCATCTCCTCCCTAGCTTCCCAGAGAATTTCTGGAAAAATCCTATCCAGCCCAGGAGACTTAGCTATCTTTACACCTTCTAGAATTGATAACACCTCCTCCTTACTAACCTCAATCCCTTCAAGTCTAACAGCCCGTATCTCAGTCTTTTCTTCTACAGTATTCTCCTTTTCCTGAGTGAAAACTGATGAGAAATGTTTGTTTAGCACCTCTCCAATCTCCACAGGGTCCACACTCAACTTCCCACTTTTGTCTTTGACCTGCCCTATTCTGACTCAAGTCATCCTTTTATTCCTCACATACCTATAGAAAGCTTTAGGGTTCTGCTTTATTCTATTTGCTAAAGACTGCTCATGTCCCCTCCTTACTCTTCTTAACTCTCTCTTTAAATCCTTCCTAGCTACTCTGTAACTCTCCATCGCTTCATCTAAATCATCTCACCTCAACATCCCATAAGCCTCCCTCTGCAGCTTAACAAGAGATACAATTTCTTTAGTAAACCACAGTTCCCTTACCATATCACTACCTCCTTACCTGACAGGGACATACCTATAAAACACTTCCAGCAGTGTGACCTCTCCTCTCCTGTTTCTAACTTCAGTCCATACTACCTCAGTAGATGAGTCCTCATCAAAAGTTCTCTCAGCCACCGTTATACTGTCCTTGACTAACGAAGCCACACCTCCCCCTCTTTTACCACCTTCCCTGATCTTAATGAAAGATCTAAACCCAGGAACCTGCAACATCCATTCCTCACCCTGCTCTATCCATGTCTCCAAAATGGCCACAACATTGAAGTCCCAGGTATCTATCCATGCTGCAAGCTCACCTACCTTATTTCGGATACTTCTGGCATTGAAGTAGACACACTTCAAACCAATTTGTTGTCTGCAAGAACATTCCTTTCACCTTGAAATCCTGTCCCTTCTACTCTCATCCTCCTGTGCACTGCAATTACACCTCAGGTTCCTATCCCCCTGCTGAGCTAGTTTAAACCCACCCGAATAGTACCTGCAAATCTCCCACCCAGGATATTAGTCCCTCTCCGGTTCAAGTGAAGACTGTCCTGTTTGTAGAGGTGTTACCTTCCCCAGAATGAGCCCCAATTATCCATGTACCTGAAACCCTCCATCCTACACCATCCCTGCAGCCACGTGTTCAGCTGATGCCTCTTCTTGTTCTTTGCCTCGCTATCACATGGCACAGTTAACAATCCAGAGATAACAACTCTGTTTGTTCTAGCTCTCAGCTTCCACCCTCATTCCCTGAAATCCTGCCTTACATCCCTATACCTCTTTCTACCTATGTCGTTGGTTCCTACATGGATCACGACTTGAGGATGGTCACCCTCTCCCTTCACAGTCCCAAAGACACGATCCGAGACATCACAGACCCTGGCATCTTGGAGGCAACGCACCAACTGTGAGTATCGTTCATTCTCAACAGACCTTCTATCTATACCCTCTCACTATTGAATCCCCAATGACTAACACTCTCCTCCTTTCTCCCCTTCCCTTCTGTGCAACAGAGACAGACTCCATGTCAGAGATCTGCACCCCAATGCATATAGGTCAGGAGAATGGGCCAACATTTGGCAGATGAAACTCAGTGTGGATAAATGTAACGTTATCCATTTTGGTCAGAAATATAGAAAGACAACCTATCATCTAAATGAAGAGAAAATTCCAAGTGTTTTGGTGGAGAGGGATCTGGGTGTCCTTGTGCATGAATCCCAGAAAACTTGTATACAGGCAATAAGGAAGGCAAATGGAATTTTGGCACTTATTGCTAAAGGAATAGCGCATAAAAGTAGGGACGTGTTGCTGCAACTGTACTAGCCATTAGTGAGATCCCGCCTGGAGGATTGTGTACAGTTGTGGTTCCCTATTTGAGGAAGGACGTATTGGAGTCAGTTCAGAGGAGGTTCATGAGATCAATTCCAGAGTTTAGGAGTTTGTCTTATGAAGAGAAATTCTTCAGTTTAGGCCGATACTCTCTGGAGTTTAGAAGAAAAGAGGACATCTAATAAAAGTATATACGATGCTAAACAGGGTTGACAAAGCAGACATAGAGAGGATGTTTCCCCATGCGGGACAGTTGGGAACAAGAGGTCATAGTTTCAGAATAAAGGGTGGCAGATTTAAAACAGAGATGAGGAGAAATTGAATTGAATTAGGTTTATTGACAATTACTGCTCTCAAAGGGTCATGAATCTTTGGAATTCACTCCCCCAGAGTTTGGTGGATGTTGGGACATGGAGTAAATTTAAGGAAGAGATAGATTTTTAATTAATAACGGGTTGAAGAGTTGTAGAGAGTGGATGGAAAAGTGCAATTGAAGCCAATTTGAGACCAGCCATGATCAAATGATAGAACAGGTTTAAGGGGCTGAATGTTTCATTACACTGAGGTTTACACCTCAAGACATTGTCTGATGCTAACAGTTGTGGAAAAGTATTGCAAGAACATAAATAAGAAATCTACACTACACTGACCATGTAAAGAAAACTAGCCCTCATCTTTGCTTATCTCCTTCAGCATTGAGTTAATTGAGAAAGGTTAATGTAACTTGCAACGTGACTCAGACTTTTCTATTTAAGGCCAAAGCTAATTAATTAAGTATTAATGGGGTAGGAAGTTAATGAGGTGAGTTCGGTAAGCGATAAAAGTTGCTAGGCTTCACGGTGGAAATCTTGACAAAAAAAAACTCACCTCAACAATGAACCAAAACATAACATTAAATTCAGCCCCAAGTCATTTTTAAAATAGTGGCATTTGAAACCAGATTCCTTACAAGAAAAGAGGGCTGTAATCGAGTCTTGGTTAACTCGGTCAATGAGCCTCATTGCTAGGGTTACAGGGAAGAGCACCAATGGCTTTCTTTGATGTGATGTCCCTGCTTCTGTTTTATCCACTTGTTAAAAGGTAAATGTTCAGCCTGTGACATTTCGAATCTCCCGGGAGACCTGCAGCATTGGTGTGATTACAATGAGAGCAATGATGACTCTTTAACACGGAGGTGATCAGATCACTGAACATAACCAGACAAGGGAGTATCACGCCAAAGATCAGAACATTGCCAGGAGAACCCAGTCAACATCCTAAACTGGAGGGATATTAGAAGGGCTACCCGAAATGCCTATATCTGTCAGTTTGATGAAACAAGAGAAATTGGTAAATTTATTTTTGCTTGCTGATACTCACAGCATAACTCAAATTTCACAGAAATCACAATGAGCAGAGTGACTCTATGCTAATGCTCTTCCTTTTCCTTGTACCTTTCTATATTGTTTCTCTTAAAATAACTATCTAACACCCTCTGGAACGCCTTGATTGAACCTGCCACCTCCACATTTTCAGGCAGTGTATTCCATTCCAAGCTACGTACTCGCCTCACATTTGCTTCATTTGACCCTTGTTTTGTATCTGTTTGTTCGTGATCCTTTCCCGGCCAGGATTCTACTTCAGTAGCCTCTTGATCTTGAAACCTTTAGTTGGATCTCTCCTTTCCTTCAGGAAGTGACTCCAATCTGTCCCCATAAATCTCTCCCCAGCAATGACTTGGAGTCCAAAGGATATTGCCCTGCTTGGTTTCCCGAACAATTAAAAGTGACTGTGAGTTGTGATAAAGTGGAGGCGGCTATTCACATCATTGGGCTAGTAGTCCTGAGCTGTGGGGCAATTTTCCATGAATAAGGGTTCAAATCCTAGCAGGGTGAAATTTGAACTTAAAGGAAAACCTAACGAGATGTTACAGATCAAAAGTGTTTTGAAGCCAGCTTCATCTTTTTTGTTCTTGGAATCGTGTATGCATGAATCACATTGTTGTTGAGAGAAATCAAAGTGTGAAGGTCTCACCTGAATGATGGCAGTAAAGACTTCTTGACTTACCTCTCCGGTCTTTAAGTGAGCTTGTCCCACAACAATCAGTATCTTTTACATTAAATTAGATTCCCTTCTGCCTCCGGCCTAACACATCCACACTGATTCTCCAAAGAGTAACCCACCCAGACCCATTTCCCGGCATTTACCCCTGACTAATGCACCTAACACTATGGGCAAGTTTGCACGGTCAATACACCTAACCTGCACATCGTATGGACTGTGGGAGGAAACTGGGGCACCTCGAGGAAACCCACGCAGACATGGGGAGAATCTGCAAGAGTCAACCACATTGCTGTAGGTCTGGAGTCACATGTAGGCCAGACCAAGTGAGGATGGCAGATTTCATGGAAGATAGAACAGTACAGCACAGGAACAGGTCCTTTAGCCCACAATGCTGTGCTGATCATGATGCCAAATTAAATGAATCTCTTTTGCCTACCCTTGGTCCATATCCCTCCATTCCTTGCATATTCAGGTGCTTATCTAAAAACCCCTTAAATGTCTCTATCGTACTTGCCTCCACCCCATCCCGGCAGTGTGATCTGTACTCAGTGGAGTTTAGAAAAATGAGAGGTGACCTTACTGAAAGATGCAAGATTCTTGTACGATTTAACAGGGGTAGGTGTGGGAAAGTTGTTTCCCCTTGTGAGAGAGTCCAGGGCCAACGGGCATAATCTCAGAATAAAGGCTCCCCCAGAGATGAGGAGGAATTTCTTCTGTCAGAGGGGAGTGAATCTGTGGAATACTTTACAGCAGAGGGCCACAGAGGCTGGGTCATTGAGTATATTCAAGACTGAGGTAGACAGATTTTAATCAGGAAGGGAATCAAGGGTTATGGAGAAAATGCAGGAAAGTGGATTTGAGGACTATCAGGTCAGCCATAATCCAATTCAATAGCAGAGCAGACTCGATGGGCTGAATGGCCTATTTCCCCTCCTAAGTCTTATTAGCAAACTATTTGAATTAAAATACATCACCCCTTCGTCACACACTCACTCCCTCTCTCTCACACACACAAACACGCGTGCACACACACACAAACATGTGCACACACACACACACACACAAGCACTCATATAGAGGAGAAAGTGAGGACTGAAGATGCTGGAGTTCAAAGTTGAGAGTGTGGTGCTGGAAAAACACAACCAGTCAGGCAGCATCCGAGGAGCAGAGGAATCGACACTCTGGGCATAAGTCCTTCATCAAGAATAGGCTTGTGGGCTGGGGGTCTGAGAGATAAATGGGAGGGGGTGGGGTTGGGGAGAAGGTAGCTGAGAATGTTATAGGTAGATGAAGGTGGGGAGCAGGTGATAGGTCATAGAGGAGGATAGAGTGGATAGATGGAAAAGGTAATGGACAGGTCAGGAGAGTGATGCCAAATTGGAGCCTTGGGACCGGGATAATATGGGGGGAGGGGAAATAAGGAAACTGGTGAAATCCATATTTATGCCGTGTGGTTGCAACCTCCTTGTGTGAGCACAAGGTGGCGCTAATGCAGTCATCGATGTAGAGGAGGAACAGGTAGTGGGTGGAGGTTGGTTGGAGATGGAGACATCCAGGATGGGGAGGGAAGTGCCCGAGATGGTCCAGGTGAAATTGAGGTTGGGGGTAAAAGGTATTAGTGAAGCTGATGAACTGTTCAACCTACATGTGGGAGCATGAGGTAGCATTGATGTAGCAGAGGAACAGGTGGGGGGGATGGTTGGAGATTTACCTGTACCTCCACCAATGTCATCTACTTGTATCCGTTACACCTGATGTTTTCTCCTCTACCTCGGGTAGTCAGGATGCCAACTTACGGAACATTTCAAGGAACATCTCCGGGACACCCGCACTCACCAACCCCATCATCCTGTGGCTGAACACTTCAACTCCCTCTCCAACTCCACCAAGGACATACAGGTCCTGGGCCTCCTCCACCACCAAATCCAATCACCCGACGCCTGGAGGAAGAATGCTTCATCTTTCACCTTGGGACCCTGCAACCACACGGCATCAATGCGAATTTCAACAGTTTCCTCATTTATCCTCTCCCCACATTCTCCCAGACCCAAGTCTCCAACTGGGCATCACCCTCATGACCTGTACATCGCCTTTCTTATCTATCCGCTCCACCCTCCCCTCTGACCTCTCACCTTCTCCCTCACCTTCATCTACCTGTCACGTTCCCAGCTACCTTCTCCCCACCCCCACCACACCCTCCCCCTCCTCATTTATCTCTCCACCCCACCCCCTGCCCACAATCTATTCCTGATGAAGGGGTTATGCCTGAAACATCGATTCTTCTGTTCCTCGGATGCTGCCTGACCTGCTGCGCTTTAACCAGCAACACATTTTCAGCTCTGATCTCCAGCATCTGCAGACCTCACTTTTTACTCATACACACACATACACAGGCACACACACAGATACACATAGACACACACACATTTTCACTCCCACACACACCCACACAAATGTAAACATGCACACTCTCTCTCCCACAAACACACAAACACTATACACACATGTACATATATACACAGACAGAACAAAATTATTTATGACATTGTTTTGCATTATGAGAGGAAAATAAGGAAAACCCTTGAGATCAAGAATTCAAACTTAGAGAGTTGACTGAGATGACTTTCTCAGAGTTAATTCAGTTTTTTTTTCAGCAAGTACACTTTACACTCTGTCCCAGATTGATGGGGAATCTCAGATCAGATTCAGATGAAAAACGATCAGGAGCCCTGATATTCGAAACATTATCAGGGTTTGTTAAACTGTTTCACTGACAGCGATGTTGCTTTCAGCTTTAAGCTCTGACTCGCACAGACTTGCAGAGGCAAGACATCATTGCAAACATCTCCAACAACTGCCTGCAGGTTCCAGGTACGTACAAATTAAAACCCATTACCTCTGTCCAGAGGCTGTTGCTAGATGAAGGTTGTATCGAACCCTTAAGATTTTTCAGGTCTATTTAGTAAAGAACTAAAGCAGTAAAATTCCATGCATATTTCTAAAATGTGTTGAAAATGAATGATAAAATGATCCACACCAATGCTTCAGACACCTCCTTTCTGAATTGTTCCTGACTTCCAGTAGCCAATTTGATTTTTGATCTGATTTGATTTATTGTCACTTCTATTTGTTACAAATACAGTGATAAATATTGTTTAGTGTTGCCACTCTCTAGCTCCATCTTAAAACACAGAAAAATAAACAGAAACGTGGGATACAAACCCAGAAAATAAAACAGTAGATCCATCTGATAGTCTTATCTCAATAAAGTGAAGCGCTCCCACTTCTGGATCAGCCATAGGCCTGGAGCTGGGGTCCTCCATCTTGAGTCCCTGAGGCTAAACCAATGGTAACGCTGCAACCGTGCTTCCTCACGCTGCCACCCAACGCTGGAAGAGTCACCACGCTTCATCTCAACTCCGCCAACACAGTGACCATGAGTTCATGCCAGGCCAACCTCGCCAGTGCAGCTGGCATCACAGAACTGTGAACTGCCACCATCACCGCTTCTTGTGGAGATCTTAATCCTGTGTCTCTACACCCTCTCGTTCTGCTTCGACCTGAACACCAAGGTCCATGACCTGGTCAATGGATAAAGTCTAATTTTCACAGCTCCAGTTGAGTTTGGAGGTTGGGCAGTCAGGAAAATGTTTGGGATGATGTGTCAGGTTGACAGCATTTCCACCCTCTGGGGGACTTTTCCAGGGGGGTTGGGGGTAAACTGGGTAAATGGCATTGATGAGAGCAGTGCTTATTTTTTGGTCTTCTTACATTGCTACTCAAATGTTTTGATGGATTGGGAGAAGCAGTTAGCTGTCCAGAGTGGCAGATGTTGATGCCTGGGGCGTTAATAACTCTTAATGCAGCGCTGCCGTGATGTTCCCATGGTAACAAGTTACAGATGCTCCAGCAGAAGTTAAACTGGAGGAAAAGTGAACAGTTGAAACCATAGATAACAATCTTCTTCTCTCCTGCTGATTTTTGTTAACCAGTGTTATACTCCACTCATCTATATCTCTTAAGATTCTAACTGGTTGGAGATCAGAGTCGAGAGGGTGGTGCTGGAAAAGCACAGCCGGTCAGGCAGCATCCGAGGAGCAGGAAAATTGACGTTTCGGGAATAAGCCCTTCATCAGGAATGACATCCCTCCTGATTGGAAACAATTAGGATTCATCTTGTGCCTCTTCAATGTTAATTTATTTCCCTAGTCCTGATTAATTACATACTGGCTGTAATTATTGTGGGCGGCACAGTGGCACAGTGGTTAGCACTGCTGCCTCACAGCACTAGAGACCCGGGTTCAATTCCTGCCTCAGGCGACTCTCTGTGTGGAGTTTGCACATTCTCCCCGTGTCTGCGTGGGTTTCCTCCGGGTGCTCCGGTTTCCTCCCACAATCCAAAAATGTGCAGGTTAGGTGAATTGGCCATGCTAAATTGCCCGTAGTGTTAGGTGAAGGGGTAAATGTAGGAGTGTGGGTCCGCGTGGTATACGCTTCAGCGGGTTGGTGTGGACTTGTTGGGCCGAAGGGCCTGTTTCCACACTGTAAGTAATCTAATTATGATCAATTGCACAAAATATAAACTTGAGTATATTATTAAATTATCTATTTTTATGGTTTTCCTGCTAACTAATTAATCCAATTGCTCTCATTGTTGGTTAGTTTAAGTGTAATTATAACTTGGAGACTCACCCTTCTTGTGTTAATATGTCTCTCTGCAGGTTAGCATCAAGGTATCCTGATCAAGGTCAGGGAAGCCAAACAACAGAGAGACCACTATGTGGATTATATCTTGTTGTCAGGGAGTCACAGTTTCACAGCCATTAACAGCCCCAGGATCCCACTCTGTGAAGGCTCTTTGCCACCTTGCGGGTCAGCGTTGCTGCTCCTCTGATAGATGGGGGATGGGCAGCTGCTGGATTTCATTCCCTCCACACCTTCCTTCCTGAGACCAAATCATGAGAGAATATTTTCTCACTGACTCATTCAGGCGGTGTTGCGTCACACCTCTGGAACAAGTAGGACTTGAACCTGGCCAAGAGGTAGGAACACTACCACATTTGCCTGAGAAAAATTATACACAGACACTTTGACCAGTTTATTATTCATAAACTGCATTACCCAGGTGCTCTTATTCTATGAGACAAACAGAGGACTGTGGTTCAAGCTTTGTTTTATTAAACTGCTCTCGTGTTAAAGGAACAACTCTTACACAACAAATTAAATTGACCTTTCCCAAACTAGGCTGACATTCTCAAAAAGACATATGCTAGCTACTCTGGTGAACTTGATTGGGCTGCTGGAAGCAATTCATTGAGTTCCTTTACCAGACGCATTCTCAGTCTTCTTGGTACAAAGGTTGGCCTGACACAGAGTCTTCCCTGAGGGAATTGCCCCAAGGTTTCTCTTCTTATCTTTCCCTTCCTTTCTGAACTCTTCTGGAATGTTCTATGACTGGAGCCAAAGTGTCACTGTGAATAGGTCATAGAACCCAATGAGGTTAGAGTCATGGAGCCACAGAGCAATACGGCTGTGAAATAGATACCTGAGTTTTGACAACAATTCAAATATAACCAATCCGTTTAAATTATGCTCAAGATACTACAACCCAATCAAATTTGAACTTTACTGTTTTGACATCCTTGAACCAATGAGACGATCCGATGTTTTGGGGTATAAAGAGCAGGCATTTTGGACAGTTAGCCAGAGAAAGAGCACCTTCTGTCATTGACAGACAGACTGCCTGCAAACCCTCTCCCTAAAAGGTACCTTTTTCATATTAAACATCTTTGCAGCAGAAGATTGAAGACAACCCAGGGAGATTTACAAATAGAGGAAGATCAACATCAGTGTCTGGTCTTGAAAATTGATTTGTTGTAAATTTAATAGGGGCATTATCAGAGCAGTATATTGTTACAGAGTGGGAGGGGCATTATCAGATCAGTATATTGTTACAGAGTGGGAGTTGTAAATAGGTGTTGTTTAATGTTTTCTTTCGAGTTAAAGAATAAAATTGTTATTTTATTCTTTAAATAGTAGAATTTGGGAGTTCTCTGTCACTCGTACTTTAACAGATAATGAGGCGAGGTGAGATTTCCTGTAAGTTTGGTTTAATTAGCAGAAGGGTTCACTGTCATGTTGTACCATCCCTTCCTTGTCTCAGTGGGACAAACCTATCCAGCAGTATCAGCAAGTGCTTCCTAAACATCCTCCACATTTCTGTTCTACATTTTGCTAGAACATCTGTTCCCGATTTGGGTGCCCCAGTTCTGCCTAATAGCGTAGTAATCCCCACTCCTCTAATTGAATACTTTCCCATACCTTCTGCTCCTATCCCTCTCCATGACTATAGTTAAGGTCAGGGAGTTGTGATCACTATCACCGAAATACTCTCCCATCAAGAGATCTGACACCTGGAATGGTTTGTTGCTAAGCACCAAATCCAATATGGCCTCCCCTCTAGTTGGCCTATCTACATATTGAGTCAGGAATCCTTCCTGGACACACTGGACAAAATCTGCTCCATCCAAACTATTTGCACTAAGAAGGTTCCAATAAATGTTAGGGAAGTTAAAGTCACCCATGACAATAACCCCGTTACTTCTGCACCTTTCCAAAATCTGCCTCCCAATCTGCTCCTCCGTGTCTCTGTTGCTATTGGGAGGGGAGGGTGGTGGTGGTGGGGGGCTGTGGAAAACCTCCAATAAAATGACTGCTCCTTTCCTGTTTCTGCCTTCCAGCCATACCAACTGTAGACAATCCCTCCTTGACAATCTCCCTTTCTGTAGCTGTGTTGCCATCCCTTATTAACAATGCCACTCCTCCACCTCTTTTACTTCCCCCACATTCATAGAACATAGAACATAGAAGGATACAGCGCAGTACAGGCCCTTCGGCCCTCGATGTTGCGCCGACCGAATCCTACCTAACCTATACTAGCCCAATAACTTCCAAATGCCTATCCAATGCCCGCTTAAATGACCATAAAGAAGGAGAGTTCACCACTGATACGGGCAGGGCATTCCATGAACTCACAACCCGCTGTGTGAAGAATCTACCCCTTACATCTGTCCTATACCTACCACCCCTTAATTTAAAGCTATGTCCCCTAGTAACACCTGACTCCATTAGCGGTAAAAGGTTCTTAGTATCTACCCTATCTAAACCCCTAATCATCTTATACACTTCTATCAGATCTCCCCTAAACCTTCTCTTCTCCAATGAGAACAGCCCCAAGTGCCTCAGCCTTTCCTCATAAGATTTTCCTACCATTCCAGGCAACATCCTGGTAAACCTCCTCTGCACTCGTCCTAAAGCTTCCACATCCTTCCTATAGTATGGCGACCAAAACTGCACACAATACTCCAGATGAGGCCGCACCAGAGTCTTATACAACTGCAACATGACCTCAGGACTCCGGAACTCAATTCCTCTGCCAATAAAGCCCAGTACACCATATGCCTTCCTCACAGCACTATTTACCTGGGTGGCAACTTTCAGAGATCTGTGTACATGGACACCAAGATCCCTCTGCTCATCCACACTACCAAGTAGCCTACCATTAGCCCAGTAATCCATCATCTTGTTATTCCTACCAAAGTGAACGACTTCGCACTTAGCTACATTGAATTCCATTTGCCACATTTCCGCCCAGCTCTGCAACTTATCTATATCCCGCTGTAACCTACCACTTCCTTCCTCACTATCCACAACTCCACTGACTTTTGTGTCATCCGCAAACTTGCTTACCCAGCTTTCAAGTCCTTCCTCTAGATCATTTATAAAGATAACAAAAAGCAATGGTCCCAAAACAGATCCTTGTGGTACACCGCTAGTAACTGCGCTCCAAGATGAACATAATCCATCAACTACTACCCTCTGTCTCCTTCCAGCCAGCCAATTCCTAATCCAAACCTCTAATGTATCCTCAATGCCATACCTCCGAAGTTTTAGCATTAGCCTACCATGGGGAACCTTATCGAACGCCTTACTAAAATCCATATACACAACATCTACTGCTTTACCCTCATCCACTTCCTTGGTCACCTTCTCAAAGAACTCAATAAGGTTTGTGAGGCACGACCTGCCCTTCACAAAACCATGCTGGCTATCCCTGATCACGTTATTCCTACCCAGATGTTCATAAATCTTATCCCTTACCATTCTCTCTAAGACTTTGCCCACCACTGAAGTCAGACTCACTGGCCTATAGTTACTAGGGCTATCCCTACTCCCTTTCTTGAACAATGGGACCACATTCACTATCCTCCAGTCCTCTGGTACTATTCCCGTTGACAACGACGACATAAAAATCCAGGCCAATGGCTCTGCTATCTCCTCCCTAGCTTCCCATAGGATCCTGGGGTAAATGCCATCAGGCCCAGGAGACTTATCTATATTCATCCTTTCCAATATTCCCAAAACCTCTTCCCTGCATATTTCCAGGGCATCCATTCTAATTATTTGTGATTCCATATTCACATCAGCAACAGTGTCCTGTTCCTGAGTGAATACTGATGAAAAGTACTGATTTAATGTCTCTCCAATCTCTTCCGCCTCCACACACAACTTCCCACTACTATCCTTGACTGGACCGATACCTACCCTAGTCATCCTTTTATTCTTGACATACCTATAGAAAGCCTTTGGGTTTTCCCTAATCCTACCAGCTAAAGACTTTTCATGTCCCCTTCTCGCTTCTCTTAGCTCCCTCTTTAGCTCCTTCCTGGCTACCTTATAACTCTCAATCGCCCCTACTGAACCTTCACGCCTCATCTTTACATATGCCGCCTTCTTCCCTTTCACAAGGGACTCCAATTCCTTACTAAACCACGGCTGCCTCACAAGGCCCTTTACACCATGCCTGACTGGTACATACCTATCGAGGACACGCAGTAGCTGCTCCTTGAACACTCCCCACATCTCATTAGTGTTCTTCTCTTGAAGCCTGTTTTTCCAATCCACACATCCTAAGTCATGCCTCACTGCATCATAATTTCCCTGCCCCCAGCTATAGCTCTTGCCCTGCGGCGCACGATTATCCCTCTCCATCACTAAAGTAAAAGTCACCGAGTTGTGGTCACTGTCCCCGAAGTGCTCACCTACCTCCAAGTCTAACACCTGGCCTGGTTCATTACCTAGAACCAAATCCAATATAGCCTCCCCTCTTGTTGGCCTGTCGACATATTGTGTCAGGAAACCATCCTGCACACATTGTACAAACACCGACCCATCTAATGAACTCGAGCTATAGCTCTCCCAGTCAATATCTGGGAAGTTAAAGTCCCCCATAACAACCACCCTGCTACCTTCACTCTTTTCCTGAATCATCCTCGCAATATTATCCTCTACTTCTCTAGGACTATTAGGAGGCCTGTAGAAAACACCTAACAGGGTGACCTCACCTTTCCTATTTCTAACCTCAGCCCAAACTACCTCAGATGGCAAGTCCTCTTCCATCGTCCATTCCACTGCTGTGATACTGTCCTTGACAAGCAATGCCACGCCTCCCCCTTTTTTACCCCCATGTCTGATCCTACTAAAACATTTGAACCCTGGAACGTGCAACAGCCATTCTTGTCCCTGTTCTACCCACGTCTCTGTAATGGCCACAACATCGAAGTCCCAGGTACCAACCCACGCTGCAAGTTCACCTACCTTATTCCTTATACTTCTGGCATTGAAGTATACACACTTCAATCCACCTTTCTGGTTACAGGCACCCTCCTTAGAGATCGCTGCATTATTCCTAACCTCCCTACACTCAAGGTCCTGTACCCTAAAGCTACAGTCCTGGTTCCCATGCCCCCGCGGAGTTAGTTTAAACCCTCCCAAAGAGCACTAGCAAACCTCCCCCCAAGGATACTGGTGCCCCTCAGGTTCAAGTGTAGACCATCCTTTTTATAGAGGTCCCACCTTCCCCAGAAAGGACCCCAGTTGTCCAGAAACCGGAATCCCTCCCTCCTGCACCATCCCTGTAGCCACGCATTTAACTGTTCTCTCTCCCTGTTCCTCGACTCTCTATCACGTGGCACGGGTAACAAACCAGAGACTACAACTCTGTTTGTTCTAACTCTGAGCTTCCAACCTAGCTCCCTGAAAGCCTGTCTGACATCCTCACCCTTCTTCCTACCTATATCGTTGGTGCCAACGTGGACCACGATCTGGGGCTGCTCCCCCTCCCCCTTAAGGACCCGGAAAACACGATCAGCGACATCACGTACCCTTGCACCTGGGAGGCAACATACCAAACGTGAGTCCCTGTCGCCCCCACAAAACCGTCTGTCTGTACCCCTCACTATCGAGTCCCCAAGAACTATTGCTCTACCTTTGTCCACCCTACCCTTCTGAGCAACGGGGCCAGGCTCCGTGCCAGAGGCCTGAACCTCGTTGCTTGCCCCTGGTAAGTCATCCCCCCCACAAGTATCCAAAACGGTATACTTGTTCTTGAGGGGAATGACCGCAGGGGGTCCCTGCACTGGCTTCCTCCTCCCACTCCCCCTCACTGTCACCCATCTATCTTGAACTTTCGGAGTAACTACTTGCCTATAGCTCCGATCTATGACCTTCTCTGCCTCCCGAATGATCCGCAGTTCATCCAACTCCAGCTCCAGTTCCCTAACACGGGTTTGGAGGAGCTGGAGATGGGTGCACTTCTTGCAAGTGTACTCAGCAGGGACGCTAATGGCTTCCCTCACCTCATACATGTTGCAAGAGGAACATTGCCCTCTCTGCACTGCCATCCCTCTAAAAGTAAGCTTTCCTTAAAAAAAAACAACAAAAACCAACTAAATCTAAAGAAACAAACAAGGAAAATGCAGCACTTACCCGCTAGTCACAATTGGTCTTATTATTAGGTTAGAGGAGGTGGAAGGGTGGGAGGCACTACTCGTGTAGTGCCTCGGGTGACTCGCCTACGCGTTTAAATAAGGGGAGAGAAAAAAAAACCTTACCCAAGTAACCTAGCGCGCCTTTCGGGTCTGCTACCGCTTTTTTGAAGGAAAACTTTAAATTTTTAACTAATAAATAAGCGACCAAACTTACCCACCATTCCTTTAGAGACATCTAAACCCTGGAACATCCGACAACCATTCCTGCCCCTGTGATATCCAAGTCTCCGTAATGGCCACAGCATCACAGTTCCAAGTACTGATCCATGCTTTGAGTTTGTCACCCATATTTCTGATACACATGAGAGAGAGAAGACCTTTTGGAAAGGTGATGACCTAGTGGTATGATTAGATTAGATTCCCTACAGTGTGAACACAGGCCCTTCAGCTCAACAGGTCCACACCCACCCTCCAGAGAGTAATTTCCCTAACTAATGCACCTAACACTATGGGCAATTTATCATGGCCAATTAACCTGACCTGCACATCTTCGGATTACCGGACTGTTAATCCAGTGACTCAGATAATGTTCGAGGGACATGGGTTTGAGTCCTGCCAGGGCAGATGGTGGAATTTGAATTCAATAAACATCTAGAATTAAGAGTCTAATGATAACCATGAAACCAAACTTCAGTAAAGCATTTGATAAGGTTCCACATGGTAGGCTATTAGAGAAAATGTGGAGGTATCGGATTGAGGGTGATTTAGCAGTTTGGATTAGAAACTGGTTTTCTGGAAGAAGACAATGAGTGGTGGTTGATAGAGAATATTCAGCCCGGAGTCTGGTTACTAGTGGTGTGCCACAAGGACCTGTTTTGGGACCATTGTTGTTTGTCGTTTTTATAAATGACTTGGACGCAGGCATATGTGGCTGAGTTAGTAAATTTGCAGATGACACTAAAGTCATTGGAATGGCGGACAGTGTGGAAGAATGTTGCAGGTTGCGGGGGATTTGGATAAACTGCAGAATTAGGTTGAAAGAAGGCAAATAAAGTTCAATTCAGATAAATGTGAGGTGATTCACTTTGGGAAGAATAACAGGAATGCAGAGTACTGGGTCAATCGAAAGATTCTTGGTAGTGTGGGTGTGCAGATGGATTTGGAGTTCATGTACATAGATCTCTGAAAATTGCCAACCAGGTTGATAGTCCTGTTAAGAAGGCCTACAGTGTGTCAGGTTTCATTGGTTGAGGGATTGAGTTCCGGAGCCATAATGTCATGCTGCAACTATACAAAACGCTGGTGTGGCCACACTTGGAATATTGTGCAGTTCTGGTCGCCCCATTACAGAAAGGATGTGGAAGCATTGGAAAAGATGCAGAGGAGATTTACCAGGATGTTGCCTGGTCTGGAAGGAAGGTTTTATGAGGAAAGGCCAAGGGACTTGGGTCTGTTCTCATTGGAGAGAAGGCTAAGCGGGGATTTGATAAGAGACATACAAGATGGTCAGAGGATTAGATAGGGTAGACAGTGAGAGTCTTTTTCCTAGGATGTTGACGTCGGCTTGTACTAGGGGGCATAGCTGCAAATTTAGGGGTGATAGATTTAAGACAGATGTCAGAGGCAGGTTCTTTACTCAGAGAGTGATAAGGATGTGGAATGCCCTGTCAGTGTAGTTATCTCAGCCACAATAGGGGCATTTAAACAAACCTTGGATAAGCATATGGATGATGATGGGATAGTGTAGGGGGATGGGCTTAGGTTAGTTCACATTGAGGGCCACAGGGCCTGTTCTGTGCTGTCTTGTTCTATGTTCTGTGTTCTATTACCAATTGTTGGAAAATCCATGTGGTTCACTAATGTCCTTTAGGGAAGGAAACTGCCATCCTTACCTGGTCTGGTCTCCATGTGACCCCAGACCCACAGTGACTCGAAACTACCCTCTGGGCAATTAGGGATGGGCAATAAATGTTTGCCTGGCCAATGACGTCCTTGTCATGTGAATGAATTGAAAGAAAAACATCATCAAGGATAGCAAATCTGCACTGACAAAGAAAGATCTCACCACCTATCCACACCTTCCAGCACATGGACCATAGCCTATTTACTTAGAATGTTTTTATAGAATCCCTACAGTGTGGAAACAGGCCCTTCGGCCCAACAAGTCCACACTGACCCATTTCCCTATATTTACCCTGACTAATGCACCTAACCTACACATCCCTGAACACAATGGACAATTTCCTATGGTTAATCCACCTAACCTGCACATCCTTGGAGTGTGGGAGGAAACCCACACAGACACGGGGAGAATGTACAAACTCCACATAGACAGTCACCCAAGGCTAGAGTCAAATCCACTTCCCTGGTGCTGTGCAGCAGTGCTAACCACTGAGTCACTGTGACACCCAAAGTACTCATCAACATCCTCTTTAAAGGTTGTGAGGTTTCCTGCCTTTGCAATGGATGACTTAGATCAGAAAAGCACTGGGAGAGTGCTCAAGTGTAGTATAAACACCAGCATGGACTTGTTGGGCTGAATGGTCTGGTCTGTGCCTCATCACCCACGTAATCCTTTGCAAAGCCTCTCAGCATTCTTCCCAAAGGACAAATATTTTGTCCTTTCTCCAAAATTTAACATGCCTTTGTGTTACCACAACAGAAATGGAATAGGCTGGAGGAGATAGGCAGTAAATAGTTGAACTAATATTAGCTTTATCCGTACTTATATTCTATAAATATAAGTGCGAAAAGAAAATTTACCATTAAATCAATAGAGAGATGTAAAGAAATAAAACCCTTGACGCATTGAAAATGGAAGTATTGCCCATTATTTTAAATCAAATTATTTAGTTACCTTTGGCCAATAATAGAATACACTAGGGATGTTACTCATTGAGTGAAGCTGGGATCAGTGATTCAATAGAATAAAACAAAGTGTGGAAATATAACATAAATTGAAGTTTGTTTATTATTATTTCAATTCCATAATACACTGGAACACCAATTTCACAGGGATGAGCACTTTTTTCTAACACACTCCAAGCTATACATTTAACCCTTTCCATTATAAATGGGAAGCTAACAGCAGCAAGAGGTCACTCAGTCCCATCATTCAACAAGGTCATGGCTCAGCCTCTACCTTAACTTCACATCTGTATCAAATGGTGCTGAGGTGGAGGTGGTCTAGAGCTTCAGGTTCCTCGGAATAAAAATCAACAAAGATCTGACCTGGTCCATCCATATCGATGCCACAGTCAAGAAAGCACACCACACCTCAACTTCCTCGGGAGGTGAAGGAACCTCAGCATGTCTACAATAACCCTTAACAATGTTTATAGATGCACCATAGACAGCACCCTATCAGGGCGCATTGCAGTGTGATATGGCAACTACTCAGCTCAAGTCCAGAAGAAATTACAGAGAGTTGTGAACACAGCCCAGTCCACCACGCAAACCAACCTTCCATTCACTGACTCCATTTACACTTCCCACTGCCCCGGGAAAGCAGCCAACATCATCAAAGACCCCTCCCCCCCCCCCCCAGTTATACTCTCTCCCACTTTCTTCCATCGGGCAGAAGATACAAAAATTTGGAAACACGTACCAACAGATTCAAGAACAGCTTCTTCCCTGCTGTTATCAGACTTATGAACGGATCTCTCATATATTAGAGTTGATCTTTCTCTGCACCTTCCCTTTTGTTGTAACACTACTTTCTGCTCTATCACCCTGATGTACTTAGTAATGATGTGGAGGTGCCAGTGTTGGATTGGGTGGACAAAGTTAAAAATCACTCAACACCAGGTTATAGTCTGACAGGTTTATTTGGAAGGACTAGCTGTTGGAGTGCTGCTCCTTCATCAGGTAGTGAATGGGGCAGGATCCTAGGAAACAGAATGTTTTGAAGAAATAACAAACAGGATTGATGAGGGCAGAGCGGTAGCTGTGATCTATTTGGACTTCAGTAAGGCATTCAACAAGGTTCCCCATCAGAGGCTGGTTAGCAAGGGTTGATCTCATGGATCTCATGGAATACACGGAGAACTAGCCATTTGGATACAGAACTGGCTCAAAGTTAGAAGACAGAGGGTGGTGCAGAGGATTGTTTTTCAAACTGGAGGCCTGTGACCAGTGGAGTGCCACGAGGATCAGTGCTGAGTCCTCTACTTTTCTTCATTTATTCAAATGCTTTGGATGGGAACATAGGAGGTATAGGTAGTATGTTTGCAAATGACACCAAAATTGGAGGTGTAGTGGACAACAAAGAAGGTTACCTCAGATTACAACAGGATCTTGATCAGATGGGCAATGAACTGGGGACAGACAGAGGGAGTTAAATTTAGATAAATGTGAGGGGCTGCATTTTGGAAATGCAAATCAGGGCAGGACTCATACACTTAATGGTATTGTCCTGGAGAGTGTTGCTGAACAAAGAGACCTTGGAGTGCAGGCTCCTAGCTCCTTGAATATGGAGTCACAGATAGATAGGATAGTGAAGAAGGCATTTGGTATGCTTTCCTTTATTGGTCAGTGCATTGAGTATAGCAGTTGGGAGGTCATGCTGCAGCTGTAAAGGACATTGGTTAGACCACTTTTGAAATATTGTGTGTAATTCTGCTCCCCCTGCTATAGGAAGGATGTTGTGAAACTTGAAGGGGTTCAGAAATGATTTTCAAGGATGTTGTGAGGGTTGGAGGATTTGAGCTACAAGGAGAGCCTGAACAGGCTGGGACTAATTTCCCTGAAGTGTCATAGGCTGAGGAGTGACCTTATAGAGTTTATAAAATCATGAGGGGCATGGATAGAGTGAAAAGACAAGGTCTTTTCCCTGGGCTGGGGAATGCAAAACTAGAGGCCAAAGGTTTAAGGTGAGAGGGGAAAGATGTAAAAGGGACCTAAGAGGCAACTTTTTCACACAAAAGGTGGTACGTGTATGGAATGAGCTGCCCGGGGAAGTGGTGGAGGCTGGTACAATTACAACATTTAAAATACGTCTGGCTGGGTGTATGAATAGGAAGGGTTTGGAGGGATATGGGCCGGGTACTGGGAAATGGGAGTAGATTTATCTAGCATATATCTGGTCAGCATGGACGTGTTGGAGCGAAGGGTCTGTTTCTGTGCTGTATATTTCTATGATTCTAAATCATATCAAATCAAATCAATGTTCTAGCCTTCATTCACAGACCATCCGCGGTTGTTTGAGTATTTCAAAGATTTAGATTCGTTTTTATCTACCATTCTGCGCTGACTGTAACTATTACCTTACTTTTACTCTCTTGAGTGCTCTCTACCTTTCTTAATTCCCTGTGCATCTTGGTTTTTCTCTTCAACTTCCCACATTGCTGCCACGTCAGTTTAAGCACGTCCTAGCTAACTGCAACAAAACAATATAGTTAGCTCAGTCCTGGTGCAGACTGTGCAGCCTCATCATTTCCTATTGCCTTCTGAACCAGTCCCAATGTATTAGCGATCTAAATTATTATTTTTGCTGAAACACCTACAGGATGTATCATCGCAGGATCTGCTCTTGGTAAAAGAGGAGTTGCTGCAGATAAAGTTGCAGAGATGCTGCTGAAGAATCTACGACATGGTGGTTGTGTGGACCAGTACTTGCAGGATCAGGTCATTATATTCATGGCCCTAGCAAATGGTGTCTCCAGAGTAAGAAGTGGGCCCTTGACACTTCACACCCAGACAGCTATACACTTTGCAGAAATGCTAACTAAGGCTAAGTTTGCAGTGAACAAAATAGATGCATTAGCGATCTATAAAGCACCTTCACCTGGACCATGCCTCCAGCCAGCTATTTACCCAATCAGTCTTGATATTCCTATCCTCACTAATCTGTGACACCCAGCTGCAGATTTAACCCTTTCTCTCTCTCCTGTGACTTGATTTGATTTATTGTTGTCACATGTACCTAAGTACAGTGAAAAGTTTTGTTTTGAGATCATAGCATGCAACGACATACAGGAATCTGTTCTGGGACCTGTGCTCTCTGTGATTTTTATCATTGACTTGGATGAGGAAGTGAAAGGATGAGTTAGTAAGCTTACCGATGACATAAAGGTTGGTGGAGTGGTGGAGAGTGTGGAGGGCTGCTGTAGGTTGCAACGGGACATTGACAAGATGCAGAGCTGGGCTGATAAGTGGCAGGTGGAGTTCATCCTGGAAAGGTGTGAGGTGATTCATTTTGGAAGAGTGAATTTGAATACAGAGTTAAAGGCAAGATTCTTGGTAGTGTGGAGGAACAGAGGGTTAGAACATAGAACATAGAAAGATACAGCGCAGTACAGGCCCTCCGGCCCTCGATGTTGCGCCGACCGAATCCTACCTAACCTACACTAGCCCAATAACTTCCAAATGCCTATCCAATGCCCGCTTAAATGACCATAAAGAAGGAGAGTTCACCACTGCTACTGGCAGGGCATTCCATGAACTCACAACCCGTTGTGTAAAGAATCTACCCCTAACATCTGTCCTATACCTACCACCCCTTAATTTAAAGCTGTGTCCCCTAGTAACACCTGACTCCATTAGCGGTAAAAGGTTCTCAGTGTCGACCCTATCTAAACCCCTAATCATCTTATACACCTCTATCAAATCTCCCCTAAACCTTCTCTTCTCCAATGAGAACAGCCCCAAGTGCCTCAGCCTTTCCTCATAAGATTTTCCTACCATTCCAGGCAACATCCTGGTAAACCTCCTCTGCACTCGTTCCAATGCCTCCACATCCTTCCTATAGTATGGCGACCAAAACTGCACACAATACTCCAGATGAGGCCGCACCAGAGTCTTATACAGTTGCAACATGACCTCAGGACTCCGGAACTCAATTCCTCTACCAATAAAGCCCAGTACACCATATGCCTTCCTCACAGCACTATTTACCTGGGTGGCAACTTTCAGAGATCTGTGTACATGGACACCAAGATCCCTCTGCTCATCCACACTACCAAGTAGCCTACCATTAGCCCAGTAATCCATCTTCTTGTTACTCCTACCAAAGTGAATGACTTCACACTTAGCTACATTGAATTCCATTTGCCACATTTCTGCCCAGCTCTGCAACTTATCTATATCCCGCTGTAACCTACCACTTCCTTCCTCACTATCCACAACTCCACCGACTTTTGTGTCATCCGCGAACTTGCTTACCCAGCTTTCAAGCCCTTCCTCTAGATCATTTATAAAGATAACAAAAAGCAATGGTCCCAAAACAGATCCTTGTGGATCTTGGGGTCCAGGTCCATAGATCCCTCAAAGTTGCCACCCAAGTTGATAGAGTTGTTAAGAAGGCATATGATATGTTGGCTTTCATTAGCAGGAAGATTGAGTTTAAGAGCCGCAAGGTTATGCTGCAGCTCTATAAAGCCCTGTCTAGGCCACTCTTGGAATATTGTGTTCAGTTCTGGTCACCTCATTATAGGAAAGATGTGGAAGCTTCAGAGAGGGTGCAGAAGAGATTTACCAGGATGCAGCTTGGACTGAAGGGCATAACTTATGAAGAAAGGTTGAGGGAGCTCAGACTTTTCTCATGGGATCAAAGAAGGATGAGAGGTGCCTTGATAGAGGTGTACAAGTTAATGAGAGCTGTGGGGAAAGTGGATAGACAGAGACTTTTTCCCATGTGGAAATGTCTATCACGAGGGGGCATAATTTTAAGGTGATTGGAGGAAGGTTTCGGGGAGATGTCAGAGGTAGGTTCTTTACACAGAGAGTGGTGCATGCTTGGAATGCACTGCCAGCAGTGGTATTGGAGTCAGAGAAACTAGGGACAGTTAAGCGACTCTTGGATAGGGATATGAAAGATAGTACAATGAAGTGTAGTGGGTTAGTCTGATCTTCGAATAGGATAAAAGGTTGGCACAACATCAAGGGCCAAAGGGCCTGTATTGTGCTGGACTGTTCCATGTTGTATGTTCTGTGACATACAGATCATATGTTGATTGAACAAAGCAAGACTTACAGGGTTATGGGGCTACACAGGAGGTGTACAAAAGCAAGATCAATATTGATTTGAACTTAGAGAGGTCCATTTAGCAGTCTAATGACAGTGAGGAAGAAGCATCCTTCTCATAAATCCAAAGCTAACAGGCAGAGTAGACCATTCAGTCCTTCGAACATGCCCCACCAGTCAACAAGATCATGGCTGATCTCCTCCTGTAGCAGATGGTAACATTTGAATTCAATAAAAATCTAAAATGAAAGCAGCTTGCCTAGAAAACAGTTCTGTTTTTGTTAAATAGTGATTCCCTGATCCCCTTTAAGTTCAGAAATCTTAACCTGTTCTGGCCAACGTGTGACTCCTGACCTGCAACAATGTGGTTGACTCTTTACTATCCTCCGGTCAATAAATGCCGGTCTAAACAGCACTTTTGTACCTGTGAACAAATGAAGTAAATGATTGCTACTTCTTGTTGCTCAAAGTCACCCCTTTCCCTCCCTGGGTACTGACACACGTTCCAGCTCACATGAAATGAAGTCCAGTGCTCCATTAACAATTCTAGACACTGGCTTTCTGTGCACAAATAGCTCAATCCTTTAGGAAGGGTTGAGAGGGATATGGGCCAAATGCTGGCAAATAGGACTAGATTGGGTTGGGATATCTGGTCAGCGTGGATGAGTTGGATTGAAGGGCCTGTTTCCATGTTGCACATCTCTATGACCATATGACCCAATGACATCGCGCCACTGGACTTTATAAGGCCAGTGGGGATTCGGTTTGATCTCTTGCCTGGAAGATGGCTCAGGTGATACATAAATGCAATATTTTACTCAGTCTTTCCATCCATAGCAATGGTAAGGTAAGGAAATTGAATAATTTGCAAATTGTGGAATTCTACACTTCTTCAATACATGCGTCTGGAGGAGTGTATTTTCTGACCAAGTCTCTTAAAGTGAGCTGCAGTGATTGATGCCTTTGTTATTGAAACAAACTTGCTTTCGTTTCCAAGCTAAAAAGGAGAGGGAACATCAAATCGATGTGCACTGCACGAGTCTCCTGCAAACACTTCAGCAGATATCCTGCCTGTTAGTAACTGAATATGATTAACCTCAAATATTAATGATGCTTACACTCAATATTAGATTGTAGAAATTGGATAAATGAATCAAAGGCAGCTACCTTAGCCCAGGGTCAAACTGGACTGTCACACTCCACGAGTGTTGTAACCTAGATCCCCAAATAGATTTGTGAGCTGCCAATTCAAGTTGCAAAACACACTGTTCTTTTTAATAACAATAAGAATTGCAGACAAGAATTATAGAGACTCACAGCCAACCTTTCATCCATGGACTCCACCTACATTTCTCGATGCCTCGGAGGGGCAGCCAACATCATCAAAGACCCCTCCCACCCCGGTTAGAATCACCACCAACCTTATCCATCGGGCAGAGGATACAGAAGCTTAAATATATGAACCAACAGATTCAAGAACAGCTTCTTCCCCGCTGTTATTAGATTTCTGAATGGACCTCTCCGATTTCAAATTTAATGTTGATCTCACTCTGCAGCTGTAACACTGTATTCCTCACCCTGTTCTATCATCCTTATGCACTTTGTATGGTATGGACTGCACACAAAACACCACTTTTCACTGTACTGAGGTACATGTGACAATAATAAATCAAATCAAACAATTCTCTGAATGGTACGAGACCTGACACTGAGTCCTTAACTTCTCTGTTGCTGTGACTGACTGCGGTTTGCAACTGTCTGTGTGGCAGTGTGTACAAACAAATCCTCCCAGACTCCTGTGAGCCCGATCACTAACTCTGCCTCGATCTCTCAGCTTTTGCATCAGTCA
This sequence comes from Hemiscyllium ocellatum, assembly GCF_020745735.1. Lineage (NCBI taxonomy): Eukaryota > Metazoa > Chordata > Chondrichthyes > Orectolobiformes > Hemiscylliidae > Hemiscyllium > Hemiscyllium ocellatum. The sequence continues at coordinate 129,542,285 of NC_083405.1, forward strand.
ACATAAGGAGGCAGAGGCTTCTGAACTCCACCTTGTTGCAAAGTGTTAAAAAAAAGGTCCATTATTATAGGAAGAAAATGATAAAAATTACATACAGTTCAGAAAAGGCCCTACAACTTATTGAATCTGTACTGTCATAAATATGTGAGTTTTTAAAAAATTCATTCACAGGATGAGGCCATTGCTGGTCGGGCCAGCATTTATTGCCCATTCCTAATTACCCAGAGGACAGTAAAGAGGTGTCCACATTACTGTGGGTCTGGACTCACACGTAAGCCAGACCAGGTATGGATGGCAGTTTCCTTCCCTAGTGAACCAGATGGGTTTTCTGAAAATTTGCAATGAATTCATGGCCATCATTAGGCTCTTAATTCCAGATATTTTATTGAATTCAAATTCCACCATCTGCCATGGCAGGCTTCGAAGTCGGATCTCAAGATATGACCTGCGTCTCTGGATTAACGCTAATACCACTGGGCTATCACCTTCCCCATAGCATCATCAAATACTTTCAGTGCAGAAAGAGGCTATTTAGTACATTAAGTCTGCGCCAATCTTCTAAAGAATATCCCACCCAATCCCTATAACCCCCCCCAATTACCATCACCAATCCATCAACCTGCATATCCCTGGACATTATGCACAATTTAGCATTAGCAATCCACCCAAACCTGCACATCTTTGGACTATGGGAGGAAACTGGAGCACCTGGAGGAAACCTGCGCAGACACAGGGAGAATGTACAAACTCCACACAAAGAGTTGCCTGAAGTTAAAATTAAACTCCAGTCACTGGTGCTGTAAGGCAACAGTGCTAACCACTGAGCCATTATGCCTATACTAGTTCCACTTTCCCAGCATTAGGCCTATAGACTTAGAGTCATAGAGTCATCGAGTCATTGAGATGTACAGCAAGTAAACAGACCCTTTTGGTCCAACTTGTCCATACTGACCAGATATTCTGAATGAAGTTAGTCCCATTTGCTAGCATTTGGCCCATATCCTGCCAAACTCTTCCTATTCATATACCCATCCAGATGCTTTTTAAATGTTGTATTGTACCAGCCTCCACCACTTCCTCTGGCAGTTCATTCCACACATGTACCACCCTCTGTAAGAAAATGTTGCCCCTTAGGTCTCTTTTAAATCTTTCCCCTCTCACCCGAAACCTATGCCCTGTATTTCTGGACTCCCCCACCCCAGGGAAAAGACCTTGTCTACTTACCATATCCGTGCCCCTCATGATTTTATAAACCTCTATAAGGTCACCCCTCAGCCTCCGACCCTCCAGGGAAAACAGCTCCAGACTATTCAGCCTCTCGCTGTAGCTCAAACCCTCCAACAGCCTTGCAAATTCAAAAGCTGATTGGAGGCAGATATTTGCAGGTAAAGGGATGGCTGGAAATGGGATGCCTTCAGAAATGAGGTGATAAGAGTCCAGAGAAAGTATATTCCTGTTAGGGTGAAAGGGAAGGCTGGTAGATATAGAGAATACTGGATGACTAAAGAAATTGAGGGTTTGGTTAAGAAAAAGAAGGAAGCATATGTCAGGTATAGACAGGATAGATCAAGTGAATCCTTAGAAGAGTATTAAGGCAGTAGGAGTATCCTTAAGAGGGAAATCAGGAGGGCATGAGATAGCTTTGGCAAATAGAGTTAACGAGAATCCAAAATGTTTTTACAAATACATTAAAGACAAAAGGGTAACTAGTGAGAGAATAGGGCCTCTCAAAGATCAGCAAAATGGCCTTTGTGTGAAACCGCAGGAAATGGGGGAGCTATTAAATGAGTATTTTGCATCATTGTTTACTATGGAAAAGGACATGGAAGATATAGACTGTAAAGAAATAGATGGTGACATCTTGCAAAATGTCCAGATTACAGAGGAGGAAGTGTTGGATGTTTTGAAATGCATAACAGTGGATAAATCCCTAGGACCTGATCAGGTGTACCCTAGAACTCTGTGGAAAGCTAGAGAAGTGATTGCTGGGCCTCATACAGTGATAATTGCATCATTGAATAGTCATAGGTGAGGTGTCGGAAGACTGGAGGTTGGCGAAAGTGGTGCCACTCTTTAAGAAGCATGGTAAGGACAAGCCAGGGAACTTTAGACCAGTGAGCATGACATTGGTGGTGGGCAAGTTGTTGGAGGGAATCCTGAGGGACAGGATGCATTTGGAAAGGCAAGGGCTGATTAGAGGTAGTCAACATGGCTTTGTGTGTGGGAAATTATGTCTCACAAACTTGTTTAAGTTTTTTGAAGAAGTAACAAAGAGGTTTGATGAGGGTAGACCTGCAGACAAGATCTATATGGACTTCATTAAGGCATTCGACAAGGTTCTCCATGGGAGACTGGTTAGCAAGATTAGATCTCATAGAATACAGGGAGAACTAGCTATTTGGATATAGAACTGGCTCAAAGGTAGAAGACAGAGGGTGGTGGTGGAGGGTTGTTTTTCAGACTGGAGGCCTGTGACCAGTGGAGTGCCACAAGGATCAGGGCTGGGTCCTCTACTTATCATCATTTATATAATTGATTTGGATGTGAGCATAAGAGGTACAGTCAGTAAGTTTGCAGATGACACCAAAATTGGCAGGTTACCTCAAATTACAACAGGATCTTGACCAGATGGGCCAATGGGCTGAGAAGTGGCAGATGGAGTTTAATTCAGATAAATACGAGGTGCTGCATTTTGGGAAAGCAAATCTTAGCAGGACTTATACACTTAATGGTAAGGTCCTCGGGAGTGTTGCTAAACAAAGAGACCTTGGAGTGCAGGTTCATAACTCCTTGAAAATGGAGTCGCAGGTAGATGGGATAGTGAAGAAGGCATTTGGTATGCTTTCCTTTATTGGTCAGAGTATTGAGTACAGGAGTTGGGAGGTCATGTTGCAACTGTACAGGACATTGGTTTGGCCACTGTTGGAATACTGCATGTAATTTTGGTCTCCTTCCTATCAGAAGGATATTGAGAAACTTGAAAGGGTTCAAAAAAGTTTTACCAAGATGTTGGGGGGTTTGAGCTATGGGGAGAGACTGAATAGGCTGGGGCTGTTTTCCCTGGAGCGTCGGAAGCTGAGGGCTGACCTTATAGAGATTTACAAAATCATGAGGGACATGGATAGGATAAATAGACAAGATCTTTTCCCTGGGGTCGGGGAGTCCAGAACTAGAGGGCATAGGTTTCGGGTGAGAGGGGGAAGATATAAAAGGGACCTATGGGGCAACGTTTTCATGCAGACAGTGGTATATGTATGGAATGAGCTGCAAGAGAAAGTGGTGGAGGCTGGTACAATTACAACATTTAAAAAGCATCTGGATGGGTATATGAATAGGAAGGGTTTGGAGGCATGTGGGCTGGGTGCTGGCAGGTGGGACTAGGTTGGGTTGGGATATCTGGTTGGCATGGACGAGTTGGACAGAAGGGCCTGTTTCCGTGCTGTATGTCTCTATGACTGTAAATCTTTTCTGAATCTTTCAAAGTTTCACAACACCTTCCTACTGAACTTGAATGTTAAGACACTTAAAGTGTTTACCCATGTACTTTTTAAAGTTTGTGAGTGTTTCCACCTCAGTTCCTCTGCCTTTGGGTGAAAATGGTTTTACCTCAAATTCCGTCCAAACCTTTCAATGTAAAATAATGACCCCCTCCCCCACCACCCCCACCCCCTCTCCAGGCTACTGAACACACTTTCCCAATACCTGAAAAAATGCCAAGAATCTTTTTATTCCAGGCACAGACAGTCTCACACGGGGAAGCTCACACCTTCAATACATTTTCTGGGCCAACATGGCACCAATTGTTAAAGTTAACTTGAGAATGTAATTTTTAAAAAGTTTTGCGATTTATATATGAAAGAACTGAAACCAACATGGTCATTCTAAAAGATGGAGACTTAACAAACAATCCAGGTCTTTTTCAATATGTAATTTCATTTACATCACACTGTAAACTTTTGCTATAAATTCTGTGTATTGCAATCTTATACTCCACACCCACCTGATGAAGGAACAGTGCTCTGAAAGCTAGTGCTTCCAATTAAACCTGTTGGACTATAATCAGGTGTTGAGTGATTTTTAACTTTGTCCACCCCAATCCAACACCGGCGTCTCCAAATCACTCCAGGGCTTTGCTATTTCTTTCTGTCTGTCTGTCTTCTTTGTACAATCACAGAGTGAGGGCATCTCTGGCTAGGCCAGCAGTTACTGCCCATCCCTAATTGTTAAGAGTCAACGACATTGCTGTGGGCCTGGAGTCACATGTAGGCCAGACCAGGTCAGAATGGCTGTTTCCTTCCCTGAAGGACATTAGTGAACAGATGGCTCTTTCCAACAATGGATTCATCGGACTCTTAATTTCAGCTTCTTTATCGAATTCAAATTCCACCATCTGCCATGGTGGGATCCATACCCAGCTCCCCAGAACATGACCAGGGTCTCTGGATTAATAGTCCAGTGATACCACTAGGCCATCATCTCCCCAAAATGGTGAGAAAAGACAGAAGGGTGGGAGGTGTTGGTGGTGGTAGTGGGGGTTTGCAGGGCGTTGGGGTCAGTGGAAAAGCAGGAGCCAGAATTCCAGGCTCCCTCATTGGAAGTCAGAAATGTGCTTGGAGGTTTGCGCACAGCAAGATCCCACTGCCAGAAACATGATTATGACCAGATCATCAGGTTCTTATACTGATATGAACTGGATTAAAACATTGGTCAAAACGGGGTGAAGAACTGTCAAGTGCGATCTGTTTCCTGTCCATCTGAAGACAGACAGGGTTTTGGTGAGATAGTTCACTCATGAGGCCATCAGCTTCGACAGCACAGTATGCCTCTCAAGCTTCCTATATTCAATTCGCTGGAGTAAGACGCAAATCCACGATCTTCTGACTCAGCAAGAGAGCAGCCAGTGTCAGAGAATCACCTGGGTTACGTTGAAATGAAAAGCTGTACAGGACATTGGTGAGGCCTCTTCTGGAGTACTGTGTGCAGTTCTGTTCACCCTGTTATTAAGCTGGAGATGGTGCAGAGGAGATTTACCAGGATGTTGCCAGTTTTGGAGGGTTTGAGTTATAAGGAGAGGCTGGGACTGTTTTTCCCTGGAGGGTCACAGGTTGAGGGGTGGCCTCATAGAGGTTTATAAACTCATGAGGGGTCTGGATAAGGTAAATAGCAAAGACCTACTCCATAGGGTGGAGGATTTCATTCCTGATGAAGGGCTTATGCCCGAAACGTCGAATTTCCTGTTCCTTGGATGCTGCCTGACCTGCTGCGCTTTTCCAGCAACACATTTTCAGCTCTGATCTCCAGCATCTGCAGACCTCACTTTCTTCTATCATCTACTTAACACCAGTGGATCATCCACTCGGTGAATATGGCTGAAGATGAATTGGATTAGAAGATGAATCCTTACACTATAGAAACAGGCTCTTCTGCCCAACAAATCCAAGCCAGCCCTTTGCAGAGTAACCCACCCAGACTAATGCACCTAACACTATGGGCAATTTCCCGTGGCCACTTCACCTAACCTGCACATCTTTGGATTGTGGGAGGAAACCAGAGCACCCGGGGGAAACCAACACAGACACGGGGAGAATGTGCAAACTCCACACAGACAGTCGCCTGAGGTGGGAATCAAACCCAGGTCCCCGGCGCTTTGAGGCAGCAGTGCGAACCACTAAGCCACCATATGGCTGCAAAAGATTCAGGTTTGTCCTTTACACTAACTTGCTGGTTTCCATCACTATCTCAGGGAGATTTGTGGAGCCCACTTCCCTAGTCAATCGTTTAATTTTCTGTCACAATTCAGGTCTGGATGTGGCAGGATTGCAGATCCGTTTTTGCATGCAGTGTTATTTTGCTTTTCGAAAAGTACTTGATAAGGTACTGCACAAAGGATGCAACTCTACAAATGTGTGGCTTGTGGGATTGGGAGAGGTCTTTTTGTTATTGCCCTTGGGGTGTAAGTGAGCAGAGGAGCAAGCCTGTTATTATGTAGCCAACATCAGTGACATTGTGAACTGTGGTAATGGCTCCAAGACCCTCTGAATGTCAGTCATGACTCAGTTTGTGACCCTCGCTCCTGAATCCAAAAGCAAGTTTGAATCCCACTCTCAGGCCAAGCATTATACTATAGCAGTGACAGTAGCTATGACGTCTGGTCATAGAATCCCTACTGTGTGGAAACAGGCCATTTTGGTCCAACAACTCCACATCAACCCTCCGAAAAGGAATGCACCCAGACATTCCCCTACATTTCTCCTGATTAATGCACCAAGCCTACATATCCCTGAACATTATGGGCAATTTAGTATGGTCAATTCACCTAACCTACACATCCCTGAACATTATGGGCAATTTAGCATGGTCAATTCACCTAACCTACACATCCCTGAACATTATGGGCAATTTAGCATGGTCAATCTACCCTAACCTGATTATTTGGAAGCACTAGCTTTCGGGACACTGCTCCTTCATCAGGTAGATGTGGCTGACCACCTGATGAAGGAGCGGTGCTCCAAAAGCTAATGATTCCAAATAAACCTGTTGGACTATTACCTGGTGTTGTGTGATTTTTAACTTCGTACACCCCAGTCCAACACCAGCACCTCCAAACCACCTAACCTGCACATCTTTGGACTGTGGGAGGAAACTGAATCTCCAAGAGGAAACCCACACAGACATGGAAACAATGTGCAAACTCCACACAGACAGTCACCTGAGGCTGGAATCAAATCCAGATCCCTGGCGCTGTGAGGCAGCAGTGCTAACCACTGTGCCACCCCCAGCCATGTGCAGTTTAGCTTATTTATTTTTGTCTGAGACATCTCTCCTTTAAAGAACAGGTCATTATTCTCACTTTAACTCAGTGCCCAGCTGTTCCATGTGCTCTATGAGCTTACAAAGAGGTAGGGAAATCCTCAGTGCTAATGGATATGACAATTGTGACAGTACTGTACCTTGAAGAGAGATGTGTTCTATGCTGTTTCTCTTGCAGAGAGGTGTAGCCACAGTCTGTCCTTCAGACAGATAGTTGGTAAACAAGTTTGAGTTCTCCCTGCGTGGTCTTTTTTTAAAGACAAAAGAATCATGAGGGGACAAAGTCAGACTCAAACAGACCCAAGAGAAGACTTTAGTTTTGCTTCACTTATTTGGTAGGTTTCACAAACAGAAATTGCTGGAAAAGCTCAGCAGGTCTGGCAGCATAGAGTCATGGAGATGTACAGCATAGAAACAGACCCTTCAGGCCAACTCTTCCACGCCGTCCAGATATCCTAAATTGATCCAGTCCCATTTGCCAGCACTTGGCCCATATCCCTCCAAACCCTTCCTCTTCATATACCCATCCAGATGCCATTTAAATGTTGTCATTGTACCAGCCTCCACCACTTCCTCTGGCAGCTCATTCCATACACGTACCACCCTCTGTATGCAAATATTGCCCCTTAGGTCCCTTTTGAATCTTTCCCTTCACCCTACGCTCTCTAGTTTTGGGCTCTCCAATCCTGGGGAAAAGACCTCGTCCATTTACCCTATCCCTGCCCCTCATGATTGGATAAACCTCTGTAAGGTCACCCCTCAGCATCCGACACTCCAGGGAAAACAGCCCCAGCCTGTGGAGAAATTAGTGCTGATGTTTTAGTGACCCTTCCTCAGAATCTAAAGCGCTAACTCTGATTTCTCTCCACAGATGTTGCCAGACCTGCTGAGCTTTTCCAGCAGTTTCTGTTTCTGATTTCCAGCATCCACAGTACCTTTCGGTTTGGAGTTGGTAAGTCTGGTTGGCTGCTAAAGCTGAAATTTTGAGCTTTCTGTTGCTAGAGTGAAGTCTGCGGGGCTACCTCTTGTAAACCAGAAGGGGCAGATTGTATCATTCTACTGGACTAGAGAGAGACAAAACTAGAGAATCACAACTGTTACTGAATTGCCTTTGTCAAGGGTGTGTTTATGGGACGCTGCTTTTTTTTTGTACAAATATTTACTCAACTTCCACCACCAGGAAGAAAGGAAACACTGGTGTGGCCAGTGACAAGCAGTACCCTTCACATCAAAGGGCAATGCTGCGTGATTAAACAGTGAAAGGGTGGGCAGGAATTAACTCAAAATAGAGTTGGAGGGAGAAATAATGCACTCCACTCCCTGCGGCGCCCACCTCTCCCTGAACAATTCAAGGGTGTTGGTGGATACCCCCGCTCCTTCTCCAGGGAAACTCGGGCTCTGACATAACTGCAGAAGAGGGGTAGACAATCAGCCCAAAGGACCCCCTCCACGGCCCAATGCCTGGACCTGTTTAGGGCCAGTTTGGCCAGGCAGATGCTGCCTATATTGGAGCAATTGCTGATTAGGGGTTATTTAATATGTGATCTTATTAAATATTTCAACAGAATAGAGTTATGCTATTTCTTCTTTTAAGTGCGTTGTAAGATTAAATTGTGTTTTGATTAAAGCTCAGTGGTGGACCATATCTCAAACCTCAATCATGCCTTTTAAAAAAATATCAAAGTTAAGGACCGGGCTATCTCCATACTATACTCTGGGGAGGCAGAGATGGGGATGGGGATGGGAAGGGGGTGTAGTGGGCAACAGGACGACTCTGGTCTGGTCCATGACACTGTGCAATCACTCCTTGTATCGGAGGAAAATCTGCAGCCTCTGATATCTAACATTACTACCTACATTGGAGCTTCCCAAAGTGGGGTTCAGGAGCCCAAGTGGGTTTGTGCACTAGACGCTTAGGGTTGTAAGCTCTAACTGAGTTATATCAGCCGTAGCTCATCCTCTCACCCCCCCACCCCCCTCCACCCCACCTCCCCACCAGACCCACCTCTCTCCATTGACATTGAGGGATTGCGACAATTTCCAAGTGTCAAACTGGGATCAAACATTTGAGATGCACTGACACATCGGATTCAACCCAGATGGCAGTACCAGCCTTATCTCATGTGGTCATGGATTTCAAATTAAAGTTATCCTTTAATCCTATTCACATCTTCCTCTGTAATTGAACTAATACACACAGGGATGAAATGCCTTTCAGTTAGAGTCAATTCATGAAGCGATAATGAGGAGGGATAAAGTTCCTCTCATTATCTATTCACAAACATACCCCTTGGGTTTTCTGATGGTAATCTCTAATAAAAAGGTTGTCTACATTAGAATAATCACTATACAGACTCAGAACTTCATTCCAAATCCATTCACCAAAGACAATCATCGCATGGACCCTAATCCATCCTTTTCAAAGAGTTTGATCTACTTTCTGAAACTTTCTACGACAACAACAGCCTTAATTATTAGGTTAAATCCTAAATCACAGAATGAAACTGACCATTCCTCTCGAACCCGGGATTATCACTTTTTCATTAAATTGCTGCCTCACTAACAGAGAATCCCTACAGTGTGGGAGCAGGCCATTCAGCCCCATCCTAACCCCTCCAAATAGTGTTCTATCCTATCCCTGTTACCCATGGCTAACCCACCTAGCCTGCACATTATGGGCAATTTCTCATGGCCAATCCACCTGACCTGCACATCTTTGGACTGTGGGAGGAAACCGGAGCACCCGGAGGAAACCCACGCAGACACGGGGAGAACGTGCAAACTCCACACAGACAGTCATCTAATTGAGGCTGATGCTCTGAGTCACCATGCCATGCATCCTGTAATTATGGTGTGGGAATAATCTATACTGACTTGAAATCAAACAGTTTTATTGATCCAGTTGAGCTCTTGACTAATGTTTGAGTGTCACCCTTGTATTTTCTTGGCAATTGGATCCTCTTTCTAACTTATTTCTGTGTAATCTACATACTCCAATGGTTTTGCTGCAATCAAAAATGGGAGGGGCTGCACCTAGGGAGAGTGACGTTGTAACCTGTGAGGAAGGACAAAGTCTCAGAGTTGGTCTACCGTCAGGTAAACCCCAGCAAATCTGGGCTTTGGCAACCCTCTTCTGCGTACCTCTGTTGGACAGCTTCTGTTTAACTGGTTTGGGGTCTGCAGACAACATCCGAGTGCAGAGTTGAGACATCTAGTTAACTCTCGCATTCCGCGACTGACCCACTGTTATGAATTGTTCTAGACTGTTCTGGAGCGTCCCAGGACATTTTCCTCCTTCTCAGCCTGATACTGGAGACAAAATTGAATTGAATTTATTGTCCCGTGTCCTGAGGCACAGTGAAAAGCTTTGCCTTGTGAGCAATACAAGCAGATCACAGAGTTAAGTCGCATAGATAGTAAATAATAGATAAACAGCGGCAAAAACAAAAACACAGGTACAGGTGAATGCTAAGAGTTTGAGTCCATTCAGTATTCTAACAACAGTAGGGTAGAAACTGTTTCAAAACCGGCTGGTGTGTGTGTTCAGGCTTCTGTACCTTCTCCCCGATGGTAGAGGTTGTAGAAAAACATTGCCAGGGTGGGATGGATCTTTGAGAATGCTGGCGGCCTTTCCTTGACAGTGGGCCTGGTAGATGGATTCTATAGATGGGAGGTTGGCCTTTGTGATTATCCGGGCCAAGTTCACCACTCTCTGTAACCGTCTCCGATCTTGAATGGTACAGTTGTCATACCAGGTGGTGATACATCCAGACAGAATGTTCTCGATGGCGCACCTATAAAAGTTGGCGAGGGTATTCATCGTCACGCCAAATTTCCTCAGCTGCCTGAGGAAGAAGAGACGTTGTTGGGCCTTTGTAACCAGTGCGTCCACATGAAGAGTCCAAGAAAGCTTGTTATGGATGACCCCTCCCAGGAGCTTGACACTTTCTACTCATTCCACCTCTGTGCTGTTAATGTTAATGGGAGGCATGAGTAACATCCTGCCAAACGTCAATAATGAGTTCCTTGGTTTTGACAACATCAAGAGCTAGGTTGTTCTCAGTGCACCATGTTTCCAGGTCTTCCACCTCCCGTCTGTAGTCTGTTTCGTCGCCACCTGAGATTTGACTGACTATGGTGGTGTCATCAGCGAACTTTTAAATGGCATCAGTCTGGTATTTGGCAACACAGTCAAAAGCACTGTGTGTTATGGTTAAGCAGTCCATTTCAATAATAAACCCAGGATCATTGATAGTGACCATAGCATTGTCAAAACCATTACAATAAACCATCTTGCTGAGGTGGTTTGCTTGGTTGCCGGGATGCCTATGACAAATGTGCTGTCTTATTGTTCGGTTTATCGGACTGTCTGGATGTGATTGAGTTTAGTGTTGCCTTTTTGATATGATAAGGTGGAATTTGAGGTTTGTCCTCTTTTCCCTGGTTATACAGTGGGGTTTGAGGGTCTGGCTTGGTCGCCTAGCTCCCCTGTAAACTGCTGTTCATTCTTTTGTTTTTGCAAGCATGTTGTGTGTGTACAGGAGTGAGACAGTGGTGTGCTATTCATTCTTAACTCTTTGTAATTTGTACTGGTTCATAAAACTATATATAAACAGGAAAAAAAGGACCATCTTGCTCTCATGCTAACATTGCTCTCCTGGGTTTGCTACAGTGTTTTTGATTTAATTTGATTATTATTGTCACGTGTACCTTAGTATAGTGAAAAGTTTTGATTTGTGTGCAGGTCAGACCATACAAAGTGCATCAGGGTGATCGAGCAGAGTGAGGAATGTAATGTTACGGCTGCAGAGAAGGTGCACAGAGAGTGAGATGAGTATTAAATTTGAAATTGGAGAAGTCCTTTCACAGATCTACTAACAGGGGGGAAGAAGCTGTTCTAGAATCTGTTGGTACTGATTTTATATTCTTGGCCTAATGAGAAAGAAGTTGGAAGATATTACAACTGGTCAAGAGTAGAGTGGTGCTGGAAAAGCACAGCAGGTCAGGCAGCATCTGAGGAGCAGGATAATTGACGTTTCGGGCAGGAGTCCTTCATCAGGGCTGAAGCTTTTGCCCGAAACGTCAATTCTCCTGCTCCTCGGATGCTGCCTGACCTGCTGTGCCTTTCCAGCACCACTCTAATCTTGACGGTAATCTCCAGCATCTGCAGTCCTCACTATCACCCTTTAAGATATTTAAAAAGCAACCTCTTCCTTTCCAATGAGGCAAAGCCTCTAGGATTCACCATTGAATCCTATAACTTCAGAGCCTGACCCTATGACATCGACCTTCTGTTTCCTTTCACATTCTCCACTCCCTGGTTAGCTGGTCCAGATTGTGTCTTGTCTGCTTTGCTCTCGGTAGAGAGGAAACCACTTCCCCTCTTTCATACCTTAATTTACCTTTACTCCTCTCACTCCAATTAACAACCCCTTTGACTTTTGTCTCCAAGCTGTCTGTCAAACTCATTCTCCCCCACCTCTGTCAAAAGTATTAAGAACATTTCCAACTCCTTTCAGCTCCAAAGAAGGGTGACCTGATCCAAAATATTAACTCTGCTTCCCTCTGTCCACACATGCTGCCAGACCTGCTGAGTTTCTCCAGCACTCTGTGTGTTCGTTTCAGGTATCCAGCGTCCGCTATATTTGAAGGGGTTAACAACCTGTTGGGTTTATCGATGCAGAAGGGCAGAACACATTCTCCATCCTTGACCTGCCTTATATGTAATGCCAATCCCACACCAAAGCATTGATACCCAGCTGCTCTCTAAGGGCCTAATACATCCTACATTTGTCTCGAAGCTATGGCAGTGGTTGATAAGCAGGGAGAAGGGAGTTTGAGGAGCTCGGGCAGGGGGGTAAGACTGCAACTATCTCAGGGAAGCTAGTGATGGGTATCTCCAATGTCACCTTTCACCAACTGGCTCTCCAGAGTATAACAGGAATCCCGTTCAGTTTGGTATGAGTAGGCGGAGGGAGACCATTGCATAATTACTGCATCTACTGCAGAAAAGGTGGATCGCACCCTATTTTTGGCCAAAATATCTGAAATTTCCCACACATCTCATTGAAAAGTCGACCCTAGTTCTTCACATAGTTCACACCAACATTTGGCTGCGAATTTCTTTGGTTCATTATTGAATGATCACTATACTCAGGACAATTAGCATTCATTTTTTTGAACACCATCCTCCCGGCTCTCCCTCTCCGGTCTGGGACACCATCCTCCCGGCTCTCCCTCTCCAGTCTGGGACACCATCCTCCCAGCTCTTCCTCTCCGGTCTGGGACACCATCCTCCCGGCTCCCCCTCTCCGGTCTGGGACACCATCCTCCCGGCTCTTCCTCTCCGGTCTGGGACACCATCCTCCCAGCTCTCCCTCTCCGGTCTGGGACACCATCCTCCTTGCTGTCCCTCTCCGGTCTGGGACACCATCCTCCCAGCTCTCCCTCTCCGGTCTGGGACACCATCCTCCTTGCTGTCCCTCTCCGGTCTGGGACACCATCCTCCCAGCTCTCCCTCTCCGGTCTGGGACACCATCCTCCTTGCTGTCCCTCTCCGGTCTGGGACACCATCCTCCCGGCTCCCCCTCTCCGGTCTGGGACACCATCCTCCCGGCTCTCCCTCTCCGGTCTGGGACACCATCCTCCCGGCTCCCCCTCTCCGGTCTGGGACACCATCCTCCTTGCTGTCCCTCTCCGGTCTGGGACACCATCCTCCCGGCTCTCCCTCTCCGGTCTGGGACACCATCCTCCCGGCTCCCCCTCTCCGGTCTGGGACACCATCCTCCCGGCTCTCCCTCTCCGGTCTGGGACACCATCCTCCCGGCTCTCCCTCTCCGGTCTGGGACACCATCCTCCCGGCTCTCCCTCTCCGGTCTGGGACACCATCCTCCCGGCTCTCCCTCTCCGGTCTGGGACACCATCCTCCCGGCTCTCCCTCTCCGGTCTGGGTCACCATCCTCCCGGCTCTCCCTCTCCGGTCTGGGACATCATCCTCCCTCCTCTCCCTCTCCGGTCTGGGACACCATCCTCCCTCCTCTCCCTCTCCGGTCTGGGACACCATCCTCCTTGCTGTCCCTCTCCGGGTCTGGGACACCATCCTCCCAGCTCTCCCTCTCCGGGTCTGGGATTCCGGTCTAGCTTTCTGCTGCACTGGTGATGTCATTGCCGCTCTAAGGTAAGTATCTTTTTAAAATCAAGAAAACAAAGGCGGACAGAATAATTAATAGTTCATGTTTATTTCTATTTCCTTTACCCAGTCATTTCTGTAATTTATTGCACCTTCTCTTCGTTTCGAGATCAAATGGGCTTCTAATAATATGGTATAAATTCATGGGCATGAATTTTAGCCCCTCAAAAGTTGTATCCATGTAATCATCAACCCCATAATGTAACCTTAAAAATTAAGTCTGAAAAATTTGACGTTTACAGAAGTATATCCGATAGTAAGGGAGCAAGAGTTGCTGGGAAAAGGTGGGAAAGTGGAGTTGGGGATCAGCTATGACCTCTTTGAATGATGGAGCAGACTCGATGTGCTGAATGTGGTCGAGAGTGTGGTGCTGGAAAATCACAGCAGGTCAGGCAGCATCCGAAGAGCAGGAAACTCAACGTTTCGGGCATAAGCCCTTCATCAGGAATGCTCATTCCTGGTGAAGGGCTCCGGCCTGAAACATCGATTCTCCTGCTCCTCGGATGCTGCCTGACCTGCTGTGCTTTTCCAGCACCACACTCTCGACTCTGGTCTCCAGTATCTGCGGACCTCACTGTCTTCTCAATGGGCTGAATGGCCTACTCCTTCAAGTGCTATTATGATCTGATAATGATGTGGTCTATCGGTAGCTGACATCAATGAGCATGGGTAATACTTGGTCACTTTAATAACCTCAACCGACAGCTAGTGGTTGAAATGCCAGAGCTGTTCAAATGCAGCTTTGAATTCCAAAGGAAGTCCCAACAGGGAGTCACTTTGACACCTTCCTGAGATACAGAATTTCGATGTAAATACTCTGATCAGATGTAACTATAACACGAGCACTCAGGGTGGAATATGTGAGCCTCTTTGAATTTTGCCCTTGTAAACAGGCTGCTCATTCATATTGGCCTTTGTCTCTTGGTAAGACTGCTGTCTGTATCGCCAACTCCATCCCTGTACCTCCTGGGCACTGTTGATTCTCCAGGCAGGAAGCTGACATCTCCATCCCTTCCACTATATTCGCCTGTACCTGTGTTTTTGTTTTTGCCTCTGTTTACCTATTATTTACTATCTATGTGACTTAACTCTGTGATCTGCCTGTATTGCTCGCAAGACAAAGCTCTTCACTGTGCCTCGGGTACATGGGACAACAATTCAATTCAATATGAACCCAAACTGGGAATCTGTCTTTTCATTACAGGTACACGGTGTTCAATGCATTGTTTGCAACTACTAAGTGGCTGATTTCAATGGCAGGCAGTCGCGTTAGAGCCAAGTGATGGACTGACAGAGAATTCAGTGAAAGGGTTATCATATCTTGAAGACAGATCAAAAGAGGAAAGGTGCTTAGAAACCCATGAGAGTCGAGTGGTTTGTTTTCATAAGGTCAGCTGCAGTCCCTTGCGATGAAATTAATTGCTTGCCTGAGGTCAGGATGTGTATTGAGATATTAGTGAGTGTATTCTAATGAATTATGTATTGCATATCACAGCAGGTCTTTGAGACAGAGACAGCACAATATGCTGCTGACAATTCCCAAGGTCAGGCACCATGAATTGATTTTAATTTTGGGTCATGCTACAGCGACATTACGGTTAATCATGTGATATGGAGGTAGCTGTCACCATTGGCTTTCTCTCGAGCTGAGGGCAATGTTTACTCAAGACCATGAACTTCTGCCTCAAGTCTTGATGTGATTGAACCAACTGATGCTCGGGCATGTGGAGCAGTACCTCTCGGGAAGTGGTCTGATCTGGGGCGCGGGAATTTTTTCTGCCCTGCCTTATCGGTATGCATTGAACCTCGATGGACAATTCGTTGCCAATGCGGAGAAAGTGAGGACTGCAGACGCTGGAGAGTCAGAGTTGAAAAGGGTGGTGCTGGAAAAGCGCAGCAGGTCAGGCAGCATCCGAGGAGCAGGAGAGTCGATGTTTCGGGCATAAGCTCTTCATCAGGAATGTGGAGGAGAAAGGGGGCTGAGAGATAAATAGGAGGGTGGGAGGGGGAGCTGGGAGTAAGGTAGCTGGGAAAGTGATAGGTAGATGCAGGTGGGGAGTGATGGTGATAGATCGATGGGGAAGGAAGATGGACAGGTAGGCCGGGTCAAGAGGGCAGTGCCAAGTTGGAGGGTTGGATTTAGGATGAGGTGAGGGGGAGGGGAGATTTGGGAACTGTGAAGGTGGAAGATGAGGCATTCTTCCTCCAGTTATTAGATGGTTTTGATTTGGTGGTGGAGGAGGCCCAGGGTTTGCATGTCCTTGGCAGAGTGGAAGGGGGAGATGAAGTGATTGGCCACAGGGCGGTGGGATTGTGTGTGCCCCAGAGATGTTCCCTGAAACGTCAATTCTCCTGCTCCTCGGATGCTGCCAGAACTGCTGTGCTTTTCCAGCACCACTCTTTCCGACTTGATACCATTTTGAACAGTTAGCATCGAATGCCTCTGCATCACGATCAATACCCCTCTGAACTGGCCGACTAAGCCAATCAGTGCTATCCCTGGAAAATTTCAAAGAAAAACATCAGGTATCAGAGCAGAATTAGGCCATTCAGCCCATCGATCATGGCTGATGCTTTTTCAAGCCCTTTTTCCTGCCTTCTTCCCATGATCCCCTTATGAATCAACAACCGATCTATCGCTTAAATACATTTAACAGAACGCCCACAGTGCGGAAAGAGGCCATTTGGCCCATTGAGCCTGTATCAGCCCTCCAAAGGGCATAACACCCCATTCCCCCATGGCTAATCCCCCTAGCCTAAACATTCCTGCACACTGCAGGCAATGTAGCATGGCCTATCCACCTAACCTGCACATCTTTGGACTGTGTGAGAAAACCCTTGCAGATATGGGGAGAACGTGCAAACTCCACACACACTCAATGTTGGAAACAAACCTGGGTCCCCAGTGTTATGAGGCAGCAGTGCCAATCACTGAGCCATTATGCCATCTCACCAATGCTCTTAAATTCAAAGAATAAGGAGAATAAGGTTTTAAAGGACATTAATATTAGCAAGAAGGTTACTCTGGAGATATAATTGAGACTGAATGTTGATAAGTAAACTGATATTCTGTACCCCAAGGTATTGAAAGAGGTGGCTATGAAGATATTGGATGCATTGGTGACTATCTTCCAAAATTCTATAGATTCTGGAATTATTCCTGTGGGTTTGAAGGAAGTAAATGGCAGTGCTTTACTTAAGGAGAGAGTGGGAGAGAAAAAGGGAATTCCTGACTTGTTAGCCTTCTGTCAGTTAATAGGAAAATGCAGGAATCTATCATAAAGAATGGGATAAATGGATAATAATGATTCAATTGGACATCGTCAGCATGGATTTGCAAATAGGAAATTGATGAACCGATTAGAGATGTTTGAGGATATTTTGAGTTGGTGCATGTCATATAATTGAATTTTACAGAAGACCTAATAAAGGTTCCCGTAGGGAATTGAGAACAAATGGGATGGGATGTAATGTACTACCATGGATCAATGATTGTCTAACAGGCAGAAAGCAGAGACGAGGAATAAATAGGTCATTCTCACATTGGCAGGCTATAACCTAGAGAATAGGAAGAGTAGTCTGCTCCCCTGTTGGCTGATCATCCAACTCAATAGCCAGTTCCTGCTTTGCCCCTAAATCCTTTGATTCCTTCAGTCCCAAATGCTTTATCCAACTCCTTCTGGCAATCACAATGTTTTGTCCTTGAACGTTTTCTGTGGTAATGAATTCCACAAGCTCACCACTCTCTGGGTAGAGACTATTCTCCTGATCTCAATCTTAATTAACTTTCCTTTGACTGTGACCCCTTGATCCTGGACTCACCTGCCATAGGGAACATACTTCCTGCATGTAGCCCGTCTAGTCCCGTGAGAATTTTCGAGGTTTCTAATGAGATCCCTCTCCATTCTTCTGAACTCTCGCAGTTTTAATCCTGACTGACTTAACCAATCCTCGCACATCCCAGGAACTACTCTGATGAACCTTCACTGGACTCCCTTGATAGAAAGAACATCCTTCCTCTGATAAGAAGAACAACCTGCACACAATATTCCTTGATGTGGAGGTGCCGATGTTGGACTGGGGTGGAAAAAGTTCAAAATCACACAACATCCCATTATAGTCCAATAGGTTTATTTGTAAGTACAAGCTTACAGAGCGCTGCTCCTTCATCAAGGTCAGTGGGCAAGATCAGAGGACACAGATTTATATCAAAAGATCACAGTGTTATGCAATTAAAATGCTGTAGTGAACAAACCTAGATTGCTGCTAAGTCTTTCACCTTTTAGAATGAGTTGCTGGTTTTGGTTCATTAATATGTAAATCCAAGAACTTCTTTTAAGTCGCATTCTCAAGATAACTTGAGGTTTTATTAAAAAAGTGACATCTCAGCTCAGACAATGCATTAAAGGTGTGAGGTTACAGTCTGTCTGTATCCCAATCTTGAGTCAGACTGGTTCTAGGTACAAAGTAGGAATTTATAAAATGTTATATGGATTCACTGCCTGCAGGGTCTGTGCTTTTTGAGTCCACACTGCTGGGCCTACTCAGGTTCTCGCTGCTGGGGCCTCCTCGAGTCATACTGCTTGGCCTACTTGAGACCACACTGCTGGGCCTACTTAGGTCCATTTTTTTGGGCCTACTCGGGTCCTCGCTGCTGGTGCCTACTCAAGTCTATGTTGCTGGGCCTACTCGAGTCCACAATGCTGGGCCCACACAAGTCCATGTTGCAGGGCCTACTCAAGTCCATGCTGCTGGGCCTACTCCAGTCCATGCTGCTGGGCCTACTCGAGTCCCTGGTGCTGGGCCTACTCAAGTCTGTGCTGCTGGGCCTACTCAAGCCCACACTGCTATGCCTACTCGAATCCATGCTGTTGCACCCACTTGAATCCACGCTGCTGGACCAATTCAAATCCATGCTGCTTGACCTATTTGAGTCTGTACTACTGGGCCTACTCGAATCCATGCTGCTGGGTCTACTCAAGTCCATGGTGTTTTGACTACCCAAATCTGTGCTGCTGGCCCAACTCAAGTCCACGCTTCTGGGCCTACTCAAGTTCGCGCTGCCAGGCCTACTCGAGTCCATGCTGCTGGGCCTACTTGACTCCATACTGCTGTCCTACTCGAGTCCATACTGCTGGGCCTACTCAGGTCCTCGCTGCTGGGCTTTCTCAAGTCTATGTTGCTGTACCTACTCGAGTCCACAGTGCTGGGTCCACTCAGATCCGTGCTGCTGGGACTACTCGAGTCCATGCTGCTGGACCTACTCAGTCCGAGCTGCTGGGCTTACTCAAGTCCACACTGATGGGCCTACTCGAGTCCCTGGTGATAGGCCGACTAGAGTCTGTATTGCTGGGCCTACTTGAGTCCATGCTGTTAGGCCTACTCACGTCCACACTGCTGGACCTACTCGTATCCACACTTCTGCGTCCACTCGAATCCATGCTGCTAGGCCCACTCAAATCCATGCTGATGGGCCTATGTGAGTCCATGCTGCTGGTCCTACTCGAGTCCACGCTGCTGAGCCTGACTCCATGCTGCTCAGCGTATTCAGGTCTGTGCTACTGGGACTACTCAAGTCTACGTTGCTGTGCCTCGAGTCTATGCTGCTGCGCCTACTCGACTCCACACTGCTAGGCCTACTGGAGTCAATGGTGCTGAGCCTACCTGGGTCCGTGCTGCTGGGCCTTCTCGAGTCCAGGATGCTGGGCTTAATCAAGTCCATGCCATTGGGCCTACTTGAGTCTATACTGCTGGGCCTACTCATGCCCATGTAGCTGCACCTACTTGAATCCATGCTGCTGGTCCGACTCGAGTCAATGCTGCTGGGCCTACACCTGTCCATGCTGCTAGGCCTATCTGGGTCCATACTGCTGGGTCTAGTTGAGTCCGTGCTGCTTGGCCTACTCAGGTCTGCACTGCTGGGCCTACTCAGGTTCATACTGCTGGACCTAGTTGCGTCCATGATGCTACCCAAGTCCGTGCTGCTCAGCCTACAAGGGGTCTGCGCTACTGGGCCTACTTGGGTTCGCGCTGCTGGGCCTACTCATGTCCATGCTGCTGGGCCCACTCAAGTCCATGCTGTTGGGCCTACTTGTCTCCATGCCACTGGGCCTACCCGGGTTCATGCTGCTGGGCCTCCCCAAGTCTGTGCTGCTGGGCCTGCATGAGTCCATGCTGCTGGGCCTACTTGAGTCCATGGTACTGGGCTTACCTGAGTATCTGGTACTGGGCTTACCTCAAGCTGCGGGACCTACTTGAGTCCATGGTGCTGAGCCTACCCAAGCCCATGCTGCTAGGCCTACTCATGTCCACGTTGCTGGGCCGACTCAAGTCCATGCCGCTGGGCATACTCGAGTCCATGCTACTCTGCCTACTCGGGTCTGCACTACTGGGCCTACACAAGTCCATGGTGCTGCACCTACCCGAGTCCACGCTACTGGGCCTACACAAGTCCATGCAACTGGGACTACCCGTATCCGTGCTGCTGGAACTACTCAAGTACATGCTGTCTGCCTATTTGGGCCCACACTACTAGACCTACTTGAGTCCATGGGCCTGGACCTACGCAAGTCTACATTGTTGGGCCTACTTGTGTCCACTCTGCTGAGCCTACCTGAGTCTGTGCTGGTGGTACCAGCTTACATGCTGCTGCATTCTCAACCTATCACTATGAAGGCCAACACATCACTTGATTTCTTTTCCACTTGCTGCATCTGCGGTTGAGCAATACAAGTTCAGTAAATGAAATAAATTTGGAATAGAAACCTCACACCAACAAAGTAAGATGGTAACAAAAACAGATTTCCTTCATTTGTATCTTGTGCCCTTATTTAAGAAGTGCTGGAAAGAAAAACCTGGGAACTATTGACCAGTTTGTTGTGGGTAAGTCTAACATTTGTGGTAAAAACAATGACTGCAGATGCTGGAAACCAGATTCTGGATCAGTGGTGCTGGAAGAGCACAGCAGTTCAGGCAGCATCCAAAGTGCAGCGAAATCGACGTTTTGGGTCCTGATGAAGGGCTTTTGCCTGAAACGTCGATTTCGCTCCAAATAACATTTGTGGTAGGTAAGTTACTTGAGAAGATTCAGAAGGCTAAGATATACATGCATTTGGAAAGACACCATTTGATTAGGAGTAGTCAGCCTGGTTTTGCAAGGGAGATGATGCCTCTCAAATTTGTTAGGGTCCTTTGACGAAGTGACCAGGAAGGTTGATGAGGGCAGGGCAGTAGACATAGTCTATTTGGATTTCAGTAAGGCCTTTGATAAGGTTCCACCTGGTAGGCTGCTGTGGAAGGTTAGATCACATGGAATCCAGAGCAACCTGGCAAATTGGATACACAATTGACTTGATGGTAGGAAGCAGAGGGTAATGGTAGAAGGACGCTTGTCGACTGGAGGCCTGTGACTAGTGGAGCACCTCAGGGGTTGGTGCTGGTCCCATTGCTGTTTGTTATCGATATCAATGATTTGGATGAGAATGTACAAGGGCATGATTAGTAAGTTTGCAGATGACGCTAAAATAGGACGTAATATGGACAGTGAGGAAGGATCTCAGAAATTGCAGCAGGACCTAGAAGAGCTGGGGAAATGGGCAGAGAAATGGCAAATGGAATTTAATATAGACACATGTAAGGTCTTGCATTTTGGAAAGTCAAATCAAGTTTTATGATGAAAGATAGGGCCTTAAGGAGTGTAGTGCAACAGAGGGGTCTAGGAGTTCAGGTGGAGTCACAGGTAGACAGGGCAGTGAAGAAGGCTTTTGACAGACTGGCCTTCATCACACTGGCCTTCAGGGCACTGAGTATAGAAGTTGGGAAGCTCATTGACGAGGCCACACTTGGAGTATTGTGTTCAGTTTTGGTCACCTTGCTGTAGGAAGGATGTTCATTTTCTGGGTGGCAGTTGGAGTGGGAGGAGTGACTGCGTGGAGCAGCGGCACGATGGGAAGGTAACTTTGAAATATATAAACTTACCTCGGGAGTTTCAGGCACATATTTTGGCAGTGGGGGGGAGCAAAAAGACAAGTAGTTGTTATAGGAGATTCTATAATTAGGCTGACAGATAGTTTCCTTTGCGAGTTGGATTTCCCGCATGGTGTGTTGCCTGCCTGGTGCCAGGGTGCAGGACATCTCCGACCGGCTTGAAAGGATATTGGAACGGGAGGGAGAAAATCCAGTTGTTGTGGTCTACGTTGGCACTAACAACACAGGCAAAGCTAAGAAGGAGGACCTGTTTGGGGATTATCAAGCACTAGAAAAGAAATTGAAGAACAGGTCCTCAAAGGTCATAATCTCTGGATTACTGCCTGATTCAAGTGCCAATTGGCATAGGGATAAGAAAATTAGGGAAGTAAACACGTGGCTAAGGGTTGGTGTGGGAAAGAGGGATTCCATTTCATGATACATTGGCATCAATTTTGGAACCAGTGGGATCTGTACCAATGGGACAGTCTCCACCTGAACCGATCTGGAGCCTGTGTTCTGGCGAAAAGAATAAATAGGGTGGTCACTAGGACTTTAAACTTGTGAGTTGGGGGAAAGGTAAAGCAACAGGGAGCATGGAGTCAAGTAGAAAGACAAGCAGCAGGTTAGCAGTTAGAAGGGCTCATGCCCGAAACGTCGATTCTCCCGCACTTTGGATGCTGCCTGACCTGCTGCGCCTTTCCAACAACACATTTTCAGCTCCGATCTCCAACATCTGCAGTCCTCACTTTCTCCTGCAGGGTTTACGTTCAAAGTGATGCTAGGAATGAAGCAAAAAGGAAGGATAACTTAGGCAGTGGTCATGGAAATCATGAGGATAAGAACATTAGCATAAAGGTGATTTACATGAATGCTCGAAGCATTCTTAACAAAGTAGATGAATTAATGGCACAAATCATCGTGAATGATTCTGATGTGGTAGGCATCACAGAGACGTGGTTGCAGGGGATTCAGGACTGACAGTTAAACATTCAAAGATTTACAACTTATCAAACAGACAGGAAGATGGGCAGAGGGGGCGGGGTTACCCTGTTAGTTAAGAACAAAATTAAAACTGTGGCACTGAATGACATAGGGTCAGATGATGTGGAGTCTGTGTGGGTGGAGTTGAGGAACCACCAAGGCAAAAAATCCATAATGGGAGTTATGTACAAACATCCCAACAGTGGTCAGGACCAGGGACGCAATATGTACCGGGAAATAGATAGGGCATGTCAGAAAGGCAAGGTCACGGTGATCATGGGGGACTTCAATATGCAAATGGACTGGGTG
This sequence comes from Hemiscyllium ocellatum, assembly GCF_020745735.1. NCBI lineage: Eukaryota > Metazoa > Chordata > Chondrichthyes > Orectolobiformes > Hemiscylliidae > Hemiscyllium > Hemiscyllium ocellatum. The sequence continues at coordinate 129,565,542 of NC_083405.1, forward strand.
AATTACGTTGCCGGGGGATCCAAAGAAAGGGAATTCATGGAATGCTTACAGGATGTCTTTTTGGAATAGCTTGTGATGGAGCCCACAAGGGAGCAGGCTATTCTGATCATAGTGCTATGTAATGAGCCAGACTGTATAAAAGATCTTAAAGCCAGGGAACACTTAGGAGGCAGTGATCATAATATGGTAGAGTTCAGTCTGCAGTTCAAAAGAGAGAAGGCAAAATCGGGATTGGGGGGGGTCAATTTAGAATGGAAATGAGGAGACATTTCTTCAGCTAGAGAGTGGTGGATTTCATTGCCATGGAGGGCAGTGGAGGCCGGGACGTTAAATGTCTTCAAGGCAGAGATTGATAAATTCTTAATCTCGCAAGGAATTAAGGGATATAGGAAGAGTCTGGGTAAGTGATGTTGAAATTCCCATCAGCCATGATTGAGTGGTGGAGTGGACTCGATGGGCCGAATGGCCTTACTTCCACTCCTATGACTCATGGTCTTGTTAAACTGGAAAGAGTGCTGAAGAAATTTACAAGGGTATTGCCAGGACTCAATGGTTTGCGTAATAGGGAGAGGTTGGACAAGCTAGGGCTTTTGTTTTTACAGCATAGGAGACGGAGGGGGATCTTATAGAGGTATATAAGATCATGAGAGGGATGGATAGGGTGCATGCACTCAGTCTTTTTCCCAGGGTTGGGGAATCGAGGACGAGAGGGTATCAGTTTAAAGTTAGAGGAGAAAGAATAAAAGGGAACCTGAGGGGTAACCTTTTTACACAGAGATTGATACGCTTATGGAATGAGCTGCCTGGGGAAGTGGTTGAGGTGGGTACATTAACAACATTTAAAAGGCATTTGGACAAATACATGGGTACGACAGGTTTAGAAGGATATGGGCCACGTCCAGTGAAATGGGGTTAGCGTGGATGGACATTATAGTTGGCATGGACCAGTTTGGAGCTGAAAATGTGTTGCTGGTTAAAGCACAGCAGGTTAGGCAGCATCCAACCTCACTTTTTACTCATGGACCAGTTTGGGCCAAAGGGCTTGTCCCCGTGCTGTAGGGCTCTATGATTCTCCCTCAGTTCGGAATGGGAATTTCTCATCCTTACCCACTGACTGATGGTCTTCTGACCGCCCCTTAAGATGGCCAAGCAAGCCACTTGGTGGTATCTCCTACAAGGACTGACTGTGAATCATGGGGAGAAAGCACCAACACTTTCACAAAGGCACGGCTGTGGGGAATGGTGCAGTGGTAATATCAGTGGGTTAGCAATCTAGAGACCCAGGCTAATGTCTTGGGGATGTAGAAATGTTTGATTGATTGATTTATTGTCACATATACCGAGATACAGTAAAAAAGTGTTGTTTTCCGTGTTATGCAGGCAGATTGTACCTTACAAACTGTATCAGGGTAACAGAACAGAGTGGAGAAAGTGAGGACTGCAGATGCTGGAGATCAGAGCTGAAAATGTGTTGCTGGAAAAGCGCAGCAGGTCAGGCAGCATTCAAGGAGCAGGAGAATCGACTCCTTGCCCGAAACATCGATTCCCCTGCTTTTTGGATGCTGCCTGACCTGCTGCGCTTTTCCAGCAACACATTTTCAGTAACAGAACAGAATGTGGAATACAGTGTTACAGCCACAGAGATGGTGCAGAGAGGGAGATCAGAATTAATATTTGAGAGATGCATTCAAAAATCTAATAGCAGCGGGGAAGAAGCTGTTCTTGAATCTGTTGGTATGTGTATTCAAACTTTTATATCTTCTGCCTGATGGAAGAGAGTGGAAGAGAGTGTAAAGGAGGTGGGAGGGGTCTTTGATAACGTTGGCTGCCTTCCCGAGGCAGTGGGAAGTGTAAATGGAGTCAAGGGATGAAAGATTAGTTTGTGTGATGGACTGGGCTGTGTTCACAACTTCCTATAGTTTCTTACGGTCCTGAGCAGAGCAGCTGCCGTACCAAGCTGTGATATGTCCAGATAGGATGCTTTCTATGGTGCATCTATAAACATTGGTAAGAGTCCTTGTGGACATGTCGAATTTCCTTAGCCTCATGAGCAAGTAGATAAATTTGAATTAAACACAAATCTGGAATTAAAAGTTAGCTTAACTGACGCCATGTGACGATTGTCGATTGTCGGACAAACCCATCTGGTTCACTCATGTCCTTTTGGGAAGGAAGCTGCCATCCTTACCTGGTCTGTCCTATACGTGACTCCAGACCCACAACAATGTGGTTGACTGTTAACTGCCCTCTGAAATAGCCCTAACAAGACACTCAGTGCAAATGGCAATGAGGGATAGCCGACAAATGCTGGCCCAGACAGTAATGCCTACATTCTGTTGTTATGACATGGAGTAAACCCTCCTGCTTAATTTAAAACCAGCAACACAGAAAAGATTTATCCTGTGCAGTCATCTGTAAAAAAATTTGAGTGGCCAAGAACTATTTAAAGTAAAAATTAGCAACTTTATTTCTTAAAGTATAACAGAAAAATAATTAACTAACCACTATTTACAATTTCTTTCTCTAACCTATCTTTTAGCTTCCCTTCCATGATACTAGACTGAAAAACTCCCAATTAAATTTTACAAAAAGAACACTTCTTATCTCTAAACCAGGCAGCTGGAGGTCCATCTCTTCATATCTTCTTGTGTCTTCTTTTACCTTTGTTAGGAATTTCTGCATTACAGGTTACTGATCTAAAAGGGATTTTTAAGAGAGATTTTTTTCAAGCAGTCTCTTACATGCTAGATTTCCTCTCAACTGTTCAATTTTCCCCAGTCTTATACTCCAGAGCATTGGATTGTGTCATTGGCTTTTAAGACTGTCAATATACTCAATTCAAACTTTATTGGAGTTTGATATGTTTAGGGTATAACTTAAACTGATTGGCCGAATTCGAATTTGTTTTTGTTTCCAAGTAATGAACTATCAGGTTGTTCGACCCAGTGTTACATTGTTACCTTTTGGAGAACACTTATTGCTGTGTCTGGTAGTTCTGCTGCTTTTAACTCTCTTAAACGTATACCCACATCTTCATAACACTGAAGAATGAGAAATGAATTTTCAAAAATTCTCGTCAATACAAAAGATCAAAAATTTCACTTTGCGGGCATGATATAGGCAATTAAAATTCTCAGATTATTATTGATTTCAGTGTCGGCTCCTGATCCCAAGTGACTTTTTTTTTAGATTAGATTAGATTACTTACAGTGTGGAAACAGGCCCTTCGGCCCAACAAGTCCACACTGACCCGCCGAAGCGCAACCCACCCATACCCCTACATTTACCCCTTACCTAACACCACAGGCAATTTAGCATGGCCGATTCACCTGACCCGGACCTCCTTGTGACTGTGGGAGGAAACCGGAGCACCCGGAGGAAACCCACGCAGACACGGGGAGAATGTGCAAACTCCACACAGTCTGTCGCCTGAGTCGGGAATTGAACCCGGGTCTCAGGCGCTGTGAGGCAGCAGTGCTAACCACTGTGCCACCGTGCCACCCATATTTGGTCATACAGTATGCTAACATTGACTGCTAAATTGGTTTTTATGAGGGTCTTGTATGATAACAGCAGCAACTTAAAAAAATGTTTGATCGTCTGAGCGTATTCAAAAACAATTGTGCATCTGCTGCTCAGTGGATGGAAATGAAATATCTCACGAAGCGATTTCTACTCAACATGAACCAGTGCATGTTCTCTTTGGACAATGAAAACAACAGAAATCTGCCTTTATATAGCACCTTTTGAAAAGTCCCAGCCATCCCAAAGTGCCTAGCAAGAATGATTATGAAATACAATTTGACATCAGACCACTTGCAGGGACATTTCAGACAGGGGAGGCAGGGATAAGGGAGGTTCTTAAAGGAGAAAGGAGGACATCTTGTGTATATTCAATACTGAGATCAACAGATTTTTAATCATTGAGGAATCAAAGGTAATGGGGAAAAGACAGGAAGGTGGAGTTAAGAGTTATCAGGTCAGTCATAGAATCATCAAGTTATAGAATTTTAGATACAGCATGGCTAATTGTATCTATATTGATCTAAATGGGATTTTTAAGAGAGTTTTTTTTCAAGCAGTCTCTTACATGCTAGGTGTGGCAGATTTCCTCTCAACTGTTCAACAGAGCTACCCAACTAATCCTATGAGCCTCCCAGCACCCATCTCTCCATAGCGCTCTAAATCCATCCCTTTCAAATATCGATCCAGCTGTATTTCGAACCCTCCTCTGTAATCCACCTCCACCGCTCTCCCAGGTAGCTCATTCCAAATCCCAATGACTCTCTGAGTAAAGAAATTTCTCCTCATCTCACTCCCAGCTCTCTTGCCAACAATCCTGTAATTGGGTCCCCTAGTTACTAACATACCAACTAGTGGAAACAGATTATCCTCCTTTGCCCTGTCTGAAATGTTCATTATTTTGAATACCTCAGTCAGGTCATTCTGTAATCTTCTCTTCGATTTCTATTGCTATTATTATTCTAGTATGCATCCTATGCTCCATTTTTCTTCCTTATTTTCTCATTTATCTCAGGTCATCCAGGGCTCTCTAGCTTTGGAAAACCTGTATTTATTTCTCATGGGTCTGTACCCAGTTTGCACACTGTTCATCTCCCTTTAGAAATCTCCCTATGTTTCATCCACTGTTAACCCACCAAAATGGATTTCCAATCACTGTGCTCCAGTTCAACTTTTAGACCCCAAAATCTGCCCTCTTCCAGTTTAGGAACTTAATTATTGTCTGATATTTTCCCTCCTTTTTCCAACTTTACATTGAACCTTATCGTATTATGATCACTATTTCCCAAATGCTTCCCCACTCTGACATTCACCGCTTGGCTTGCCTCATTTCCTAGGACCTGGTCAAGCACTGTTTTCTCCCTGGTAGGAATGGATATGTACTGTTCCAGAAAGTTCTCCTGAACACGTTATAGGGATTTCTCCCCTTCCTTGCCCCACCATCTTTCAGTCTACCTTGAGAACATGAAATGTTACAAATATACTTGTCCTGCAAGGTTCCATATTTTGCCTACAAATATTCTCTTCTACTTCTTCCCCACTATTTGGAGGTCTGTAATATACACACAACAAGGTCATAGAGCCATAGAGTAATACAGCATGGAAACAAGACTTTTGACCCAAACTGGTCCATGCTGAACATAGTGCCCCATTCTGCTCATTCCAATCACCCATGTCACTGCTCCCTTCCTGTTTCTCACTTCCAGCCATGTAGAGTCTATAATTTAGGAACTGCGTCTATTCAAGAGCAATGATACTATCTTTGACCAACACTGCTACACCTCCTCCCCTTTTACTCATCCTCTTTCTTCTAAAAACCTTATGGCCCAGGATGTTAATCATGTTAACCCTGTTCTGCCTTGAGCCATGTTTCTGTCGATGTGACTATTACATGCCTATAGAGCAATTTCTGCTTCCACTTCCCCAGATTTGTTCATGAGATTCAATGCATTTACACTCGGTTCTGCTCTAACGTGATAGTTCCATTCTCATGCAACTCCGTGTTGTGAGAAAATTGTGTAAGAGCCACTACTTAAACTAATGAGGCTGGAATCGTGTTATAATCGCGGACTTCAACAGTTTCCTCATTTCCCCTCCCCCCACCTCACCCTAGTTCCAAACGTCCAGCTCAGCACTGTCCCCATGACTTGTCCGGACTTGTCCGACCTACCTATCTCCTTTTCCACCTATCCACTCCACCCTCCTCCTTGACCTATCACCTTCATCCCCTCCCCCACCCAACCATTGTACACTATGCTACTTTCTCCCCACCCCCACCCTCCTCTAGCTTATCTCTCCACGCTTCAGGCTCACTGCCTTTATTCCTGATGGAGGGCTTTTGCCCGAAACCTTGATTTCGCTGCTCCTTGGATGCTGCCTGAACTGCTGTGCTCTTCCAGCACCACTAATCCAGAATCTGGTTTCCAGCATCTGCAGTCATTGTTTTTACCTCGTGTTATAACAGTACGTGTCATAAAAGTTCATGCGATAGAAACAGTGTCCCCAATTTGTCAACTGAGTTACAACAAATTCGCATTAAATATGCGTTGTAGCAAAAGGACCTGCACATGCATTCAATTTAAACCTGCCCTTACTTCTGTTTTGGGAGTAACAAGAGGAGAGGTTGAGTATATTCATGGCAGAGATGGACAGATTTGTAATCAGTAAGGGAAGCGAGGGTTGGAGGGAAAAAGCAGGAAAGTGCTGTTGAGGATTACCAGATCAGCTATGTGATATTCCTAAGATATTCCATTGTTTGGTGATCAGGGAGTTCCCGTGACTTGGGAACCATGTTGTCATTGTCACTGGGTCAAAATCCTGGGACTAACAGCACTGGGAGTGTTCCTATCTCCACGGATTGCAGCAGTTTAAGGAGGCAGCTTACCAGCTCCAGAGGCAATTAGGGATGGGGCAGTAAATGCTGGCACAGCTAAGGATGTGTGCATCCCGATGGGAAAATGAACAAGAAAACACTGAGCTATAAATGAGAGAAGAAACATTTCCTATCTCAGCCCAAATATCCACCACTTTGACAAGCTTGAAACTTGGAAGAAAGAGAACTTGTCAGGCAGTTATTTTTCTGATATTGCACATGGTGCAATAATCCAGTTCTTTGCCAATTATCACATTATGTGGGTTGTATTCAGTACAGCTTACCCATTTTCTCCTATTAGCTCTTATGATGACTCTTCTACTTTTAAAGAATCACAGAGTCATAGAGATGTACAGCATGGAAACAGAGCCTTCAGTACAATGTTTAGTAAGGCATTTGTCAAGGTTCCTCATGGTAGACTGGTTAGTGATGTTAGATCACATGGAATACAGGGAGAACTGGCCATTTGGATACAGAACTGGCTTGAAGGTAGAAGACAGAGGGTGGTGGTGGAGGGTTGCTTTTCAGATTGGAGACCTGTGACCAGTGGAGTGTCACAAGGATCAGTTCTGCTTTTTGTCATTTATATAAATGATTTGGATGTGAACATAGGAGGTAAGGTTAATAAGCATGCAGTTAACACCAAAATTAGAGATGTAGATGGACAACAAAGAAGGTTAACTCAGAGTATAACTGGATCTTGATCAGATGGGCCAATGGGCTGAGAATTGGCAGATGGAGTTTAATTTAGATAAATGTCAGGTGCTGAATTTCGGAAAGGCAATTCAGAGCAGGACTTATACTCTTAATGGTAAGGTCCTGGAGAGTGTTGCTGAACAAAGCAACCTTGGAGTGCAGGTTCATAGCTCCTTCAAAGTGGAGTTGCAGGTAGATAGGATAGTGAAGAAGGCGTTTGGTATGCTTTCCTTTATTGGTCAGGGCATTGAGTACAGGAGTTGGGAGGTCATGTTGCGGCTGTACAGGACATTGGTTAGGCCACTTCTGGAATACTGCATTCAATTCTGGTCTCCCTGCTATAGGAAGGATGTTGTAAAATTGGAAAGGGTTCAGAAAAGATTTACGAAGATGTTGCCAGGACTGGAGGATTTGAGTTATAGGGAGACATTGAATAGGCTGGGGCATTTTCCCTAGAGTGTTAGAGGCTGAGGGGTGACCTTATAGAGGTTTATAAAATCATGAGGGCATGGATAGAGTAAATAGATAAAGTCTATTCCCTAGAGTGGGGGAGTCCAGAACTAGAGGGCAAAGGCTTAGGCTGAGAGGGGCAAGATATAAAACGGACCTAATGGGCAACACTTTCACACAGAGAGTGGTATGGGTATGGAATTCAATTGAATTGAATTGAATTTATTGCCATGTGTACCGACGCACAGTGAAAAGCTTTGTCTTGTGAGCAATACAGGCAGATCACAGAGTTAAGTCGCTTAGATAGTAAATAATAGGTAAACAGCGGCAAAAACAAAAACACAGGTACAGGCGAATGTTAAGAGTTTGTGAGTCCATTCAGTATTCTAACAACAGTAGGGTAGAAACTGTTTTGAAACCGGCTGGTGTGTGTGTTCAGGCTTCTGTACCTTCTCCCCGATGGTAGAGGTTGTAGAAAAACATTGCCAGGGTGGGATGGATCTTTGGAAATACTGGCGGCCTTTCCTTGACAGTGGGCCTGGTAGATGGATTCTAAAGATGGGAGGTTGGCTTTTGTGATTGTCCGGGCTGTGTTCACCACACCTTGTAACCGTCTCCAATCTTGAATGGCACAGTTGCCATACCAGGTGGTGATACATCCAGACAGAATGCTCTCGATGGCGCACCTATAAAAGTTGGCGAGGGTATTCACCGTCCCCCCAAATTTCCTCAGCTGCTTGAGGAAGAAGAGACATTGTTGGGCCTTTGTAACCAGTGCGTCCACATGAAGAGTCCAAGAAAGCTTGTTGAGGATGACCACTCCCAGGAGCTTGACACTCTCCACTCCTTCCACCTCTGTGCTGTTAATGTGTAGGGGGCCATGAGTAACATCCTGCCAAAAACCAATAATGAGTTCCTTGGTTTTGCTGGCATTGAGAGCTAGCTTGTTCTCAGTGCACCATTTTTCCAGGTCTTCCACCTCCCGTCTGTAGTCTGTTTCGTCACCATCTGAGATTCAGCTGACTATGGTGGTTTCATCAGCGAACTTATAAATGGCATTAGTCTGGTATTTGGCAATGCAGTCATGGGTATACAGTGAGTACAGTAGGGGGCTGAGTACGCATACCTGGGGGGGAGGTTGAGTGTTAGTGAGGATGAAATAATGTCCCCAATCTTCACTGATTGTGGCCTGTGGGTCAGGAAACCGAGGATCCAGTTGCAGAGAGTGGGGCTTAGTCCGAGATCACTAAGTTTAGTAATCAGTCTCGAGGGGATAATAGTGTTAAAGGCTGAACTGTCGTCAATGAGTAGGATTCTTACATAGCTATTCTAGGTATCAAGATGTTCTAGGGAGGAGTGAAAGGCAAGTGATATGGAATCTGACGTGTATCTGTTGGTCTGATAGGCAAATTGGAGTGGGTCAAGAGTAATGGGAGGCAGGAGTTGATTAATGCCATGACCAACCTTTCCAAGCACTTCATGACCACCGAGGTTAGGACCAGAGTGAGTGCTGGAGGCTGATACAATTAAAGTATTTAAAAGGCATTTGGATGGGTACATGAATAGGAATGGTTTAGAGGAACTCCACCAAACTCATCTCCCAATACCTCGACACGGTCCTGTCCCCTTTAGTCCAAGAACTCCCCACCTACGTTCGGGACACCACCCACGCCCTCCACCTCCTCCAGGATTTTCGCTTCCCCGGTCCCCAACGCCTTATTTTGACTATGGACATCCAGTCCCTGTACACCTCCATCCCCCATCACGAAGGACTCAAAGCCCTCCGCTTCTTCCTTTCCCGCCGCACCAACCAGTACCCTTCCACTGACACCCTCCTTCGACTGACTGAACTAGTCCTCACCCTGAATAACTTCTCTTTTCAATCCTCCCACTTCCTCCAAACTAAAGGAGTTGCCATGGGCACCCGCATGGGCCCCAGCTATGCCTGCCTCTTCGTAGGATATGTGGAACAGTCCATCTTCCGCAACTACACTGGCACCACCCCCCACCTTTTCCTCCGCTACATCGATGACTGTATCGGCGCTGCCTCGTGCTCCCACGAGGAGGTTGAACAGTTCATCAACTTTACTAACACCTTCCATCCCGACCTGAAATTCACCTGGACTGTCTCAGACTCCTCCCTCCCCTTCCTAGACCTTTCCATTTCTATCTCGGGCGACCGACTCAACACAGACATCTATTATAAACCGACTGACTCCCACAGCTACCTGGACTACACCTCCTCCCACCCTGCCCCCTGTAAAAACGCCATCCCATATTCCCAATTCCTTCGTCTCCGCCGCATCTGCTCCCAGGAGGACCAATTCCAACACCGCACAGCCCAGATGGCCTCCTTCTTCAAGGACCGCAGATTCCCCCCAGACGTGATCGACGATGCCCTCCACCGCATCTCCTCCACTTCCCGCTCCTCCGCCCTTGAGCCCCGCTCCTCCAACCGCCACCAAGACAGAACCCCACTGGTTCTCACCTACCACCCCACCAACCTGCGCATACAACGTATTATCCGCCGCCATTTCCGCCACCTCCAAACGGACCCCACCACCAAGGATATATTTCCCTCCCCTCCCCTATCAGCGTTCCGCAAGGACCACTCCCTTCGTGACTCCCTTGTCAGATCCACACCCCCCACCAACCCAACCTCCACCCCCGGCACCTTCCCCTGCAACCGCAGGAAATGTAAAACTTGCGCCCACACCTCCACACTCACTTTCCTCCAAGGCCCCAAGGGATCCTTCCATATCCGCCACAAGTTCACCTGTACCTCCACACACATCATCTATTGCATCCGCTGCACCCGATGTGGCCTCCTCTATATTGGTGAGACAGGCCGCTTACTTGCGGAACGCTTCAGAGAACACCTCTGGGCCGCCCGAACCAACCAACCCAATCACCCCGTGGCTCAACACTTTAACTCCCCCTCCCACTCCACCGAGGACATGCAGGTCCTTGGACTCCTCCACCGGCAGAACACAACTACACGACGGCTGGAGGAGGAGCGCCTCATCTTCCGCCTGGGAACCCTCCAACCACAAGGTATGAATTCAGATTTCTCCAGCTTCCTCATTTCCCCTCCCCCCACCTTGTCTCAGTCGGTTCCCTCAACTCAGCACCGCCCTCCTAACCTGCAATCCTCTTCCTGACCTCTCCGCCCCCACCCCACTCCGGCCTATCACCCTCACCTTGACCTCCTTCCACCTATCCCACCTCCATCGCCCCTCCCCCTAGTCCCTCCTCCCTACCTTTTATCTCAGCCTGCTTGGCTCTCTCTCTCTTATTCCTGATGAAGGGCTTATGCTCGAAACGTCAAATTCTCTATTCCTGAGATGCTGCCTAACCTGCTGTGCTTTGACCAGCAACACATTTGCAGCTGTGATCTCCAGCATCTGCAGACCTTATTTTTTACACTTAGAGGAATATGGGCCAAATGCTGGCAAATGGGATGAGATTAATATCGGATATCTGGTCAACATGGATGAGTCATAGAGACATAGAGATGTACAGCATGGAAACAGACCCTTCAGTCCAACTCATTCACACTGTACATCTCACCACATGCTGTACATCTCTAAGACTCTATGTGGTGAGATGTATGGCGTGGGTGAGTTGGACTGAATGGTCTGTTTCCATGCTGTACATCTCTATGTCTCTATGACTCATCCATGTTGACCAGATATCCGATATTAATCTAGTCCCATTTGCCAGCATTTGGTCCATTGCCCTCCAAACCCTTCCTATTCATATACCCATCCAGATGCCTTTTAAATGTTGCAATTGTATCAGCCTCCACCACTTCCTCTGGCAGCTCGTTCCATACACGCACCACTTCTGTGTGGAAAAGTTGTCCCTTAGGTCCCTTTTAAATCTTTCCCCTCTCACCTTAAACCTATGTTGTCCAGTTTCAGACTCCTCTACCCTGGGGAAAAGACTATTCACTCTATCCATACTTCTGTCCCAGCCTACTCCCCATTATTGCCCTGTTTAGATACCCCGTTTATAGATCTCTCTGGTTCTCTGGGCTCTATCCCCACCTATCTGCTCACCCTTCCCCTTACAACTCCTCCCCACCAACTTCAGTTATAGCATGAATACCACCTTCTCCTGATAAAGAGTCACTGGTCTCAAAACATTAACTGTGCTTTCTCCCCGCGGACCGGCTGAATGCTGCTTACAGTTTCTGTGTCAGAGCTCCAGCCCTGCTATTTTTTTCGTTTCATTATAACAGCACCCTGATAGTTTCTCTGTCAGTGTGTGGCTGATTGGTTCATCTTGTGATTTATTTGCGTCGGTGCCTAGTATTCTTTCTCACACCATCAAACTTGCCCAGCCAATCTCGAGAAAAACATCCCCCACTACTTTAACTGTCCATGATTGACAGGGTTAGCATCCCACACTGGGGATGCAGTGTTAATCATTGACTGCTCCTGTAGGGCTCCTTTACAAAGGCTTTGCTTCGCACTTGTCACAACCAACAGTGGGGTCAGTGAACTGCAGATTAATATAGACTGTTCCTAATTTAGAGGATTCAAGTTAAGGTGGTCCAGCAGTCAAGCTTTTCAAACAGGCTGAAGGTTAATTTTTTTTCCAAGTTATTCCTGAAACCTTCTGAAGCAAATGAAGTTATTTACTAAAAGATGGATTAGATTAGAAGATTAGGTCAAATTGCAGCTGAGACCATAGAGTACTTATCGAAAGAACATGGCTTGGGGCCTATGGTTTGAATTCAGTCTCGATGAAGGGGTTGAGACTTGACATCCAACAGCTGTGATGCCTTCTGTAGTTTAGATTAGAGTGTTGCTGGGAAAGCGCAGCAGGTCAGGCAGCATCCAAGGAACAGGAAAATTGACATTTCGGGCAAATGCCCTTCATCATGAATGGAGGCAGGGAACCTCCAGGTTGGAGAGATATGTGGGTGGGGGGAGGGGGTGGGGGTGGAGGTGGAGCTGGGGAGAAGGTAACAAAGAGTACAATAGGTGAATGGGGGTGGGGATGGAAGTGATAGGTCAGAGGGGAGGGTGGAGCAGGTAGGTGGGAAGGGAGATTGGCAGGTAGGACAGGTCATGAGGATGGTGCTGAGCTGGAAGGTTGGAGCTGGGATAAGGTGGGGTGAGGGGAAATGAGGAAACTGGTGAAATCCATATTGATGCCCTGGCGTTGAAGTCTTCCGAGGCGGAAGTTGAGGCGTTCTTCCTCCAGGTGTCGGGTGGTGAGGGAGCGATGGTGGAGGAGGCCCAGGACCTGCATGTCCTCGGCAGAGTGGGAGGGGGAGTTGAAATGTTGGGCCATGGGGTGGTGTGGTTGATTGGTGTGGGTGTCGCAGAGATGTTCCCTAAAGCGCTCTGTGAGGAAGCGTGCAGTCTCCCCAATGAAGAGGAGACCGCATCGGGAGCAACGGATACAATAAATGACATTGGTGGATGTGCAGGTAAAACTTTGATGGATGTGGAAGGCTCCTTTGGGGCCTTGGATGGAGGTGAGGGGGGAGGTGTGGGTGCAGGTTTTGTAATTCCTGCTGTGCTTTTCCAGCACCACTCTGATCTAGACTCTGGTTTCCAGCATCTGCAGTCCTTACGTTTGCCTTCTGTAGTTGCAGTGCATTCTTTACTCTTTGAGCACAAGTGAATTTAAGAGGGTCATTTGTTCATGTGATATTGGTGTTCGTAAAAGCATAGGAGCAAAATTAGGTCAGTTGGCCCATTGAGTCCGCTCCACCATTCAATCACAGCTGATATGTTTCTCAACTCCATTCACTCTGTAACCCTTGATCCCCTCACTAATCACAAACCTGTCCATCTCTATCTTAAATATAGTCAATGACTTGGCCTCCACAGCCTTCTGTGGTAATGAGTCCCACAGATTCACCACCCTCTGCCTGAAGAAATTCCTCCTCACCTCAGTTCTAAAGTAGTCATGATTTGGAGATGCCGGTGTTGGACTGGGGTGGACAAAGTTAAAAATCACACAACACCAGGTTACGGTCCAACAGGTTTGATTGGAAGCTCCGAAAGCCAGTGTGCTTCCAATTAAACCTGTTGGACTATAACCTGGTGTTGTGTGATTTTTAACTCAGTTCTAAAGGGTTGTCTCTTCACTTCGAGGCTGTGCCCTCCGGTCCTAGTCTCTCTCATTAACAGGAACACCCACATCTACTCTCTCCAGGCCTCTCAGTATTCTGTAAATTTCAATCAGATTCTGCCCCCCCCCTTCCCCCTCCCCTTCTGAACAAGTACGGAGTCCTCAACTGTTCCTGATATGAAAAGTTCTTCATCCCTGGAATTATTCTTGTAAATCTCCTCAAAGGCCCTCCTCTTCCCTTATGCCTTTGTAGTTACTTTTACTCAATTGTAACACTATTTTATCGAGTTCCAGTTTCTCCCTCTCAAACAGTGGCGGAATTCTATCATATCATATTCACTGACTCCAAAGGGCTCCTTCACCTTCAGCTCCCTAGTCAAGTCTGCCTCAATGCACATCACCAAATTCAAATTCCATAGTGGACTCTGTGCAAAGCCTGACTACTGCTGTGGGTATCTGTACACAACTTCCCATCAGTGTCTTTTTAACTTGGTGGTTCCTCAACTCTACCAACAGATACGGACTTAGAAGGAAATAGATTTATTAGCAATAGACAGGATGGTTCGTGTCGGGGAGAGCGTGCATCATTAATTTGATTTTTTGAGGAGGTGACAAAGATGATTGATGAGGGGAAAGTGGTCCATGTTGTCTACATAGACTTCAGTAAAGCCTTTGACAAGATCCCTCATGGAAGACCGGTACAAAACGTGAAGTCACGTGATATCGGGTGAGCTCGCAAGAACTGGCTTAGTCATAGGAGTTGGAGGGGAGCGATGGCTGGATGTTTTTCAGTATGGAGGATTGTGACTAGTGGGTGTTCCGCAGGGATCAGTGCTGGGACCACTGCTGTTCGTGGTCTACATAAGTAATTTTGACAAATATGTAGCCGGTCTAATTAGTAAGATTGTTGATGATACAAAGATTGGTGGAGTTGCGGACAGTGAGGAGGATTGTCAGAGGATGCAGGAGACTATAGATCAGTTGGAGGCACGGGCAGAAAAATGGCAGATGGAATTTAATCTGGACAAATGTGAGGTGATGCATTTTGGAAAGTCAAGAGGGGTGAAAATTATTCAGTGAATGACAGAACCCTTAGGAGTATCGATATGCAGAGGGATCTGGGTGTGCAGGCCCACATATCACTGAAGGTGGCAGCACAGGTAGATGAGGCAGTAAAAACGATCTATTGCATGTTTGCCTTCATTGGATGGAACATTGAGTATAAGGGTAAATAAGTTATGCTGCAGATTTATAGAACTTTAGTTAGGCCACCCTTGCAATATTGCATACAGTCTGGTTACCACACCAACAGAAGGATGTGGATGCTTTAGAGAGGATACAGCAAACATTCACCAGGATGTTGCCTGGTATGGAGGATTTTAGCTATGAAGAAAGATTGGATGGACTGGGTTTGTTTTCATTGGAACGCAGGAGGTTGGCGGGCGGCCTGATACACGTTCATACGATTGTAAATGGCATGGATAGAGTGGAGTGTACGAGGCTTTTTCCCCAGGGTGGAGGGGTCAGCTACTAGGGGGCACAAGTTCGGGGCAGGGGTGGATGTTTAAAGAGATGTGTGGGGCAGGTTTTTCACACAAAGGGTGGTGAGTGCCTGGAAGATGCTGCCAGAGGAAGTGGTGGAAGCAGACATGTTAGTATCATTCGAGAAGCACCTGGATGAATACATGAATAGGAAGGGAACAGAGGGATATGGATCCTGTAAGTGAAGACAGTTTTAACATGAAAGGACAAAATGTGTCAGTGCAGCCTTGGAGGGCTGGAAGGCCTATACCTGTGCTGTATTGTTCTTTGTTCTATGCCTTCCCGCCCTATATCATGTCTTTCTGTCGATCTAATCTCATTATTAACAGGATAACTGTGCCTCCTTTGCCTATCTGCCTGTCCTTTTGACAGGACACGTATCCCTTGGATATTGAGCTGTCAGCCCTGATTTCTTTGCAACCACATCGTACCCACCAAATTCAATTTGCACTACAACCTCATTTACCTTGTTTTGTCCAAAGTGCACATTTGAACTTCAGTATTGGTTGGGCCTTCTCATCTCTTGAGAAGGTTTTGGTGAGCTATGTTCTTGCACCAGTTCAGCGCCGTTAGGGATCGTTTTCCAAGATTTAATGTCAATGACAATGAGGAACTGGGAGACTTTGGTTATGGAAGTTTCTGACCACATTTCCCAAGTGTAGGCATGCAATCATGTGAAAGGACTTTTCAAATAGTTCATTAAACTCGTTATGGCGGAAGAGTTTAAAAACGATGCATTTGTTCATCATGTGAGGACAAGTACGTGACATATGAAATTGGAGATGGTTGCACTGATAGAAGATGCCTTTTGTATCAGTGGAACCACCTCCACTTGTCACATGTTGGCCCAGAGTGTGCCAATTTCATTTAACTTGTCAAGATAACATACTGCTCTCCAACTGGAGTGTCAGAGACTCATCCATGAGTTTTCTTAGAATCAGACAGTACAGAAGAGACCCTTTGGCCCATCAAGCCTGTACTACCAAAACTACATTAATCCCGCACTTCCAAAGCCTTAAACGTTACTACAATTCAAGTGCTCATCCAAGTTATTTTTAAAGGTTGTGAGGTTTCCTGCCTCAGCTACCCTCCCAGGCCATTCATTCCAGACCCCCTACCACCCTCTGGGTGAAAAATATACTTTCCTCAAATCCCCTCTAAACCTCCTGTCTTTCATCTTAAAATTATGTCCCCCTGTTATTGACCCTTCAACTCAGGGCCTCTATCCACCCTATCCATGCCCCTATGAGTTTATACATCTCTATCAGGTTCCCCCTCGACCTTCTGTGCTCCAAAGAAACTCAAATTCTTTCAGTTTGGGGGAAGGGTCACTGGACCCAAAATGCAACTCTGATTTCTCTCCACAGGTGCTGCCAGACCTGCTGAGCTTCTCCAGAAATTTCTGTTTAAGCTTCTTTCTCCCTTCCTTCAGATGAAGGTCTCTGTTGGATAAGGTCTGGAGAGGGACTTCTAACTCTGAGCACGGGTTCTAGGGGCTGGTCTTTTCCACCGTGTCAATCATCTGTCTGAATCTTTCTCACCATTGAACCATTAACACACCACATCAGGATAATCACTGTCTTCGTCACAACCTTCATCTGAAGTAGACAGGCAGGAGACTGGGAGATCATTGCAAGCCAGGCAGCATCAGGAGGTGGGGACATCGACGTTTCGAATATAACCCTTCTTCAGTGCTGGGGGCGGGTGTAGGGGGACTTGCAGATAAAGGGGGTGAGGAGGGGCAGGGTGGTGAGGTGGGGATAGGGGGAGTCAGATAAAGGGTGTGACCTGGTTGATCGATAGGAGGGATGAATCCAGTTGGAAGGCAGGGTTGATGAGAGGAATGGTGGGGGGGAGGGGGGTGGTGGAGGAGGGTTGGGAAGGGAGTCGGGGGATGGGAAAGGAGGTTATTTGAAATTGGAGAACTCAAAGTTAAGCAGCTAGTTTTCATTCTCTTTCAGGATGGCTTTATAATTTTCTTCAATGCTGATGGGGTAGATATGATGCCAGATAATTATTTTTTGTCAGCTTCTGGAACATAGTGCCCTTGCTATCCTTTATTGTCAAATTCCTTTTGTTCTTGTTCATTTGAACCTATATAGATTTGGAAAAAGGAAATAACTGCTGAAGCACAGGTTCATGAGCTCTTGTGCAGCATGCAAAATGCTTGAAAGAAATTAACTTTTGAATGGAGCCTGAGTTTCGGGCAGGTGTGTTTCCAGGTCAGGATGGTGAATGGTTTGGAGGGGAATTTGCAGGGGGTGGTGTTCTTGTGCATCTGCTGCCTTTATCCTTCCACATAGAAATGGTTGTGGGTTTGGAACGTGCTGTCTAAGGAGCTTTGGTGAATTTCTGTAGTGCATCTTGTTACAATATGGCGGTGAATCCTTCTGTTAATTAAACCAAACACCCAGAAAAGCTCACCTCACCTCACCTCGTAATCTATTAAAATATGAGTGACAGAGAACTCCCAAATTCCACTATTTCGAGAAAATGACATCAATTGATTTTTTAACTCTAAGAGCGAACATGAAACACATATTAACAATTCTTAGGCCCCCTTTTCTCTTAACTGCTTACTATCTGCCTCCAACTCTATAACAATATGCTGTTCCAATAAGACACTTATTAAAATTACATCCACTTAGTTTCAAACCCATACTGGCGCTGTCTTCTTCTGGGTCTGTCTTCTGGGATCTCCCTGGGTCACCTTTTTATTTACTGTGATGTGGAGGAGCTGGTGTTGGACTGGGGTGGACAATGTTAAAAAATCACACAACACCAGGTCATAGTCCAAATAAACTTGGACTATAATCTGGCGTTGTGTGATTTTTAATTTTCTTTTTACGGCGAGTATGTTTCATAGAAAAAGGTACCTTTGATCAAGATGGTTTCCTAATTTCTTGGAGAGCAAGGTGTGAGCTCTCTGTGCATTTCTGCCTTGATAATAGCTGCTATCTTTGACCAATTTTCAAAACGCCCTCATTTTATATCCCCCAACATTGGATCATCTCATTGGTTTGGTGTTGGCAAAACAATAAATTCAAACTCGATTGGGCTTTAGTATCCTGGGGCATAATTTAAACTCGAGATTAAAGTCTGGTTGAAGATTTGTAGCTCGGGTGTCCGTTGTTGTGGTTCTGTTCGCCGAGCTGGAAGTTTTTGCTGCAAACGTTTCGTTCCCTGGCTAGGGAACATCATCAGTGCTATTGGAGCCTCCTGTGAAGCGCTGCTTTGATGTTTCTTCCGGTATTTATAGTGGTTTGTTCTTGCCGCTTCCGGGTGTCAGTTTCAGCTGTAGTAGTTTGTATGTGGGGTCCAGGTCGATGTGTCTGTTGATGGATGTTCTTGCCGCTTCCGGGTGTCAGTTTCAGCTGTAGTGGTTTGTATATGGGGTCCAGGTCCATGTGTCTGTTAATGGAGTTTGTGGATGAATGCCATACCTCTAGGAATTCCCTGGCTGTTCTCTGTCTGGCTTGTCCTATGATGGTAGTGTTTTCCCAGTCAAATTCATGTTCCTGGTTGTCTGAGTGTATGGCTACTAGGGATAGCTGGTCATGTCGTTTTGTGGCTAGCTGATGTTCATGGATGTGGATTGTTAGCTGTCTTCCTGTTTGTCCTATATAGTGTTTTGTGCAGTCCTTGCATGGTATTTTGTAAACTATGTTAGTTTGGCTCGTGCTGGCTATTGGGTCCTTTGTTCTAGTGAGTTGTTGTCTGAGTGTGGAAGTTGGCTTGTGTGCTGTTTTGAGTCCTAAGGGTCGCAGTAGTCTCGAGAGTGTGGTTCTGGAAAAGCACAACAGGTTAAGCAGCATCCGAGGAGCAGGAGAATCGATGTTTGGGCATTAAGCCCTTCATCATCAATGCCCAAAACATTGATTCCCCTGCTCCTTGGATGCTGCCTGACCTGTTCTGCTTTTCCAGCATCACACTCTCAACTCTGATCTCCAGCATCTGCAGTCCTCACTTTCTACTAGCATAATTTAAACTGATTGGTTAAATTTGAATTGTTGTCAAAACAGCAACCAAAACTCAGGTATCCATTTCACAGCCAAATATTACTTTTTAACAACTTTTCTGTGCACTTTGGGACTGCCATCTGGTAATATACACAGGGGCTTGTAAGTATTAGCTCAGAATAGCATTCACTCTCTGTTAAAGGTACAGTGCATGCCTTTTACATCATAACAGCACTTTGTGGTTAGCACACACTACTGCTACTGAGCGTCAATGGTGGAGGGAGTGGATGCTTGTGGATGTGGGCTGCTTTGTCCTGGATGGTGTCAAGCTTTTTGAGTGTTGTTGGAGCTGCACCCATCCAGGCAAGTGAGAAGTAGTCCATCACTTTTTGAGGAGTCTGGAGGTGAGTTACTCACTGCAGGATTCCTATAAGTCTCTGTGTTGTAATTTTGGAACCAACAGTTTGAGTTTCTTCTTGCTGATGTGAGGAGATGAACACTTGGAGTCAATTCCAGTAGATTGTGAGACCTTCCTTGTTGAATTAAATTCTGCAGTTATCTTGTGTCAGTGAACTCAGCAGGTCATAGAAGCAGAGACACAGAAGTGGGCAGAGCAGTGGGCTGCTTAGCTCTGTTGGCTGGGAGGCTAGTTTATAATGCACTGTAATGCTAACAGCACAGGTTCAATTCCTGCCCTTGCTGATGTTACTGCAGATAAATTAGCTTCTCAACCTTGCCCCCTTGTCGGAGGTATGGTGACCCTCAGGTTAAACTTGCCACAGGTTGAGTGCCTACAGCAGTCCTCTTGTACTCTAATGACTTTAACTTCTGACCTTTCCTGAACCACGCAATAAAAATTGGTTTAGGTCAAATCATGCTAGAGGAATGAATGCATGGTTCAAAGGGCTTTGGGTCATGGGGCACTTGCACCAGTGGCAGGGCTAAATGGGACCTTGACTGATGGGAAAGTCTCTAACTGAACCATACTGGTGCCAGTGTCCTTACCAATGTCATAACTGGTGAAGTGGAGAGGGGGTTTTGAACTATAGAGTCATACAGCACAGAAATAGACCAATCAGTCCATACTGACCGTAATCCCAAACTGTCCCACCTGCCTGCTCCTGACCCATATCCCTCCAAATCTTTGCTATTCATGGATTTATCCTAATATCTTTTAAATGTTGTACAGATCATTCTGCTATAATGCATGTTTTGATAGTATGAATCTACTGTACCACGATTGACGAATTGGGGACACTGTTTCTGAAGCATGGAATTTTTAACCTGTGTTGGCTGTGAAGCGATAACGTTGCCAACACTTTAAGTGCTGTTTCTATGGTGTAATTTCTATAACATGGGGTTGCACAAGAAGCGTTCCAGAAGAACTGACTGTAACTGTATCCACGGCTGCCACTTTGTCTGAAGGCTCATTCCACACATGAACCACTCTCTGTGTAAAATGTTGCTCCTTATGTCTTTTATAAATCTTTCTCCTTTCACCTTAAAAATATGTCCCCTAGTCTTGAAATCCCCCACCCTAGGGAAAAGATTCACCTTATTGAAACTCATCATGATTATATAAACTTCAATAAGGTCATCCCTCATCCTCCTACACTCCAGGGAAAAAGGCTCCAGTCTATCTCATTTTTCTTCATACCTCAAACCCTCCATTCCTGGCAACATTCTGGTAAATCATTTCTGAACCCTCTCCAGTTTAATAATATCCTTCCTATAGCAGGGCGCTCAGAACTGTACACCATACTCCAGACAACACCTCACCAATGTCCTGTACAACCTCAACATGATAACCCAACCTATGAGTAAAAAGTGAGGTCTGCAGATGCTGGAGATCAGAGCTGAAAATGTATTGCTGGTTAAAGCACAGCAGGTTAGGCAGCATCCAAGGAACAGGAAATTCGATGTCTCGGGCCAGAGCCCTTCATCAGAGCCCTCCTGATGAAGGGCTCTGGCCCGAAACGTCGAATTTCCTGTTCCTTGGATGCTGCCTAACCTGCTGTGCTTTAACCAGCAATACATTTTCAACCCAACTTATGAGTCAAGTGAGTATCATAGAATCCCTACAGTGTGGAAACAGGTCCTCCGTCCCAACATGTCCACACCAACTCTCCGAAGAATAACTCACCCAGACCCATTCCCCAACCTGATTACTCTACATTTCCCCTGACTAATGCACCTAACCTACATATCCCTGGACACTATGGGCAATTTAGAATGGTCAGTTCACCTAACTTTCACATCTTTGGACTGTGGGAGGAAACCAGTGCACCTGGAGGAAATCCACACAGACCCAGGGAGAATGTGCAAACTCCACACAGACAGTTGCCCGAGGATGGAATCAAACCTGGGTCTGTGGCGCTGTGAGGCAACAATGCTAACCACAAAGCCACTGTGCCACCTGCATATGATTTGTCCAGATAGCATGCAATACAATACTTTTCACTATGTCAAGGTACATGTGACAATAATAGATCTAATCATAGAACATAGAACATTACAACACAGTACAAAGACACGCTGACCTGTGGAACCAATCCTAACCTACACTATTCCATTCTCATCCATGTACTTATCCTATGACCATTTAAATGTCCTTAAATCTGGCGAGTCTACTACCTTTGCAGGCAGTGCATTCCACACCCTTGTACTCCCTGAGTAAAGAAACTACCTCTGACATCTGTCCTATATCATCACACCCCTCAATTTAAAGCTATGCCCCTTCATGCTAGCCATCACCATCCTAGGATAAAGGCCTGCACTGTCCACCCTATCTAATTCTCTGATCATCTTGAATGCCTCTATTTAGATATCTCTCAACCTTCTTCTCTCGAATGAAATCAGCCTCAAGTCCCTCAGCCTTTCCTCATAAGACCTTCTGAGTAAATCTCCTCTGCACCCTTTCCAAAGCTTCCACATCCTTCCCTTAATGCGGTGACCAGAACTGTACACAATACTCCAGGTGCGGCCTCACCAGAGTTTTGTACAGCTGCAGCATGATCTCATGGCTCCAATACTCAATCCGTCCACCAATAAACGCTAATACACTGTAAGCCTTCTTAACAACCCTATCAACCTGGGTGACAACTTTCAGGGGTCTATGTACATGGACACTGAGATCTCTCTGCTCATGCACACTACCAACAATTTAACCATTAGCCCAGTACTGTGCATTCCTGTTACTCCTTCCAAAATGAATCACGTCAGACTTGTCCACATTAAACTCCATTTGCCACCTCTCAGCCCAGCCCTACAGCTTATCTGTGTCCCTCTGTAACCTGCAACATCCTTCCGCATAGTCCGCAACTCCACCAATGTTAGTGTCGTCTGCAAAGTTACTAATCCATCCTTCTTCGCCCTCATCCAGGTCATTTATGAAAATGACAAACAGCAGTGGCTCCAAAATAGATAATTGCGGTGCACCAGTGGTAACTAAGCTCCAGGATGAACATTTCCCATCAACCAACACCCCCTGTCTTCTTACAACTAACAAATTTCTGATCCAAACCGCTAAATCACCTTCAATCCCATGCCTCCATATTTTCTGCAGTAGCCTACCAAGGGGAACCTTATCAAACACTCTATTGAAATCCATACACACCACATTAATCGCTTTACCCTCACCCACCTGTTTGGTCACCTTCTCAAAGAACTCAATAAGGTTTATAAAAACAAATCAGAGCATAAATAGAAATGAATAAGTAAAATCTTGAGCTCTACTGGAAAAAATGACTACAGGTTGCATGGATTGGGACCTGAATCCTGAAGATCACAGTCCTTTTAAAATGGAGAGGTAGCTAGGAAAAGAAGGAGGGGTTATATTTTGGAAGATGTGATGAATCAAAGGTAGAGACAAAGCAAATAAGAAAGGTATTAACATGGGAAATTGACAGGAAGGGCTAGAGAGAACAAATGATTGCACATCAACCGCTAAGGCTAGAAGTTACAAAATGAATCAAAGAATTGAACTAACGATTTTATATCCAAATGCATGTAGTATTCAAACTGAACAGTTGAATTAAGGAAATTCAGCATGTCCACCTTAGTCTAGTCTTATAGATGCACCACAGAAAGCAGCTTATTTGGATGCATCACAGTCTGGGACGGCAACTACTTGCCCAAGACCACAAGAAATTACAGAGAGTTGTGAATGGAACCCAGTCCATCACGCAATCCACTCTCCCATCCACCTACACCTCCCACTGTCTCGGGAAAGCAGCCAACATTATCTAAGACTCCTCCCACCCTGGTTAGAATCTCCACCAACTTCTTCCATAGGGCAGAAGATACAAAAGTTTGAAAACACATACCAACAGAATCAAGGACAGCTTCTTCCCTGATGTTATTGGATTTATTAACGAACCTTTTATATATTAGAGTTAATCTTTCTCTGGACCTTTTCTGTAGCTGCATGCTGCATTCTATCACCTTGAAGTACTTACATAAGGTGTGATGTGTCTGGCTAGCATGCAATGCAATATTTTTCACCATGTCTCGGTACAGGTGATAACAATAAATCAGATCAAGTCAGAGCACAAATAGAAATGAATAAGTAAAATTTTGAGCTGTTAGAGAGAAATGCCTGCAGGTTGCATGGATTAGGACTGAATCCTGAAGGATACAGGCCACTTGAAAAGGAGAGGTAGCTCAGAAAAGGTGGAGGAGTGTCCCTGTTTGTTAATAATTGTTAATTTGCGTAAGAGAGAGGGAGGACTTGAAGTCAGGAAACCAGGATGCGGAAACAATTTGTGTTGAGATGCAAACTGATAAAAGCAAGAAGTCATTTGTGGGAGTGGTTTTCAGTCCTCCAGACAATAACCACACAGTAAGGTAAAGCATTTAGTAAGAACAACTGAAAGATTGTCAGGAAGGCACGATAATAATCATAAAACACTTTAACCTACATATCGACTGGAAAAGTCTGATGGGCTCAGGTGAGCGAGGTGAGACATTCATAGAATTTTCTCAAACAATGGAACAGCATCTGATAGAGCCAACCAGGGAACAGGTTACACAAGACCTGAAATTAGGTAACTCATTGTCTCGTTGAAAAGGCACCCCGAGGAAACAGTGATCGTAACATAATTGAAATTTATACTCACTTTGGCATAGCGAAGAGTAAATCCAAGACTAATACTTAAAACTTAAATGGGAGCAATTATGAGGGCATGAAAAAAGAGCTGGCTCAAGTAAATTGTGAAATTGGATTGAAGGATAGATCAATAGAGATGCAGTGGCAAACATTAAAGGAGATGGTTTCAGATACACGGAACAAAACAATAATCCACAATATGCAGTTAATGAGAACTGTTCAAGATTGTAACAAACTTAAAAGAAAAATAGCATATAATGGTGCAAAGTGCAGTGGCAGGTAAGGAGATTGGACCAAACGTAAAAAAAAATGACTAAAAATTAGAGGACAAGAGAGAGTTAGCTAGAAAAGTGAAGACAGCAAGGTCAACTGCCTGACCTGCTGTGCTTTTCCAGCAACACATTTTCAGCTCTGACCTCCAGCATTTGCAGACCTCACTTTCTCCTCCCAAACTAAACCAGTCCCATCTGTCTGGACATGCAGTCAGCTTAACATCTGTTATAGGGAAATTGACGCATTATTAAAAATCTGTTGGACAATTTCAAAGTAATCAGGCAGGTCTTCATGGTTTTGTAAAACAGATATCATGCTAGGCACCATCACCACTCCCTTCCTACCCGACGCTGGAGGAAGAACACCTCATCTTCCGCCTCGGGACCTCTAACCTCATGGCATCAGTGTGGATTCCACCAGTTTCGTCATTTCCCCTCTCTCCACCTCATCCCAAATCCAACCCTCCAACTCAGCACCACCATCATGACCTGTCCTACCTGTCCATCTTCCTTCCCACCTATCGGCTCCAGCATCCCCACCGACCTATCACTATTACCCCCACCTCCATCTCCCTATCACACTGTCAGCTACTGTTCCCCCCCCCCACCCCAGCCTCACTCCCCTCCCATTTATCTCTCCACTCCCTCCGGTCACAGCCCCATTCCTGATGAAAGGCTTTTGCCCAAGATGTTGACTGTCCTGCTCGTCGAATGCTGCCTGACCTGCTGTGTTTTTCCAGCACCACACACTCGACATTGTGCTTTACCTGTCTATTGTCCTGTGAGGAGGTAATGTGTTAAAGATAAAGGGTGTACTTAGATTCACACAATGTATTTGATAAGGTGCCACATCTAAGATGATTGCAGAAACCAGAATTTGACAAGGGTAAACACGTTGGTAGGGATATTACAGGAAGCAGAGAGTAGACATGAGAGGGTTATTTTCCACATGGCGAGCTCGAATGGATGTTATGCAAAGGTGGGGGGTCAGAGCTTGGGTCTTGATGCTTTAGAATTTATATAAATGACTTGGAAGGATTTGAGATAGTTTAGATTTTATTGTCACATGTACCCAAGTGTAAGAATACACTTACTGAAAAGTGTAAATTGTCACCACACACCATACCAACTTAGGTAACAAAGTACCTAGGTATTAAGAAAGCTTAGGTACAATGTAGTAAGGAATAATTGTCAAGTTTGCAGATCACACTATATAGAGGGAAAGTAAGTTCTTCTAAGGCTATCAAATGCATGTCAATAGCTTATGTGAGTGAGTAGCTCTCTGGCAAATGGATTATAATGTTGGAAAATGTGCAATTGTCCACTTTGGCAGGAAGAATACAAAGAAGCACATTATCTAAATGGTGAGAGATTGTAGAGGTCTGAGATGCAAATGGTGTCCCTTTCCATGAACCACAAAGGGTTCGTCTGCATGTACAATTTATTAGGAAACTAATGGAATATTAACATTTATTGTCTATAAATTGAATGCAAAGTAAAGCGATTATGTTTCAATTAGATAGTGAACACTCCCCACTCCAATTACACTCAAGAAGTTTGATAACATCCAGGACAAAGCAGCCCACTTGGCTGGCCCCACATCCACAAACATCTACTCCATCCACCACGGACACTCAGGAGCAGCAGTGTGTACTATCTACAAGGTGCACTGCAGAAATTCACCAAAGGTCCTCAGACAGCACCTTCCAAACCCACAACGACTTCCATCTAGAAATAACAGGGCACCAGATACATGGGAACACCACACCCTGTAAGATCCCTGCCAAGCCCCTCAGCATCCTGGCTTGGAAATATATCACCATTCCTTCGCTGTTGCTGGGTCAAAATCCTGGAATTGCCTCCCTAAGGGCATTGTGGGTCAACCCACAGCACATGAACCACAGCAGTTCAAGAAGGCAGCTCACCCCCACCTTTTCAAGGGGGTAACTAGGGACGGGTAATAAATGCTGGTCAGATAGCGTAGCGACACCCCCCGTCCCACAAGTGAATAAAGAAAATAAAAGGGCAAATTTGCAATATTGGGTATGACATTTTTAAGGAACATAAGAATGAGGATCAGGAGTAGGCCATTGGACCCATCGAGCCTGCTGCCTCATTCAATAAGATCATGGCTGATCTTTTTCAGTTTCACTTACCCACCTTTTCACTATAACTCTGAATTCCTTTACTGTTCAAAAATCTACCTTTGCCTTAAAAACATTTAATGAGGTAGCCTCAACTGCTTCACTGGGCAGGGAATTCCACAGATTTACAACCCTTTGGGTGAAGAAGTTCCTTCTCAATTCTGTCCTTAACCTGCTCCCCCTTATTTGGGGGCCATGCCCCCTTGTTCTAGTTTCACCCGACAGTGGAAACACTCTCTCTACACCTATCTTATCTACTCCCCTCATTCATTCTTCTGAATTCCAATGAATATAATCCCAGTCTACTCAGTCTCCCCACATAAGGTGGCACGATGGCTCAGTGGTTAGCGCTGCTGCCTCACAGCGCCAAGGACTCGGGTTCGATTTCTGCCTTGGGGAAAGTTACCCCCCTAGTTACCCCCTTGTCTGTGTGGAGTTTGCACGTTCTCCTCGTGTCTGCATGGGTTTCCTCCGGGTGCTCCGGTTTCCTCCCACAGTCCAAAGATGTGTAGGTCAGGTGAATTGGCCATGCTAAATTGCCCGTAGTGTTAGGCGGATTAGTCAGCTATAAATGTAGGGGATTAGGTCTGGGTGGGATGCTCTTCGGAGGGTTGCAGTGAACTAGTTGGGCCGAAGGGCCTGTTTCCACACCGTAGGGAATCTAAAAAAGCAGCCACCTCCGGAATCAACCTAGTGAACCTCCTCTGCACCTGTACACCCTTTCCTCAAGTAAGGAGACTATAGGAAGGATGTTAAGTTCAGAGAAACCCTCTGCCTGTCTTCACCTGTCCCCACCTCACCACCCTGCTCCCGCCACCCCCTTTATCTGCAGCTTTCCCCCCACACCCACCCCCAGTCCTGAAGAAGGGTTATACCCGAAACGTTGACTTCTCCACCTCCTGATGCTGCCTGGCTTGCTGTGTTTTTCCAGCCTCCTGCCTGTCTACCTTGGAATGGATGGACTCTCTTACAAGGGAAAGCTGGACAGACTGGGCTTGAACCCACTGGAGTACAGAAGAGCAGGATGTGACTTGACTGAAACATATAGGATTGTGAGGGACTTTAATAGTATAGGTAATGGAGAGGATGTCTCCTGTGGAACTAAAGCTCATGTTTTAATAATGGAGTGCTGTCCATTTAAGACAGAGATGTGGTATTTTTTAATCTCACAAAGGGTCATTATTATTTGGAATCCCTGCATGAGAAAATGAACAGTAGAAGCTGAGATTTCAGAATTTTTAAGGTATAGGTAGATAACTTTTCACTTCCAAGTCAGAGGATGAGGGGTGACCTTTTGTGAGATAAAATCATGAAAGGGCGTGGATAAGATAAATAGACAAGGTCTTTTACCCAGGGTAGGGAGTCCAAAACTGGAAGGCATAGGTTTAAGATGAAAGGGGAAACATTTAAAAGGGACCGAAGGATAAACTTTTCACGCAGAGGGTAACGTGTGTATGGAATGAGCTGCCAGAGGAAGTGGTGGAGGCTGGTACAATTACAGCATTTAAATGGAAGCTGGATTGGTATATGAATAGGAAGGGTTTAGAGGGATATAGGGCAAATGTTGGCAAATGAGACTAAATTAATTTAGGATACCTGGTCAGCATAGGTGAGTTGGACCCAAGAGTCTGTTTCCGTTCTGTCCATCTCTATGAAGGGTCTGTTTCTGTGCTGTATGTCTCTGTTAAGGGTCTGTTTCTGTGCTGTCCAACTCTGTGACACTAAGAACCTATTAGAGGTCGACAGGAATGTGACTTTGAGATAAAAATCAGATCAGCTATGATCTTAATGAATTGCAGAGCTCGCCTGAAGGGCTGAACGGACTACTCTTGCTCCTTTCCCATGCGTTTGTGGTTTTTTTTTAGAAGCTTGTGTTCTGAAGGGGACAAATCCGTGTATATTATTAAGTTTAATTCATGGAGTCATGGAGTCATAGAGATGTATAGCATGGAAACAGAGCCTTCGGTCCAACCTGTCCATGCCGACCAGATATCCCAACCCAATCTAGCCCCACCTGCCAGCACCCTTCCTATTCATATACCCATCCAAATGCCTCTTAAATGTTGCAATTGTACCAGCCTCCACCACTTCCTCTGGCAGCTCTTTCCATACACGTACCACCCTCTGTGTGAAAAAGTTGCCCCTTAGATCTCTTTTATATCTTTCCCCTCTCACCCTAAACTTATGCCCTCTAGTTCTGAACTCCCCGACCTCAGGGAAAAGGCTTTGTCTATTTATCCTATCCATACCCCTCATAATTTTGTAAACTTCATATTTCTAAAGTGTTTGTATGAAGAGGTCTGATTGAGTTATCTCTGAGCCCCGTGAGTGGCTGCAGGTGGCTGAAGTTTTGATTACATACATCTAAATAAGGCTTTGAAAACATTGGGGCGATTAGTTCCCTGCCTTCAGCAGTGCTTATGCCCGAAAGAGCGACTCTCCTGCTCCTCGGATGCTGCCTGATCTGCTGTGCTTACCCATTGCCACACTTTTTGACTATGACACAGGGAGACAGCAACAGGTTTCCTGTAGAGACAGAGAAATATCAGTGAGGGTGAAGGCCCCTTTCAGCAGTGCGGTTTAGTGATGTCCAGAACAGTCAGGGCAGGGGAAGAAATCCTGAAAAGCTCCAAGAAACGGAAGTTGTAGATGGAGAAGCAGTTTCTTTAACCCAAAGTAAGAAGGAAGTTACACAAACAGAAATTACTGGAAAAGCTCTGCAGCTCTGGCCGCATCTATAGAGAGAAATCAGTCAATGTTTCGGGTCCGGTGACTCCTCAGAACTGAAGAGTCGCAGGCCCGAAACGTTAACTCTGATTTCTCTCCTTAGATGCTACCTGAGCTTTTCCAGCAATTTCTGTTGTTGTCCCGCATCTGCAGTTCTTTTGGTTTTTGAAGGAATAAATGATCTGCGTCAGCAGTTTGCTTTGGGATCTCATGAGGAGACGTTAACTAAAACTAACCTCGAGTGAAAGAAGGAGTTAGCCAAAAAGAAACCAAGTACAGCCATTCCAACTGGAGAGGAGAACTTGGAGTGGGAATAGATCATTGACGAAAGATGTAGAATCCCTAGGTAACCCTCCATCGGAGTTCAAGGATTGTCATAATCCCACCTGAAGGCAATAATGGACAAGTTACATTCCAAGGTGAAACCTGGCTTCGTACATCATGTATTTTGTTTTTGTAGTTTGTTTAATGTGGTGGTCAGTTACTGAACATTATTCACACAAAACTGTCAATGCACTTTTGACAAAAGAATAGAAACACTTTATAGAGAGGAAACCAACACAGCTACTGGGGCTGACCATGGCTAAGGCAGTTACCTATTGCCACATATTACATAATAAAATGATGTTACTGATTGACTTGTGGGACCTGATCAAATTGACCGCATTCTTGTGGGTACTCAGTTCCTGCAGCCAGACACTGTTAAACTTACTCAGCAACGCCCATGTTTATCAACATGTGGGCAGCCGCATGGAGTAACCAACTATTGGAAGAAACAAGCCGGGGATGTTGTTGGAAGTCTGAGCATTGGGGTTCATGGTTAATAAGTGATCTGTTAAACATGAGGTGATCGAATCTCCTTTACGAGACTGTGATGATGAAGCCTAATTATTAACATAATTGCAAAGCTGTGTAATCAATTCACGTTATGCTTAGTTTGTAGCCAGCCAGGATGGGCTGAAGTAAAACTATGAGTAATAAATGATTTCCTTTTCATTGGTGGAGAAACATATGGTGAGAGCATTAACAGGCTCCCATCATATAAAATAAACCATTTGATGATTAGAATGGAACTGGTATCAAGTGATTAAATCATTAAATTGTGGGCGGCACGGTGGCACAGTGGTTAGCACTGCTGCCTCACAGCGCCAGAGACCCGGGTTCATTTCCCGCCTCAGGCGACTGACTGTGTGGAGTTTGCACGTTCTCCCCGTGTCTGCGTGGGTTTCCTCCGGGTGCTCCTGTTTCCTCCCACATTCCAAAGATGTGCGGGTCAGGTGAATTGGCCATGCTAAATTGTCCGTAGTGTTAGGTAGGGGGTAAATATAGGGGTATGGGTGGGTTACGCTTCGGCAGGTCGGTGTGGACTTGGTGGGCCGAAGGGCCTGTTTCCACACTGTAAGTAATCTAATCTAATCTAAATCATCCTTCATTAACAATAATCATTTATATATATTTTAAAAATTGGAACAATCTTATCAAAAACGTGACAAAACCCAACCTTTTTTCCCCATAACATCCTTTACAGATACTCAACTTCCCTGATGTAACACTGTGAACTTCTCTTTAAAATTTCTTCTTGAAATAATGATGTCGTGCATGTTTCCTTCCACCACCTTTTGAGGTAGATTGTTCCAAAGACACCGGACCTTCTGTGAGAGAAAGTGTCTCATATCTATTTCAATGGGTGTCTCCTTATTTTGAAACCTAAATTCTCCTATGAGTGGAAACATTTTTTTCTGCATCTACTCTGTCGCTTTCAATCAAGTTTTGTCTGAATCTTCTAAACTCCAGTAGATACAAGCCTGGCCTGTCTAACCTCTCATCAATTGTGGGACTAGATTGGGTTGGGATATCTGGTCAGCATGGACAGATTGGACCAAAGGGTCTGATTCCAAGCTGTACATCTCCATGACTCTAATTGTCAACCTATCATTTCTAGGTATTAGTCTACCCAGTCTTATCTGAACTGTCCCCAGTGTGTTACGACCAGACCAGACACCAAAAATTATTTTAAGAAGATAGCCTGGACTCTAACTTTTTCTTATTTTTGAAGGCAAATGTGAAGTGCTGTGTTACAGATGTAATGTGACTGGTCAAACTACACAATGTTAAATAAAATCAAGTTATTTAAACACTGGAGTTAAATACAGACAAATGAAAGAAGAATTCTGAATAACAACTCTATTTGAAAACTTAATGGAAGAATTGATACAGCACCAATATAGCACTAATTAACTGTTCCAATATAGTAACATCTCATAAACACAACTGTTGGAGGAAAAAAGGCAAATTCAGACACAGATTCTCACATGTAGTTCTCCAATCCAGGAGGAAGAAAAAACATCAAGAGAACATTCAGAGAGAGTATCAGCCAGTAGCATGCACTGAAGCTTCTAATTCTGATGAGACTCCAACAGCTTCTGACGCTACTGTGAAACCTAAACCCCAGAAGTCCGATGTGTGTGAGAGCTGTTCTTTTTATTCAGGCTGCATTTAAAAAAAATCCAAGATCTCCCAAGCTGTTTACTCAAGTGGTCTTAACTATCCAGCTTAGTACCTCTCCTTCAGTCTCTCTCTTAAAAGAAACCAGGACAAAATATACCTCTTAAAGCAATAGCATCGCTACAAATCTACCTTCCTTTCTGCTGTTACGCGTGGTTGTAACATGATTGGTGAATAGGTGAACACTGTTTGTAAAACGTGAACTTGCACATATGTGTGTTGGCTATTACGCGATTCCATCCCCCAAACCTGTCAATGTTACAGTGCACAGAGGAATGCAATGTTTGCACTAACCAAATCTCCACGCCAACATCACGTGTTCAGTTGACTCATGTACTTTGTTCTGAAGTGCTTTTGCAGAGTTACTCTGTAATTTTTGTTCTTTTTATTGCAAATTTTCCTGTGTTACCCATAACCAAAGGAGGACAAAGTAACAAGAACGTTGACACAACGATGATGATGACCTTCAATCTCTGACTGAATAACTCAAAACCAACCTTTTCCCCCAGTCAAGTTATCTTCAGATCTTTTCAAGGTAAATTGTTAAATTTACTGCATATTTTCATTATTAGATATGAAGTTAACATTTCTTTAAACTGTGGTATCCTTTGTGTTGGGCAAGCTACTATATTTGCTTCAATTCGGGGTGATATTTTTGGTGGGCTGCCCCTAACCCTGTTACTTTTATTGCACAATTTTCTGCAGTGAGAGGTCGCACAAGAATAACTGAAGTTGAGGCCGGGGATGGTGAAGTGATTAAATTTGGGGATATGCGAAAGGTCTGAATTAGAGGCAAAACAGATTCCCCAGAGGAGCAGGAGGAGATGTGTGTATGTGTGTGTGTGTGTGTGTGTGTATGTCTGTGTGTGTATGTCTGTGTCTGTGTGTCTGTGTGTGTGTATCTGTATGTGTGTGCGCGTATGTGTGTGTGCACGTGTGTGTATCTGTGTCTGTGTCCATGTGTGTGTGTATGTATGTGTGTATGTCTGTGTGCGTGTCTGTGTGTGTGTCTGTGTGTGTACACGTGTGTTTGTGTGTGTGTGTCTGTGTCTGTGTGTTTGTGTGTGTGTATCTGTTTGTGTGTGTACGTATGTGTGTGTGTGCCCGTGTGTGTATCTCTGTGTGTGTGCGTGTGCATGTGTCTGTGTGTCTGTGTCTGTCTGTGTGTGTGTCTGTGTGTGCATCTGTGTGTGTATCTGTATGTATGTGTGCATATGTGTGTGTGTGCATGCGTGCGTCTGTGTCTGTGTGTGTGCACGTTGTGTGTATCTGTGAGTGCGTGTGCATGTGTCTGTGTGTCTGTGTCTGTCTGTGTGTCTGTCTGTGTGTGTGTCTGTGTGTGCGTCTGTGTGTGTATCTGTATGTATGTGTGCATATGTGTGTGTGTGCATGCGTGCGTCTGTGTCTGTGTGTGTGCACGTTGTGTCTGTGTATGTGTTTGTCTGTGTGTGTCTGTCTGTGTGTGTGTGTGTCTGTGTGTGTGCGTATGTGTGTGTGTGCACGTGTCTGTGTGTGTGTGTGTGTGTGTGTGTGTCTGTCTGTCTGTTGGGGGGTGGGGTGTGTGGGGGAGGTGAGTGAGATGATTACAACTGAGGGATTGACAGACACAATGCCAACTGGGAGCTAGGGCACTGGGTGAACAGGACACAATGTGAGTTAGCATTCAAGCAGCTGCTGAGGATCCCACATTCAGGATCCCAATGTGATGAGCATCAGTGAATATTGTGTGGCCGCGGGTGATGAATTATAATTTAACCCACCAGTGTGCTGTTTATTGCAGTGACCCCTCTTCTCTCTCCCTTTCTTCCTGTTCCTTGTTCTATTTGCACTAATTAAACCAGAGCTTTAGATTGACCCACATGGTCTGTCTATTTCAGTCTCACTGAAAAGTGCAGTCCATTAATGAACTGTACTGTGCCGTTACTGAATGGGTGAGAGATTATCCACACAGTTCCGATATTGAGTGAGCTATGCTGAGCATTTTGTACACTATTGATTTTTCAGGAGTAACAATGCGTTGATGGGGCTTTGAACAAGTCACCAGTTCTATGGTGCTCAGAACACAGCTGCTCTCATAGTGTGGGATGCATTGCTGATATAGCTAACCATCAAAAAAAAATTATAGAATCCTTACAGTGGAGATGGAGGCCATTCAACCCAAACTGAATCTCCACAGAGCATCCCAGCCAACCCCGCAACTTGTACCCCCTGCATTTATCATGACTAATACATCAAGCCTACACATCCCTGGACAATTTAGCACAGCCCATCCACCCTAACCTTCACATCTTGAGATTGTGGGAGGAAACTGGAACACCCAGAGGAAACCCAGGCAGACACGGGGAGAATGTGCAAACTTCACCCGAACCCGGGTCCCTGGTGCTGGGAGGCAGCAGTGCTCACCACAGAACCAGAAATGCCACAATGCACATTTGTTACATATTTACAGACACCATCAGAAGTGTTGTCACTCTGCTCCCAGTTGCCTGTCACCACCTGAAATCACCAATGGTGCCCTCTAGCTCTTAGCATTATAGGTACCTAACCCTCTTATGCTTCAAAATTCTCTTAACTCTGTTCTGAAGAAGGGTCACTGGACCCAGGTTGCTTTCTCTCCACAGATGCTGCCAGAACTGAAGAGTTTCTCCAGCAATTTCTGTCTTCATCTCTTAGCTCCCAGGCCACACTCTCCTGCCACCACCTGTCAGTAATAGCGTCTGGGTCATGGTGGGAGGGCTGGTATGGTTATTCAAGCTGTGTCTCATTCAGCTAAAATCTCAATGATGTCGATAACTACTCAGAGGCAATGGGAGGGGCAGAGTGACCTACTCCTGCTCCTTAATTCTCGGATGGAATGAGGCATGGACTGTTTTATCTGGAGCTTGAGGGGTTGGTTCTGGAGCAAGGAGGAATAAACAAAGACAGAGTTAGGAGGGAGCGCAGAGGCAATGCTGTTTGAGCTAAGAGGTGTGAATTGGAGTTTGTGATTGACACAGAGAAACATTTAATCATGGTTTCATTCCAGGGCGAGAGAACGTGGGTGGCACGGTGGCACAGTGCTTAGCACTGTTGCCTCACAGCGCCAGAAACCCGGGTTCAATTCCCGCCTCAGGCGACTGACTGTGTGGAGTTTGCACGTTCTCCCTGTGTCTGTGTGGGTTTCCTCCGGGTGCTCTAGTTTCCTCCCACAGTCACAAAGATGTGCAGGTCAAGTGAATTGGCCATGCTAAATTGCCCGTAGTGTTAGGTAAGGGGTAAATGTAGGGGTCTGGGTGGGTTGCGCTTTGGCGGGTCGGTGTGGACTTGTTGGGTCGAAGGGCCTGTTTCCACACTGTAAGTAATCTAATCTGTAAGAGAATGTGGTAATTGAAGGGATGCTTGTGTGTGAAGCAGAAACAATCAAACAGACTAGTTATCCCAAATGCCCACTCTCCACACTCAGAACTTTTCATAAAAAGAAGCATCTTTTATGTTAAAAAGATTGCTACCACACCCACTCCCTCCACCACTGATGCTCAGCAGCAGCATTGTGTACTATCTTTCTTTCATTCATTCACAGGATGAGGGTGTCACTGGCCAGGGGCTGGTTTATTGCCCATCCCTAATTGCCCAGCGGGCAGTTAAGTGCCAGCCACATTGCTGTGGGTCTGGAGTCACATGTAGGTCAGACCAGGTAAGGATAGCAGTTTCCTTCCCTGAAGGACATTAGTGACCCAGATGGGCTTTTCCGACAATTGGCAATGGATTCATTATTAGATTCTTAATTCCAGAGATTATTGTATTCAAACTTCACCATTTGCCACCGTATGACTTGAACCCAGATCCTCAGAATATTATCTAGGTCTCCGGAATAGCAGAGTAAGAAGTGAGGTCTGCAGATGCTAACCAGCAACACATTTTCAGCTCTGGAATAACAGTCCAGTAAAACCCATTGCTTCCCCTAGTTGTCTCTCCCTCCTTTACAAGATGATCTGCAGAAATTCACCAAACACCCTCGGACAACACCTTCCAAAACCAAGACGACTTCCACCTAGAAGAACAAGGATAGCAGGCACATGGGAACACTATTGTAACAAATGCTAGGCTATGACCCTCGTCACTAAGAGACAATCCAACCAGTCCAACCAAAAATCCAACAATACCCTTGATATTCAACAGTGTTACCATCACTGAATTCCTTCACTATCAACATCCTGGGGGTTACCATTGACCAGAAACTCAACTGGACTCGCCATAGAAACACAATGACAGGTCAGAGGCTAAGACCACTGCAGCAAGTAACTCCCCTCCTGACTCCGCAATGTGAGCCCACCACCTACAAGGCACAAGTCAGGAGGGTGATGGAATACTCCCCATTTGCCTGGATGGGTGCAGCTCCAACAACACTCAAGAAGCTTTTCTGTGATACATTCAGGGAACAGGAGTTTTGTTTCTGGACCAGCATTTATTGCCTGTCCCTAGTTGCCCCTTGAGAAGGTGGGGGTGAGCTGCCTTCTTGAACCACTGCAGTCCACCTGCTGTGGGTTGACCCACAATGCCCTGAGGGAGGGAATTCCAGGATTTTGACCCAGCGACAGCGAAGGAACGGTGATATATTTCCAAATCAGCATGCTGAGTGGCTTGGAGGGGAACTTGACAATCTCCATGAATCCATCATCAATTGATAGAAACCCCCCCCCCCCAACCTGGTTCACTGATGTCCCTTAAGGAAGGAAATCTGCCATCCTTGCCTGGCCTGGCCTACACATGACTCCAGACCCACAGCAATGGGGTTGCTGCTTAAGTGCCCTTTGAAGTGGTCCAAGTGGCCAATCAATTGGAAAACAATGCGAGATGGACAACAAATGTGAGCCTTGCCTGTGTAAGAATAAAAAAAAGCTTCTTCCTTGGTCTCTCATCTCCTTTAATTAGAATAGGAGGGATGCCTGAGACCGATCAGAATGTGGGTACAAGTGATGGGAACATAAGCTAAGGGTTAAGAACTGGCTGTGTAAATATGGCATTTGTCATCATCATTAGAGTGTGGGTTTTATGGGATGTGCCTCATTGAAATGAAGCTCTTCCTGAAAGTGTGCACCGGTCAAAAATATTTATCTTCAACCGAATCCCATCCCCTCCCTGCCTTTGTAATCTCTCGCCAAGCTTCACAATTCATGGAAGGTCAGTAAAATGGTGCCACCTGACCCGACCGCCCCCTGAACCCACAGTCACCACCGCGGATGTCAGATCGGATCTTCTGGAAGGCAAGCCTATGGAAAGTGACTGGCTCAGATAGAGTACCCAGCCGTGCACTCAGAACCTGCACGGACCAGCTGGTGCAAAGACCTCAATCATCCCAGTGTCAAAGAAGAAAGATTCCTGAAGAAGGGCTTATGCCCGAAACGTCGACTCTCCTGTTCCTCGGATGCTGCCTGACCTGCTGTGCTTTTCCAGCACCACCCTCTCAACATCTGAAGTCCTCACTCTATTACCCTGAAGTACTTATGTAAGATATAATTTCTCTGGTTAGCATGCAAAACAATACTTTTCACTGTATCTCAGTATATGTGACAATAATAAATCAAATCAAATTGAAATCAATTCTTTGAAATCTCTGCTTTCCTCTAAATCTGAGCTGGTTAGCTTCTCCAATTTTAATTGCTTCATCTTTAGGGCTCATGATATCAACTGCTTTGACCCCTAACCTCTGGAATTCCCTCCCTATACCCAACCGCCTGAGGTTCCCCACTCCCCCATTAAGACATTCCTTAAAATCCACCCCTTTGGTCAAGACTTTTGGTTCTTTGTCCTGTTGACCCCCTAACATGGCTTGGTGCCAACGTTCAGTTGGCAACAAGTCATGGAACGTGACTTGGGTGTCATTGAACTTTGTTGAAATGCCAGTTTCTTGCTGCTGTGGAGGTCAACTTAATACGAGGGCTTTAAGATCGTAAGAAACAGGAACAGGAATTGACCATTCGGCCTTTCGGGTCTGCTCTACTCTTCAACAGGAACATGGCTGATCTGACATTCCTCACGTCCACTTTCCTGCCTTTTACCAGTATCCCCTGATTTCCCGACTGATCAAGAATCTCTCTATATCAGCCTTCAATATACTTAAGGAGTTTTCCCTCACAGCTCTTTATGGCACGGAGTTCTAAAGACATAGCCATCTGCGAGAAGAAATTCCTCCTCATCTGAGTCTTAAATTGGTGCCCCTTTATTCTGAGACTGCGCCCCTTTGGTCCTAGATTCTCCCATGAGAATGGGAGGCACGGTGGCACAGTGGTTAGCACAGCTGCCTCACAGCGCCAGAGACCCGGGTTCAATTTCCGACTTAGGCGACTGTGTGGAGTTTGCACGTTCTCCCCGTGT
This sequence comes from Hemiscyllium ocellatum, assembly GCF_020745735.1. Lineage (NCBI taxonomy): Eukaryota > Metazoa > Chordata > Chondrichthyes > Orectolobiformes > Hemiscylliidae > Hemiscyllium > Hemiscyllium ocellatum. The sequence continues at coordinate 129,603,785 of NC_083405.1, forward strand.
CTGCGTGGGTTTCCTCCCACAGTTCAAAGATGTGCGCGTCAGCTGAATTGGCCATGCTAAATTGCCTGTAGTGTTAGGTAAGGGGTAAATGTAGGGGTATGGGTGGGTTGTGCTTTGGCGGGTCGGTGTGGACTTGTTGGGCCGAAGGGCCTGTTTCCACACTGTAAGTAATCTAATGAGGGGAACCATCCTCTCAGCTTTTACCCTGTCAAGCTCCTTAAGAATCCAATATTTTTCAATTAGATCATCTCTCATTCTTCTAAACACCAGTGATTAGGGTTTAACATTCATCCATAAGACAATGCCTTCATACTAGCGACCAGTTTTATTCTCCTGTTTGATATCAGTGACTACCTGAAGTGTGTACTGGGGTATAAGATAGATTTTTCTGTCCAATGTGATTGATAGCTGTGACAGAATGGTAATTGTTTGGAGCTGCCAATGACAGATGCAGTGTGAAGTTTCCCAACGGGCAGCAGAATCGCTCAGGACATTTACCTCGAACCCCCAGGTGAATCTGTTGAGCTGAGGAATCTTTGCAAATTAGTAACATTAAAGTTGCTGATTGCTTTGGCTCTAGGGGCCAGACTCCATCTGCTGGAGCCATTGGGAACTGCACGATGACGTGGCTGCATGATATCTTTGTCGCTTTTGGACTAGTTTCTAAATTACACTGTCTGATTTAATAGATGAAGTCCAGATGTTGCAAATTGCTGAAAAGGGACACATTTGGTGGAAACTTTTATTGTTCTGTCCACACTAAGCCATCTCATGTCTCACAGTCATACAGCGCAGAAACAGACCCTTTTGCCTTGATTTTACCTTCAGTCTAACCAGTCCGTGCTGAACATAATCCCAAACCGAGCTAGTCCCACCTGCCTGCTCCTCTAAGCCTTTCCTATTCATGTACTTATCAAACTGTCCTTTATATGTTGCAATTGTGCCCACACCCATCACTTCCTCAGAAAGTTCATTCCACACAAGAACCACCCTTTTGAGTGAAGTATTTGCCCCACATGTCTTTTTAAACCTCTCTCCTCTCACCCTAAGAATGTGCCCCCTTGTCTTGAAATCCCCCAACCTAGGGAAAAGAAGCTGTCACTAACCCTATCTACACCCCTCATTATTTTATAAACCTTTATCAGATTGCCTCTCAACCTCCTACACTCCAGTGAAAAGGTTCCAGCCTATCTTTATGAGTCAAACCTTCCATACCCGGCAACATCCTGTTAAATCTCTTCTGAACGCTCTGCAGCTTAATACTGTCCTTCCTATACCTGGGTGACCAGACCTGGACACATTGTAAAGAGGGACGGTGTAACATGACATCCCAACTCCTGTACTCAATGCTCTGACCAATGAATCACGCAACCCAACAGGTTTATTTGGAAGCACTAGCTTTCCGAGTGCTGCTCCTTCATCAGATAACCAGCTAGTTACCTGATGAAGGAGAAGCACTCTGAAAACTACTGCTTCTAACTTAACCTGTTGGACTATAACCTGGAGTTGTGTAATTATTAACTTTGCTGAAAATGTGTTGCTGGAAAAGCGCAGCAGGTCAGGCAGCATCCAAGGAACAGGAGGTTCGACGTTTTGGGCATAAGCCCTTCTTCAGGAACCTGATCTCCAGCATCTGCAGACCTCACTTTCTCCTCAACAATTTTTAACTTTGTCCATCCCAGTCCAACACCAGCACCTCCACACCCTGGCTGACCAGTGAAGACAAGCATGCAAAATGCCTCCAACACCACCCTGTGGCAGCAATTTCAAAGAACTGTGTACCTGCATCCATCAGTCTCTCTATTCCACAACACCCCACTGGCATAATTACAACATTTAAAAGGCATCTGGATGGGTATATGAACAGGAAGGGTTTGGAGGGATATGGGCCGGGTGCTGGAAAATGGGACTCGATTAATTCAGGATATCTGGGCGGCATGGACAGGTTCATCCAAAGCATCTGTTTCTGTGTTGTACATCTCTATGATTGTATTACTCCATGAGGAAATGAGAATGGGCCTAAGTATAAACGTTCCATCATATTCCATATTGAATACTCGTGACAATAAATGATTCAATTCAATATTTGTATGCCATCTGAGAGGTATGTGCTGCTTGCTCACAAATGGACTCTAATTAGTGCAGGCATTTCCATGGTGTAGGCACCTATTCAGTGATGACTGACAGTTAAATGTCAAGTTTTGTTTATGATGTGAAGGTGTCAGTGTTGGGCTGGGGTGGGCAAATTCAAAAGTCAGATGACACCAGGTTATGGTCCAACAGGTTTATGTGAAATCACAAGCTTCTGAGCGCTGCTCCTTTGTCAGGTGGAGTGAATTCCAAGTCTTGTTTAAATTAGAATGGTTGTGTTTTGACCAGCGTGGACTTGATTGGCAAAAGGGAGCTTTCCTCCTGTCGACCTTCATGAGTCTAAATGGTGGGTTGAGGCCTTGTTCTGGCCAAAGAATGGCTCTCACCTACGTTGTTGAGTTGGAAAGGAAAGAGCATGTGCTCAAATTCCTTCCCTCATTGAAGTCCAGAGCCCATTGTGTAACCTCCAGCACATGCAAGTGCCTCACATTGTAAACCTGACTGACAATCTTACCTTGTTAGCTCACTCAGGGTCATTTAGCTAACGCCATCCAGTCACAGAATCACCTCTAAGGCTTCCATATATCCGAACAAGGAACAGGTGCAGACCATAGGACCCTTCAGTAAGACCATGGCTAATCCAAAGTGCGGAGTTTGACAAGAACAGGCTGGTTGGATACTATTGGTATTCCTGAAGAAGGGCTTATGCCCGAAACGTTGAATCTCCTGTTCCTTGGATGCTGCCTGGCCTGCTGCGCTTTTCCAGCAACACATTTTCAGCTCCGATCTCCAGCATCTGCAGACCTCACTTTCTCCTCCTGCTATTGGTATTCCGCCTATTATCAGGAATCGAAGGTCACTATGCTTACAGCTCACATACCTCAAATCACAGCGGCTCTAGCATTCATCTCGAACATAGAAGAGTACAGCACACAGACAGGCCTTTCACCCCAACAGGTCTGTGCTTATCATTCTAACCTCATCCCACCTGCCTGCACACAATCCGTATCCCTCTACTCCCTGCCTGGTCATGTGTCAGTCTATTTTTGATTTATTGTTGTCCCGTGTATCGAGATACAGTAAAGAGTGTTGTTTTGCCTGCTACACAGGCAGATCATGTACTAGACAGCAGAACAGCGAGCAGAATACAATATTATCGGCCTAGTGAGAGAGAGAGAGAGAGAAAGATCAATATTAACACTTGAGAGGTCTAAATGCCTCAAAAATCATTGCTATTGTATCTGCTTCTACCATTTCCCTGGCAGTGGGTTCTGTGTAGTAAACATACCTCACACATCTCCTTTAAACTTTCCCCCTTTCACCTTAAACTTGTACCCCCTCAGTATTTGACATTTCCACACTGAGGAAAAAGACTCCAACTATCCGCCCAGTCGATGCCTCTGATAATGTTATGCCCTTCTATCAGGTCACCCCTCAGCCTCCGACACTCTAGTGAAAACAACCCAAGTTTGTCCAATCTCTCTTTACAGCCATTACCCATTTATGTGGTAGACCGTACCTTCCAGTTGAGGAGTATCCACCATATCCTGGGCATATCCTGGGAAGACAGAGTGCCCAACGCAGTGGTCCTATCTCACTCTGGCCTTCCCATCATTTACACTCTGCTCAGGCAGATGCAGATGCTGGAGATCAGAGTCAAGAGAGTAGTGCTGGAAAAGCACAGTGGGTCAGGCAGCATCTGAGGAGCAGGAGAATCGACATTTCGGGCACAAGCCCTTCATCAGGAAACTGCGCTGGCTGGGCCATGTCCACCACATGGAGGACGGTTGCATCCCAAAGGATATCCTCAATGGAGAACTTGCATCTGGGAAGAGACCCAGCTGCACTATAAGGACGTCTGCATGAGGGATATGAAGGCCATTGATATCATGGGAGTCCTGGGAAAGGCTTGCAGCTGACTGCATGAGATGGAGAAGCACCCTGAACTCACACCTCAAGACAGGGGTAAAGAAGCTGATGAGCGCTGAAGGAAGGAAGGGGTGCAACAGCTCGGGCAGATCACTGACCACGTACAGATGGGACCTCTGCGGCCGGGACTGTCTCTCCAGTCACAAGCGATGCTGCTTCATGGAAACAGAAACCCAGAGCAACGAGGATGCGACCCATGGTCAGCCATGACCGAAAGGGGCCTCCCACACATGCCTTCTCATCTTGTGTATAAATACTGCTCCCGTTCACATTTCTCACAGATTCTCGGTCAACGTAAGATCGGAAAGCTTCAATGAAGAGATCAAACTCTTCTCGTTTCGGAATCCCCGATCAATTTCCTATGCAATGCAAAGAAAGACATTTGCATTTAAGTAGCATCGTTTGCAGCCCTGGGTGTTCGCAGCCCGTGAAGGTTTAAAATAGAACATAGAAAAGTACAGCACAGAACAGGCCCTTCGGCCCACGATGCTGCTCCGAGGATTATTCCTAATCTAAAAAATAACCTAACCTATGCACCCCTCTATTCACTGCTCTCCATGAGCATGTCCAGCAGGCGCTTAAATGCCTCTAATGACTCTGCTTCCACCACCACCGCTGGCAACACATTCCATGCATTCACAACTCTCTGTGTAAAGAACCTCCCTCTGACGCCCCCTCTATGCTTTCCTCCTAATATCTTCAAGCTATGACCCCTCGTGCCAATCAATCCTGCCCTGGGGAAATGTCTCTGGCTATTGACTCTATCCATGCCTCTCATTATCTCGTACACCTCGATCAGGTCTCCTCTCTTCCTCCTTCTCTCCAGACAGAAAAGTCTGAGCTTAGTTAACCTCTCTTTGTAAGATAAGCCCTCCAGTCCAGGCAGCATCCTGGTAAACCTCCTTTGCACCCTCTCCAAAGCCTCTGTATCTTTCCTACAGTAGGGCGACCAGAACTGGTCACAATATTCCAAGTGTGGTCTCACCAGGGACTTGTAGAGCTGCAGCAAAACCTCACGGCTCTTAAACTCAACCCCTCTATTCATGAAAGCCAAAACACTTTCTTAACAACCCTATCCACTTGTGTGGCAACATTGAGGGATCTATGCACTTAAACACCAAGATCTTTTCCTCCACACTGCCAAGAATCCCTGTCTTTAATCCTATATTCAGCATTCAAGTTCGACCTTCCAAAATGCATCACTTCGCATTTATCAAGGTTGCACTCCATCTACCATTTCTCAGTCCAGCTCTGCATCCTGTCTATGTCGCACTGCAGCCTGCAGTAACCCTCGATACTATTGACGGCACTTCCAAACTTTGTGTCATCAGCAAACTAACTAACCTAGCCCTCAACCTCCTCGTCCAAGTCATTTATAAAACTACAAAGAGCAGAGGCCCAGGTACAGAGCCCCTGCAGGACCCCACTCAACACTGACCTCCAGGTGGAATACTTTCCATCTACAACCACCCTCTGCCTTCTGTCAGCCAACCAATTCTGAATCCAGAGAGCCAAATCTCCCTGGATCCTATGCCTCCTGACATTATGAATGAGCCTATCATGGGGAACCCTATCAAATGCCTTGCTGAAGTCCATATACACCACATCCACTGCTCGACCTTCATCAACCTGTGTCATCACCTCCCAAAGAACTCAATAAGATTTGTGAGGCATGACCTGCCCCTCACAAAGCCATGCTGACTGCCTTTAATCACGCTATGCATTTCCAAATTGTCATAAATCCTATCCTTCAGAATTCTTTCCAAAAGCTTGCTGACCACAGACGTAAGACTGACTGGTCTGTAATTGCCAGGGATTTCCTTATTACCCTTCTTGAAAAGAGGAACAACATTCGCCTCCTTCCAATCCTCTGGTACAACTCCCATGGAGAGTGAGGAGGTAAATATCCTCGCCAGCGTCTTAGCAACCTCCTTTCTCGCTTCCCGGAGCAGCCTAGGATAAATCCGATCTAGCCCTGGGGACTTATCAATCTTAATGCTTGTCAAAATTCCCAGCACATCAGCTTCATCAATCTTGATCTGGTCAAGACTGTATCCCAGCTCCTCTAAGTTTTCATTTCCAACAAGTTCCCTTTCTTTGGTGAAAACCAAAGCAAAAATGTCATTTATAGATTCCCCTACCAGCTCAGACTCCATGCACAAGGTCCCTACGCTATTCCTGACCAGCCCTACCTTCTCCCTGATCATTTTCTTATTCCTCACGTATGAGTAAAATGCCTTTGAGTTCTCCCTAATCCTTCCTGCCAGGCCTTTTTCGTGCCCCCTCCTGGCTCTCCTCAGTCCATTTCTGAGCTCCTTTCGAGTAAGCCTGTAAATTTAGTCACTGTTGTAAAAGCAAGGCAGGGGAACTGGAGCACAGCAAATTCCCAGAGTGATAAATGATTGCAACATTGCTTGTGAGGACATGAGTTGAGGAATAAATATCAGTGAAGACTTCCAGAGTGGATACTGTCTCTCTTCATCAAAACCATCTGATACAGTCAGCTCAGGGGATGGATGTGTAATTTGTCTTTTTGACTTTCCCCTCAGATAAATGCTGTCAGAATACACAGCCAATTCCTCTTTAAAGGGACAGGGAGATCCATTTTCCTTTTGCCGAGAATGAGCAAGTGGAGAGGAGGCGATTTTACAGAAATCAGTGGAATGGTGTTGATGTGGGTCACCGCAGAAGCAGTGTAAACAAACCGGGACACAAGTCTTTAGCCCGAGACTGTTAAACAAACAGAATACAGGTGAGTCAGAAATTCACACCATCATTTTAGAGATGGAGAGGTTGTGGGAATAGGCTGGTGAAGAATCTCTGGGCTTTTGTTAAATTTGTTCCTGCAATGTAGCCGTTACTGGTGAAGTGGGTATTTGGAGTCCAAAGAGTAGTGGAGTACTATCCACATTGCTGTGGGCCTGGAGTCACATGTAGGCCAGACCAGGTAAAAATGGCAGGTTTCCCTCAGAGGGGTTTTGGCAGTATCTGTCACAAGGTCAGCATGAAATCAGCTTCTGAATTTCCAATTTTCATTGAATTCAAAGGCTGCCATCTGTCCCAGTGCGATTCAGACCCATATCTCCAGATCATTACAGTCACTGGTGTCATTACCCCAACGTCACCACCACTCGTTGGGGTTGGTACATCAGGGTGGATGAATGAATGTGTGCGTGCGTGTGTGCATGTGTGTGTGTGCATGTATATGTGTCTATATGTGTGTGTGAGAGAGAGTGCGCTTGTGTGTGTGTGCGTGTATGTGTATGACTGTGTCTGTGGGGGAGCGAGTGTGTTTGTGTGTGTGTGCATGTATGTGTATGACTGTGTGTGGGGAGGAGAGAGAGTGTGTTTGTGTGTGTGTGTGTCTGTGTGTGTGTCTGTGTTTGTGCATGTTTGTTTATGTGCGTATGCGTGTCTGTGTGTGTATGTGTATGCATGTGTGTCTGTGTATCTGTGTGTTTGTACGTGTGTATGTGTGTGTGCATGTCAGTGTGTGTCTGTGTGTATGTATGTGTGTGTGCGTGCATGTGTCTGTGTTTGTGCATGTTTGTGAGTGTGTTTGTGTGTGTGCATATCTGTATATGTTTGTACGTATGTGTGTGTGTATGTGTGTGTGTCTGTGTGTGTGTGTATGTGTGTCTGTGTGTGTGTATGTGTGTGTGTGTCTCTGTGTGTATGTGTGTCTGTGTGTGTCTGTGTGTTTGTATGTGTCTGTGTGTGTGTATGTGTGTCTGTGTGTGTGTCTGTGTCTGTGTGTGTCTCTGTGTGTGTCTGTGTCTGTGTGTGTGTATGTGTGTCTGTGTGTGTGTCTGTGTGTGTGTGTGTCTCTGTGTGTGTCTGTGTGTGTGTGTGTGTATGTGTGTCCGTGTGTGTGTGTGTGTATGTGTGTGTGTCTGTGCATCAGGAGACAGAGTGGAGGTGACATTGGGACCAGGAGGTTGCTGGGAAGGTAAGGACTTGGAATATATTTGGGCAGCAGCTAAACCCGAGATACTATACGTGCATCATCTCCCTACCGCCACCCTCCTCTAACCAGAAGAAATGGACTCTGTAAGGTAAGGTTTCTCTATTCTTTCATGTAGTTAAGTGTATTGTTTGGTTTTAGTTAGTTGATATAAAGCTAAGGCCTACAATGACAAGGGACCTCAGACCGGTGACATGTGCCTCTTGCCTTATGTGGGAGCTCAGGGACGTGGCTAACGTTCCTGACTCTTACACTTGGAAGAAGTGTGTCCAGTTGCAGCTCTTGCTTGACCTCATGACGGCTCTGGAGCTGCAGACGGACTCACTGTGGAGCATCCGCGATGCTGACGAGGTCGCGGATAGTACGCCTGGCAAACTGGTCACACCGCAGGTTAGAGTTGCTGAGGGAAACAGCGAATGGGTGACCAAAAAGCAGAGATAAAGTAGGAAGGCGATGCAGGTATCCCCTGTGGTTATCTCCCTCTGAAACAGGTGGCGATCTCACCAGGGGAGGGAAGCAGTTGCCAGGATCATGGCACCGTGGTGGGCTCTGCTGTTCAGAAGGGTGGGAAAAAGACTCGTAGGGCCATAGTCAGAGGGGATTCTATTGTGAGGGGGGGTATATAGGCGGTTCTGTGGCCCAAAACAGGCCTCCCGGATGGTATGTTGCCTCCCAGTTGCCCGGGTCAGGGATGTCACTGATCAGCTGCAGAGCATTTGAAAAGGGGAGGGTGAACAGCCAGTTGTCTTGGTGCTTCTAGGCACCAATGATATAAGTAGAAAGAGAGATGATGTCCTGAAAGCAGAATTCAGAGGGCTAGGAGAGAAGGTGTAGAAGGGAAGAGTACTAAACTGGGCCAAGGTCAATTATACCAAAATGAGGCAGGAGCTGGGAAATGTGGATTGGACACAGCTATTTGAAGGGAAGTCTACATTTGAGATGTGGGAGGCTTTCAAAGATAGGTTAAAGATAGTGCAGGATAGGCATGTCCTGTTGAAAACAAGGGACAGGAAGGGCAAGATTTGTGAACCGTGGATGACAGGAGAAATCGTGTAACTAGCCAAGAGGAAAAGGGAAGCGTACATAAGGTCTAGGCAGCCAAGAACAGAATGGGCTTTGGAGCAATATCAGGAGAGTCTTAAACCAGTCTTAAACAAGGAATCAACTGGGCTAAAAGGGGTCATGGAATAGCTTTAGTGAGCAGAATCAAGGAGGATCCCAAGGCCTTTTATTCCTGTATAAGAGGCAAGAGGGTAACTAAAAAAAGGATTGGTCCACTAAAAGATAATGAAGGAAGGCTATGTGTCGAACCTGAGAGAATGGGTGATATTCTGAATGATTACTTTGCATCAGTGTTCACTGAGGAGAGGAACATGATGAATGTTGAGATTAGAGATAGAAGCTTGATTAGTCTGGATCACGTTGACATAAGTAGGGAAGATGTATTTGGTAGGCTAGAGATTATTAAGGTGGACAAATCCCCAGGACCGGATGAGTGTAGGGAGGTTAGGAACATGGCATCAATCTCGAAGGAGGGTGCCTGTAAACAGGAAGGTGGCTTGAAGTGTGTATACTTCAATACCAGAAGTATAAGAAATAAGGTAGGTGAACTTGCAGCGTGGGTTGGTACCTGGGACTTCGATGTTGTGGCCATTACAGAGACGTGGGTAGAACAGGGGCAGGAATGGCTGTTGCAGGTTCCAGGGTTTAAATGTTTTAGTAGGGTCAGAGGTGGGGGTAAAAGAGGGGGAGGTGTGGCATTGCTTGTCAGGGATAATATTACAGCGGTGGAAAGGACGATGGAGGAAGACTTGCCATCTGAGGTAGTTTGGGCTGAGGTTAGAAATAGGAAAGGTGAGGTGACCCTGTTAGAAGTTTTCTACAGGCCTCCTAATAGTCCGAGAGACATAGAAGAAAGTATTGCTAGGATGATTCAGGAGAAGGGTGAAAGTAGGAGGGTGGTTGTTATGGGGGACTTTAACTTCCCAGATATTGACTGGGAAAGCTATAGCTCGAGTTCGTTAGATGGGTTGGTGTTTATCCAATGTGTGCAGAAGGGTTTTCTGACACAATATGTAGACAGGCCAACAAGAGGTGAGGCTATACTGGATTTGGTTCTAGGTAAGGTGTTAGACTTGGAGGTAGGTGAGCAGTTCGGGGACAGTGACCACAACTTGGTAACCTTTACTCTAGTGATGGAGAGGGCTAAGTGTGCACTGCAGGGCAGGAGTTATAGCTGGGGGCAGGGAAATTATGATGCGGTGAGGCATGACTTAGGATGCGTGGATTGGAAAAATAGGCTTCAAGGGAAGAACACAAATGATATGTGGAGATTGTTCAAGGAGCAGCTATTGGGTGTCCTTGATAAGTATGTACCAGACAGGCAGGGAGTAAAGGGTCTTGTGAGGGAGCCGTGATTTAATAAGGAATTGGAATCGCTTGTTAAAGGGAAGAGGGCGGCCTATGTAAAGATGAGGCATGAAGGTTCAGTTGGGGCGATTGAGAGTTATAAGGTAGCCAGGAAGGATCTAAAGAGAGAGCTAAGAGCAGCGAGAAGGGGACATGAAAAGTCCTTAGTTGGTAGGATTAGGGAAAACCCAAAGGCTTTCTATAGGTATGTCAGGAATAAAAGGATGACTAGGGTAGGAATAGGTCCAGTCAAGGATAGTAGTGGCAAGTTGTATGTGGAGGTGGAGGAGATTGGAGAGACACTAAATCAATACTTTTCGTCAGTATTCACTCAGGAACAGGACATTGTTGCTGATGTGAATATTGAGTCACAAGTGATTAGAATGGATGGCTTTGAGGTATGTAGGGAAGAGGTCTGGGGAATACTGGAAAGGATGAAAATAGATAAGTCCCCTGGGCCTGATGGCATTTATCCTAGGATCCTCTGGGAAGCTAGGGAGGAGATAGCAGAGCCATTGGCCTGGATTTTTATGTCGTCGTTGTCTACAGGAATAGTGCCAGAAGACTGGAGGATAGCGAATGTGGTCCCCTTGTTCAAGAAGGGGAGTAGGGATAGCCCTAGTAACTATAGGCCAGTGAGTCTGACTTCTGTTGTGGGCAAAGTCTTAGAGAGAATTGTAAGGGATAGGATTTATGAACATCTGGATAGGAATAATGTGATCAAGGATAGTCAGCATGGTTTTGTGAAGGGCAGGTCGTGCCTCACACACCTTATTGAGTTCTTTGTGAAGGTGACCAAGGAAGTGGACGAGGGTAAAGCAGTAGATGTGGTGTATATGGATTTTAGTAAGGCGTTCGATAAGGTTCCCCATGGTAGGCTAATGCAAAAACTACGGAGGTATGGCATTGAGGGTGCGTTGGAGGTTTGGATTAGGAATTGGCTGGCTGGAAGAAGACAGAGGGTAGTAGTTGATGGTAAAGGTTCATCTTGGAGTGCAGTTACCAGCGGTGTTCCGCAAGGATCTGTTTTGGGGCCATTGCTGTTTGTCATCTTTATAAATGACCTGGAGGAGGGGCTTGAAAGCTGGGTGAGCAAGTTTGCGGATGATACGAAAGTCGGTGGAGTTGTGGACAGCGAAGAAGGATGTGGCAGGTTACAGCGGGATATAGATAAGCTGCAGAGCTGGGCAGAAAGGTGGCAAATGGAGTTCAATGTAGCTAAGTGTGAAGTCATTCACTTTGGTAAGAGTAACAAGAAGATGGATTACTGGGCTAATGGTAGGCTACTTGGTAGTGTGGATGAGCAGAGGGATCTTGGTGTCCATGTACACAGATCTCTGAAAGTTGCCACCCAGGTAAATAGTGCTGTGAAGAAGGCATATGGCGTACTGGGCTTTATTGGTAGAGGAATTGAGTTCCGGAGTCCTGAGGTCATGTTGCAGTTGTATAAGACTCTGGTGCGGCTGCATCTGGAGTATTGTGTGCAGTTTTGGTCGCCATACTATAGGAAGGATGTGGAGGCATTGGAACGGGTGCAGAGGAGGTTTACCAGGATGTTGCCTGGTATGGCAGGAAGATCGTATGAGGAAAGGCTGAGGCACTTGGGGCTGTTCTCATTGGAGAAAAGAAGGTTTAGGGGAGATTTGATAGAGGTGTACAAGATGATTAGGGGTTTAGATAGGGTTGACAGTGAGAACCTTTTTCTGCGTATGGAGACAGCTGTTACCAGGGGACACAGCTTTAAATTAAGGGGAGGTTGGTACAGGACAGATGTTAGGGGTAGATTCTTTACTCAGTGGGTTGTGAGTTCATGGAATGCCCTGCCAGTAGCAATGGTGGACTCTCCCTCTTTATGGTCATTTAAACGGGCATTTCATTGGATAAGCATATGGAGGTTATTGGGCTAGTGTAGGTTAGGTAGGCTTCGGTCGGCGCAACATCGAGGGCCAAAGGGCCTGTACTGCGCTGTATTTTTCTATGTTCTATTTTCTATGATCTATCCCAGGTTGCTGAGGGAGGTGAGAGAGGAAATAGCTGGGGCCCTGACAGATATCTTTGTGGCATCTTTAAACACAGGTGAGGTGCCAGTGGACTGGAGGGTTGCTCATGTACAAGAAGGGTAGTAGGGATATTCCGGGTAACTACAGACCAGTGAGCCTGACGGCAGTGGTGGGAAAGTTGCTGGAGAGGGTACTGAGGGATAGGATCTATTTATATTTAGAAAGGAATGGGCTTATCAGTGATAGGCAACATGGTTTTGTGCAGGGGAGATCGTGCCTTACCAACTTAATAGAGTTCTTAGAGGAAGTGACCAAGCTGATAGATGAAGGAAGGGCTGTTGATGTCATATACATGGACTTTAATAAGGTGCTTGATAAGGTTCCCCATTGTAGACTAATGGAGAAAGTGAAGTCACATGATGTGCAGGGTTTTCTAGCTCGTTGGATAAAGAACTGTTTGAACAACAGGAGACAGAGTAGTAGTTGAAGGGAGTTTCTTGAAATGGAGAAAGGTGACCATTGTTGTTCCACAGGGGTCAGTGCTGGGGCCACTGTTGTTTGTAATATACATCAATGATCTGGAAGAGGGCACTGTTGGTATGATCAGCAAGTTTGCAGATGACATGAAGATTGGAGTAGCAGAAAGCATAAGGAACTGTCAAAGAATACAAGAGATAGACTGAACAGTTGGGTAGAGAAGTGGCAGATGGAGTTTGTTCTAGGCAAATGTGAGGTGATGCATTTTGGGAAGTCTAATTCTAGAGTGTACTATACTGTAAGTGGAAGAGCCTTGGGAAAAGTTGATGGGCAGAGAGATCTGGGAGTGCAGGTCCATAGTACCCTGAAGGTTGCTGCACACGTGGATAGAGTGGTCAAGAAGGCATATAGTATGCTTGCCATCATTGGACGGGGTATTGAGTATAAGAGTTGGCAGATCATGTTAAAATTGCACTAGAGATTGGTTCGACCACATTTAGAATACTGTGTACAGTTCTGGTCACCACATTACCAAAAGGATGTGGGTGCTTTGGAGAGGATGCAGAGAAGGTTTACGAGGATGTTGCCTGGTATGGAAGGTGCTAGCTATGAAGAGAGGTTAAGTAGGTTAGGTTTATTTTCATTACAAAAAAGGAGATTGGGGGGAACCTGATTGACGTTTACAAAATCATGAAGGGTATAGACAGAGTGGATAGAGACAAGCTCTTTCCCCAGGGTGAAGGATTCGATAATGAGAGGTCACAAGTTCAAGGTGAGAGGTTTAAAGTTGAAGGGGGATACACACGGCAAGTGAGTGGTGGGTGTTTGGACGCGTTACCAGCAGAGGTGGTAGAGGCAGGCATGGTAGATTCTTTTAAGGTGTGTTTGGACAAATGCATGAGTAGGTGGGGAGCAGAGGGATACAGATGCTTAAGAATTGGATGATAGGTTCAGACAGTGAATTTGGATCAGCTCAGGCTTGGAGGGCCGAAGGGCCTGTTCCTGGGCTGCAAATTTTCTTTCTTCATTGTTCTTTGTGTGTGAGTCTGCGAGAAGGTGTGTGTATGTGTGAAAGTATGTGTGTGTTTGTGACAGTGCATATGTGTGTGTGAACATGAAAGTGTGTGTATATGTGTGTGCATGTGCATGTATATGTCTGGATGTGCGTGTGTGTAAGAGTGTCTCTGTGTTTGTGTATGTCTAAGTGTGTGTATGTAAGTGTGTGCATGTGAGTGAGGTTGAGCGTGTATATGTGACAGTGTATGTGTTTCTGTATGTATGTTGGAGTGCATGTGTGTGTGGGAAATTGAGTTTGTGTGTGCACGTGCATGTGTGTGTGAGAGTGTCTGCATGTGAGCATGTCTGCATGCCTGTGTGTGTATCTGTATGTGTATGTTAGAGTGTGTTTATGTGTGCATGTGTGTGTATGTGTGAGAGAGAATTTGTGAAAACATGTGTGTGAGTCAGTGTGTATGTGACATTGCATGTGCGTGTGAGTGTGTGCGCGCACACGTGTGTGAGTGTCTGCAATGTGTGTGTGTGAGTATTTGCTTGTGAATGTGGCTCTGTGTGTGTCAATGTGTGTGTCTGTGAGTGTGTGCGAGAATGTGTGCATGTGTGAGTGCCTGTGTGTGAGTGTGTGAGAGTGTATTTGTATGTGCGTATGTGGTAGTGTGAGTATGTGTGACTGTGTGTGTGTGAAAGTATGTGTGTCTGTCTGTGTGAGAATGTGTGTGTGTGTATCAGTATGTGTGAGGGAGTTTGTGTGTCAGTGTGCATGTGCTTGTGAGTGCGTGTGTCAGTGTGTTTCTGTGAAGTTGTGTAAGTGTTTGTGTGTGTGTAAGTGTGTGTGTGGGTAAGTGTGTGTAAGTGTGTGTGTGTAAGTGTGTGTGTATGTGTGTGTGTAAGTGTGTGTGTAAGTGTGTGTGTGGGTAAGTGTGTGTGTGGGTAAGTGTTTCTGTGTGTGTGTAAGTGTGTGTGTAAGTGTGCGTGTGTGTGGGTAAGTGTTTCTGTGTGTGTGTAAGTGTGTGTGTAAGTGTGCGTGTGTGTGGGTAAGTGTGTATGTGTGAGAGAGAGTGTGTAAAATTGAAACTTGTGGTCTATCAAGCCAGTTTTCCCTCTGCTTAGTCTTGTATTCCCATCAGTTGGGATCAGAGCGAAAACCTCAGGAGGGCCCTAACACAGCATCCTGGTTCCAATGCCTGCTTCCTTGGGGATGATGGAGGTGGCATGGGGTGGCACCTATAATCACCCTCCTCTGGGGGCAATCAGAAAGGCATGTGCAATTTCAAGGGGGTGTGACCTCTGAAAGCCACCTATTTTAAAACCACCCCTTCAATCACACGAAGAGTAAACAAGGTCCCTTTTATGGCAAAGGATAACGTTTTTACAAAATTCTCGACATCCACAATCGGTCCGAGTTCCCATATCCAGCTTGTAACCTTTATCTTGCCTCCTTTGTGCACCTGTTCTCACTGATTGACTTCACTGCGGTCAGTGGGGAATACTGTAGTGGGATTGAGTGACTGGGACAAGTTATGGCTGTGAGTGATAATTAGAGGCATCAGTGAGCTATGAGCTCCCCCTGCTGTTGAGAAGCCACAAGTGTCACCGCTCTCCTTTCAAGCATTAAGTGACATTCACTTTGACACACATTAGCACTCACCAGCCTCTGCCACACATCCCTTTGGCAAACTTGTCCCACTAATGACCGTAGCTGTCAGTGACAAAGGCCAATGTTTCTCAGCCATTCCCCCCCCCCCCCCCGATGATCTGGGTGATGTGTGAAAGTTAACGCTCTGCTTTCGGGAGGGACACAGGGATCATCACAAAACTGGAATTAATTCAGCACATCTAAACAATCCAGATCAGGCCCTTCAGTCCATCAATGCTGCTCTGATGGTCAATGAGACTGCAGCTGGTTGGATAATCATAGAATCCCTGCAGATCGGGAGCAGTCCATTCAACCCATCAAGTCTACCCCGACCCTCCAAAGAGCATCCCATTCCATCCCTGTAACCCTGCATTTCCTGTGGCATAACCCACCCAGCCTGCACATCCCCAAACTCTATGGGGCAAATTTCCCATGGCCATTCCACATCTTCGGATTGTGGGAGGAAACCAGAGCACCTGGAGGAAACCCAGGCAGGCACGGGGAGAATATGAAAACTCCACACAGACAGTCACCCGAGGCTGGAATCAAACCCGGGTTCCTGGCGCTGTGAGGTCAGCAGTGTTAACCACTGGGCCACCGTGCTGCAAACTATCAAGCAGCCTGTTATCATTCCATAAACCTGGACCTAAAACAGCCCATCCTCCTGTTAGCTCCTCAACATTCTGGTCTAGATAACCATCCCTAACCCAGTACAGAAACCCATCTTCCACAACTTCAGTGCTATATTTCTGGGCTCACCCAGTCTATCTGCACATTGAAATGTGAAACGTTGGAATGCATGTCCACAGGTGCCAGCAGGTGGCAGCACTAGTAGATAAAATTGCAAAAGGAGGCGTAAGGGATAGTCTGTCCATTTGGATAAGGTACTGAATACAAACACAGGAATGGAATTCTGCATCCAGATAAGACATTTGTTAATTCGGGGAATTGAGTACATGACTCAGGATGTCATGTTACACCTTTATAAGACTTTGGTTAGGCCATGCTTACAGTATTGCATTCAATTCTGGTCGCTACATTACAGGAAGGATGTGGAGGCTTGGGAGAGGGTGCAGAAGAGGTTTACCAGGATGCTGCCTGGATTAGAGGGTATCAGCTATAGGGAGAGGCGAGAAAAACTCAGGTGGGCTTCTCTGGAGCGGCGGAGGCTGAGGGGAGACTTGATGGAAGTCTATAAAAATTATGGAGTGTCGCTCCTTCATCAGGTGATAGTGGAGGGCTCAATCCCAGCACACAGAATTTATAGCAAAAAGTTACAGTGTGATGTAACTGAAATTATACATTGAAAAATTGATTGTCTGTTAAGCCTTTCATCTGATAGAGTACAGTGATAGTTTCACTCCTTTCATGTTTAAATCACAGAACCTTTTTTTAAAAAAGTTGCATTCGCGGGTTAGCTGTTAACAATGGTGATAGCTAGACAATATGTTGAAGGTGTTAGCCCCCTGTGTTCTCTGTCTATGACCTGATGTTTAGATTGATTCTAATCTAAAAAGTGAGATAACAGAGTTTTACATAAATTCATGCAGTTTTTGAGCAAAGTGAAATGTAACTCTGCAAGTACAAATTCACCCCACAAAATATATGTGTGTATGTGGGTCTTTGTCTGTGTGTGTGTGTGTGTGTGTCTGTCTGTCTGGGTTGGGGGATGTGAGTGTGAGAAAGTGTATGTGTGTAGTGAGTGCAGAGTGTCTTAAGTCTGTGAGGGGATGCATGTGAGAGTGTGGGAGTGTGTGTGTCTGTAAGGGTGTGTGTGGGTGTCTGTGTGCGCGTCTGTGTATATGTGTGTCCATGTGTATGTGTGTATAGGAGTGTGTGTGTGTGTGTGTGTGTGTGTGTGTGTAGTGCAATGGTGATCACCTGTAATGTGACATGAACCCAAGTTCCCGGATGAGGCCCTCCCTATGGGTACTGAACTTAGCGGAAGATCTCAATTGGGAATTCCAAAGACTCACAGCTCTCTGAGAGAGACTATCACCATTGTTAACAGCTAACCTGAGAATGCAACTTTTTAAAAAAAGGTTTTATGATTTACACATGAAAGAAGTGAAACTGTCATGGTATTCTGACAGATGAATGGCTTAACAGACAATCAATTTTTCAATGTATAATTTCAGTTACATCACACTGTAAATTTTTGCTATCAATTCTGTGTGTTAGGATCGAGCCCTCCACTACCACCTGATGAAGGAGCGTCGCTCCGAAAGCTAGTGTGCTTCCAATTAAACCTGTTGGACTATAACCTGGTGTTGTGTGATTTTTAACTTTGTACACTGCAGTGCAACACCAGCATTTCCAAATTATAAAATTATGGGATGCCTTGATAGGATTGACAGTCAAACTTTTTTCTCCCAGAGTTAAAATGTATAAAACTAGGTGGCGTGCATTTAAAGTGAGAGGGGGAAAGTTCAAAGGAGATGTGAGAGGCAAGTCTTTTTGCACAGAGAGTGGGAAGGATCTAGAATATGCTGCCTGGGGTGGGGATGGAGGCAGGTACACTCAGGGGCTTTTAGATCAGCACATGGATAGGCGAGGAATGGAGGGATATGGCAGGTAAGGGATTAGTTTAATTTGGTGTCATGTTCAAGCACAATATGGTGGGCCGAAGAGCCCGTTCCTGTGCTGCACTGTTCTATCTTCTATGTTCTTAAGCTACGGCTGGAACTGCAGGAAAGGCATATAGACGGGGCGGAATTGCACAAGAGAGAGTAGAGAGGAGACTTATAAGAATGCTTCCCAGGGTTTGCAGCTATGGGGAAAGATTACATCCATTAGGGGTTATTTCTCTTATAAAAAAGGCAAGTCGAGGGGTGACTTAACTGAGATGTACAAAATAACGAGGGGCTTGGAGAGAGTGGGCAGGGAACATAGAACATTGCAATGCAGTACAGGCCGTTCAGCCCTCGATGTTGCGCCGACCTGTCATACCAATCTGAAGCCCATCTAACCTACACTATTCCATGTACGTCCATATGCCTGTCCAATGGCGACTTAAAGTTGCCAAATCTACTACCGATGCAGGCAAAGCATTCCATACCCTTACTGCTCTCTGAGTAAAGAAGACTTGGTTTGCTACATTTCTAAAGAAGCGTCAAACCAGACCCGAAACATTACCTCTGTTTTTCTCTCTCTCTCCCCCATGGATGCTGCCAGACCTGCTGAGTTTCTCTCTGTGGTTATTTTTGGTTTCCAGCCCCCGCTGGAATCTGCCTTTATAAAGTGAAGGCTTGTTCTCAGAGCGGAGAGGTCAGTTATCGGGGTGGGGGTGGGGGTGTAATTGATTGAATGTGATCAGTCAAAGAATGGGAGAGGCCACAGGGAGAAACGTTCACACTCAGAGTGTGGTGGGGCGTCTGAAATTCACTGCCTGGTGACACCCAGACCCACACTTGGACTGTTGTGGGGTTATGGGAAGCAAGTTTAGAAGGGGGCTGCTACCTCGTAGTGCAGATGTGATGGGCGGAATGGCCTCTTTCTCCAGTGCAACTTTGCCATGGCTCTATGAGCAATGCTGGGATTCGAACTTGCGGCCCCAAATCCTTGAGTATTAACCCCATCCAAACTCAACACTGCGATGAATAGCTGCAACGATAATGCTGAAGCTGATAGGAGGGCTCCGACAACGTCCCTGGACCTTTGCAGTTTGACACTTTGGAAAGGTTGATGGTGTCAGCCATTTGTACCTTGAATCTTAAACTGGCAGATTGATACTAGAGTGGGAGATGGCTTTACAATGAGATTAGATTAGATTACATTACCTACAGTGTGGAAACAGGCCCTTCGGCCCAACAAGTCCACACCGACCCACCAAAGAGCAACCCACCCAGACCCATTCCCCTACATTTACCCCTTCACCTAACACTGCGGGCAATTTAGCACGGCCAATTCACCCTGACCTGCACATCTTTGGAATGTGGGAGGAAACCGGAGCACCCGGAGGAAACCCACGCAGACACGGGGAGAAAGTGCAAACTCCACACAGTCACCTGAGGCGGGAACTGTTCTGTGGAACTGTTCAGGTCCTGTAAGGTTCGACAGTCTGACTATAACTGAGTCAGGATACACCCCTCAATCATGGGTGATCTCGTATAATCTGAATATCAGGAACCACTTCCAACAGCAGTTCCAGGAGGCAGCTCACCAGCACCCTCTAGGGGGCGACTCGAGGTGGGTGAGCAATGTTGACGTGACCTGAGAAGCCCCCATCCCTGAAATAGTTAAGCAAACAGCATAAGGCAAATAACAAGAAACACCTTTGTTTCGAATACCTTCGGAACGTATACGACAGAGGAGGGGTCATGGGCTCCACAGAGGGAACAAAAGGAAGCCACTCGACCCTTCCAACCTGCTGCCCCTTCAATAAAATTGAGGCTGATCTGATTTTAAGTTCAATCTTTCACCCCCCCCCCTGGTCATCAACAATCTCTCTACCTCAGCATTAAAAATATTGAAAGGTTCCGCATTCATCTCCCACTGAGGAAGGGAATTCCAAAGTCTCTCTGAGAGAGAGAGAAAAAATGTTTCCTCATCTCTGTAGTAAATGGGTGACCCCTTATCTTAAAATGGTGACCCTCCATTCTAGGCTCTCGATGTTCTTTTCACATCCTCTCAGGATCCAGTTAAGTCACCTCTAACTCTTTTGGACCCCAGGGGACACAGACCAAGCCTGCCCAGCACTCCCCTTTTTCTAGGCCTTAGTAGGTATTCCAGGTGCGCCTCCTCCTGGGCTGCACTGGCCCCAGTGTAAGTACCTCTGGCCTGTTAGTCCAGAGGCTGCATTAGAGTGGTGCTGGAAATGCACAGCAGGTCAGGCAGTATCCGAGGAGCAGGAAAATTGACGTTTCGGGCAAAAGCCCTTCATCAGGAATGAGGCTGGGAGCCTCCTGGGTGGAGAGATAAATGGGAGGGGGTGGGGCTGTGGGGGGAAGAGTGAAATAGGTGGGTGGAGGGGGGGTTAAAGGTGATAGGTCAGAGAGGAGGGTGAAGCAGATAGGTGCGAAGGAAGATTGTCAGGTAGGGCAGGTCATGAGGATGGTGCTGAGCTGAAAGGTTGGAACTGGGGTGAGGTGGGAGGTGGAGAATGGCGGAAGTGGGTACTGCAAATGCTGGAGATCAGAGTGGTGTTAGTCCAGATGTTCAGCTGATGGTCTAGGGACCTGTTCAAATCCTGCCAGGGCAGGTGGTGGAGTTATAGAGCATGAAAACAGACCTTTCGGTCCAACTCATCCATGCTGACCAGGTATCCTAACCTAATCTGGTCCCATTTGCCAGCACTTGACCCATAATCCTCTAAACACTTACTATTCATACATCCAGACTTTTAGTTCCATTTTTAAAACAAAGTCTGGAATTAGGAGTCTAATGATGACCATTAATCAAATGTTGGGAAAACCCTTCAGGTTCACTAATTCCCTTTAGGGAAGGAAACTGCCATCCTTACCTGGTCTGGCCTCCATGTGACTCCAGACCCACAGCAATATGACTGACTCTTAACAGCGCTCAGGTATGGGCAATAAATGTCAGTGACACTGTCATTTGTGAATTGATTAAAAAAAAGGATCTGTCTACCAAGCCGTCTATGAGCTACCTCAACATTCTTTTGTATGTATAGCCACCAGTGGTCCGGATGCGGCTCACCAATGTCTAACTGAAGTCTTACAGGTTTATTTGGAAATACTAGCTTTTGGAGTGCTGTTCCTTCATTACAACTACCTGATGAAGAAGGAGCTGCGCCCCAAAAACTAACACTCCCAAATAAAACCTGTTGGACTATAACCCGGTCGAAGAGTGTGGCGCTGGAAAAGCACAGCCGGTCAAGCAGCATTCGGGGAGCAGGAGAATCGACATTTCAGGCACAAGCTCTTCATCGGGCCAACATCAGTTCCAGAAGGCAGCTCACCAGAACCTTCTAGAGGGTGATTCGAGGTGGCTGAGGAGTGTTGACGCGACCTGAGAAGCCCACGTCGCTGAAATAGTTAAGCAAACAGCATAAAGCAAGTGGTAAGAAACACCTTCCTTCTCAATACCATCGGAAATTGGTGTTGTGTGATTTTTAACTTTGTCCACCTAGCCCAACACCGGCACCTCCACATGATAACTGATGTCTAACCTCCCTACTCTTGTCTTCAACTCCCCCCCTCAATAAACCATACTCTTAGCTTTCCTGATTACTTGCTGCACCTGCAGACCCACCTTCTGTGATTCATGTTCTAGAACACCCAGATCCCTCTGCATCTCAAGAGTTCTGGAACCTCTTACTATTTGGATTGTAGACTTCATTTTTACTCTTACTGCCAAGAAGGACACTTCCCCACGTAGCACTCTCCTTGGCAAGGCTTGGCCCACTCATTAACCCACCCTTATCCTCTTGTGGGCTCCTTATGCCCTTTCACAACCCACTTTCCTATCTACCTTTATGTCATCAGCAGATTAAGCTCCATACATTCTGTCCCTTCATCCAAATCACTTTGTTAAATTGTGAAGAGTTGAGGTCCCAGCACGGAGCTCCATGGTACACCACTGGTCATATCCTGCCAGCCTGAAAAATGCCCATTTATTCAATAATCTCTGTTTCCTGCAAGCAAGCCAACCTTCTATCTATGTCAACACCATCCCTCTACGCCACGAGCTTTTATCTTCCGCAGGAACCTTGGTTGTGAAACAAAGTCAAATACCTTCTAGAAATGGAAATGGAATCCATCCACTGGTTCCACTTTGTTTCCAGTGTGGATGTTGTTTAGCTCAGTTGGCTAGGTGAAAGTGAGGACTGCAGATGCTGGAGATCAGAGCTGAAAATGTGTTGCTGGAAAAGCGCAGCAGGTCAGGCCGAAGAAGGGCTCATGCCCGAAACATTGATTCTCCTGCTCCTTGGGTGCTGCCTGACCTGCTGTGCTTTTCCAGCAACACATTTTTAGCTCAGTTGGCTGGTTTGTAGCCCAATGCGGCCTCCTCTACATTGGGGAGACAGGACACCTTCTTGCAGAATGCTTCAGAGAACATCTCCAGGACACCCACACCAATCAACCCTACCGCCCTGTGGCTGAACACTTTAAGCACCCCTCCCCTCCTCCTCCCCCTCAATCCACCAAGGACATGCAGGTCCTGGGCCTCCTCCATCACCAAACCCTTACCACCCGATACCTGGAGGAAGAACCTCATCTTCCACCTCAGGGCCCTCCAACCACACTGGATCCATGTGGATTTCACCAGTTTCCTCATTTCCCCTCCCCCCACCTTATCCCAAGTCCAACCCTCCGACTTGGCACCGCCCTCCTGACCTGCCCATCACCTTTCCCATCTATCCACTCCACCCTCCTCTCTGACCTATCACCTTCTCCCCCCAGGCTCATCTACCTATTGCATTCTTAGCTACCTTCCCCCCAGCCCCACCTCCCTCCTATTTATCTCTCAGCCCCCTTGGCCCACAAGCCTCATTCCTGATGAAGGGCTTTTGACTGAAACGTCGATTCTCCTGTTCCTCAGATGCTGCCTGACCTGCTGTGCTTTTCCAGCAGCACACTCTCGACTCTGATCTCCAGCATCTGCAGTCCTCACTTTCTCCTAGTTTGCAACCTGGACTAATGTTAACAGTATGGGTTCAATCCCAGCACTGGCTGAGGTAACCATGAAGGGACTCTCCTTCTCAACCTCTCCCCTTGCCTGAGGGGTGGTGACCCTCAGGTTAAAGAGTCTCGGTCTACTGTCTGTGCGGAGTTTGCACATTCTCCCTGTGTCTGCTCCGGTTTCCTCCCACAGTCCAAAGATATGCAAGGTCAGTAAATTGGCCATGCTAAATTGCCTGTAGTGTTCAGGGATGTGTAGGTTGGGTGTATTAATCAGGGGTAAATGTAGAGAATGGGTCTGGGTGGGTGACTCTTTGGAAGGTCTGTGTGGGCTTATATGATGAAACTCCCACCAATCGTCTCTCTCGTGAGAGAGCACCCTCTGGTCCAATAGGATGATAGCAACGTGCTTTATCACAAACATATCTTCTTCAAAGAACTTCAGTAAATTAGTTCAATCTTGGTCCCCCTTTGACATATATTAGGTCTGCCTGAACGCCTTGAACTCATCCAATTCATCTTTCACAATCGCTTCTAACATTTTCCCTCTGACAGATGATAAGCTAATCGACTTGGAGTTTCCTGCTTTCTAACTCCCTCCCTTGCTGAATAAAGGAGTTGCCATTTTCCAATCTCAAGGACCCTTCTAATGAGTTTGAGGAAAATTAAAACCAATCCATCAAATATCTCACTCGCTCCTTCTTTTAAGAGCTAAGATGATCAGGATCCAGGGACTTGTCAGCTCATAGATCAAGTAATTTACTCAGCTGTACTTCCTTGGTAATTATGATGTCCTTGTATTCCTCCCCTTACTTCCAATCCCTGATTTACAGCCTTATCCAGACTGTTACTTGTATCGTTGCTTGTGAAGATTAATGGAAAATATCTGTTCAGTTTGTCTGCTGTGTCCTTACCCTCCAATACTAATTCTCCAGATTCATTTTCTGAATGGACCAACACATACCTTTTTTTTAAAACACACAAGAACAGATAATTCTGGAGAAGCTCTGCAGGTCTGCTAGCATCTGTAGAGAGAGAGCAGAGTTAATGTTTTCAATCCAAAACTTTTCAGATACATGTGACAACCGTAAAACCAAATGGAAGAGGGATCTGAAGAAGGGTCATTAGACTTAAAATGGTAACTCTGTGTTCTCTCCCTTTACAGATGCTGCCAGACCTGCTGAGTTTCTGTCTCAGAATCTAGGATCCATGCTTTACTTCCTTTTTGTAAAACTCTTTTCTTTAAATATCTGAAGGAATTTCCTTCAGCTCAGCGATGTGAGCTGGAATTCTCTGGTGAACCATTCCATTGCTTATTGTTGTCCTGGTCTGAAACATGGTCTGACCTTGGAAAGTGAAGTGGTCACTGGCTTGGTTAATGAGAGACAGCCTGAGAATGGGAGATGTGCCACGTTTGGCAGTCAGTCAGCCGGGGCGCTCATGGAGAGTGTGGGTTCAGTTCCCACACTGGCTGATGTCACCATGACCATGTCCAGCCTTCCCAAACCTCACCCTTCCCCTGAGGCAGGGTCACCCCTGAGGTTAAACTCACTGTCAGTTGTCTCCATCCCTTTCTGATGAGATGGCAGCTTATGTATATCTGGGACAATATCCATTTTCAGTCTATCTGAAGTTTAATTGCAACTACTTACAGTTGTTATTCTTACTTCAGATTAAAGCCAATTAAATGTCTTTTAGTTTTATTATCCTGGAGAAGTGATGGTGGGAGGGCTTTTGTTGAGACTGGTAGCCAGTGTGCCACAAGGATCGATGCTGGGTCCATTGTTGGACTGGAGTCACAGAGATGTACAGCACAGGAACGGACCCTTCAGTTCAACTTGTCCATGCCAACCTCGTCCCATGCCAGCACTTGGCCCATATGCCTCCAAACCCTTCCTATTCATATACCCACCCAGATGCCTTTTAAATTTTGCAGTTGTACTAGCCTCCACCACTTCCTCTGGCAGCTTATTCCATACACACACCACCCTCTGCATGAAAAAGTTACCCCTTAGATCCTTTTTATCCTAAATCTATGCCCTCTAGTTCTGGACTCCCCCATCCTAGGAAAAAGACTTTGCCTATTTATCCTATCCATGTCCCTCATGATTTTATAAACCTCTATAAGGCCACCCCTCAGCTTCCGACGCTCCAGGGAAAACAGTCTCTACATATAGCTCATCCTTGTAGATCTTTTCTGAACCCTTTCAAGTTTCACAACATCCTTCCGATTGGAAGGAGACCAGAATTGCATGCAATATTCTAACAGTGGCCTAACCAATGTCCTGTACAGCTGCAACATGACCTCCCAACTCCTATACTCAATACTCTGACCAATAAAAAAAAGCACACCAAGCGCCTTCTTCACTATCCTATCTACCTGCAACTCCACTTTCAAGGAGCTATGAACCTGCACTCCAAGGTCTCTTTGTTCAGCAACACTCCCGAGGACCTTACCATTAAGTGTATAAGTCCTGCTAAGATTTGTTTTCCCAAAATGCAGCACCTCGCATTTATCTGAATTAAACTCCATCTGCCACTTCTCAGCCCATTGGCCCATCTGGTCAAAATCTTGTTGTAATCTGAGGTAGCCTTCTTTGCTGTCCACTACACCTCCAATTTTGGTGTCATCTGCAAACTTACTAACTATATCTGTTATGCTCACATCCAAATTATTTATATAAATGATGAAAAGTAGCGGACCCAGCACCGATCCTGGTAGCACTCCACTGGTCACAGACCTCCAGTCTGAAAAGGAGCCCTCTATCTTCTATCTTGGAGCCAGTTTTGTCATTTATATAAATAATTTGGATAAAAATGTAGGAGACTTGCTTAATAAGTTTGTTTATGATACAAAACTTGGCGGTATTGTAGACAGTGAAGAGGGTTACCTCAGATCACAACGGGACCTTGATCAGATGTTCCAGTCTCCCGAAGAGTGTCCATCTTCCTTTCCACCTATCCATTCCACCCTCCCCACCAACCTATCACTATCACACCCCACCCGCATCTACCTATTGCCTTCCCAGCTACCTCATCCCCAGCCCCACCCCTCCCCTTCCTATTCATCTCTCAACCCACACATTCCTGATGAAGGGCTTATGCCTGAAATGTTGACTCTCCTATTCCCCGGATGCTGCCTGACCTGCTGTGGCTTTTCCAGCCCCACACTTTTCGACTCTGACTCTCCAGAGATTCAGATCTTTGATTGCGACAGAGGGGGTTAGACAAGGAGAAAGGAAACAGATTTCCTAGAATGTCATAGGGTCTTCAAGGGGCAGAAAAATGCCATTCGGTTGTTGGGGGCCGCGGCATTTTGTTACCAAGTAACCCAGCCACACTCTGTAGGTACTCTGTAGTGCACACTTTCTCTTAGAGGGTTATGGGTCAAATGCTGGCAAATGGAACTAGATCAATTTAAGATAGCTGGTCTGCATGGAAGAGTTGGACCGCAGGGTCTGTTTCCATGCTGTACATCTCTATGATGGTATGGCATGGACAAGTTGGGCCGAAGGGTCTTTTTCTGTGCTGTACAACTCTATGACTCTCAGTTTTTCTAAACGTCTAAGTAAACACGTCCATTCCCTACGATATAAATTTTGCTTCGAAAAGCCTATTGGCAAGATGCTGAAATTCCATGCTTCCAAATGTTGGCCCAAACATCCAACAAAACACTGCGCCTTTGCCCAGTTTTCACATCCCATCCATGGAGTGGAGAGAGGTTCTGCTACACTCTCTAAATCAGCTGCACATTGAGCATTTCGGCCAAGATTGGAGACAAAAATATTTACAGATTTGTCACGTTGATCTTTTATAGGGGGTCAGTCATTTAAAGAAGCAGCAATATTTATTCTACCTGTTATCCCAATCTCCGCACCTTCCAAGTACCTGCTGGGTTGCTTGGTAACAAAATGCTGCGGACCCCAGCAACCGAATGGCGTTTTTGTGCCCCACCCCCACCGAAGACTCTATGACATTCTAGGAAACGTGTTCCCTTCCTCCTTGTCTAACCCCCTCTGTAGCAATCAAAGATCTGAATCTCTGGGATTGCCTGATTTTTGAAGTAATTCTCTGGTGAGCCTGATTAGGCGCTATGTAAACGCTAGCATTTTCTTAAGTTGTTAACACGACGGTTCAGAAACATTTGAATTCCTGGTTGCGATGTGTGCCTCACCACTGGAATGAGAATTAGGTTTGAATGTCAGGTACAGAAGTACAGTGAAAAGTGTACAATATCATCAACGTGTGGCACCATTTTTATCCATATGTATGTCTAATGGCCAAATAAATGCCCTTAACATTGGAGCATTGCAGAGTCTATTACTGTTGCAGACTGTTCCACACCTGCACTACTCTCTGAGTGAAGGTACTACCCCTAAATCTATCACCCAATTTAAAGCTATGACCCCCCCATGTTAGTCTTCACCATCCGAGGAAAAGGCTCTTCCTGTCCACCCTATCTAACCCTCTGATTATCTTATACATCTCGATTAAGTCACCTCTCAACCTTCTTCTCTCCAATGAAAACAGCCTCAGTTCCCTCAGCCTTTCCTTGTAAGACCTTCCTTCCATACCAGGCAACATCCTAGTAAATCTCCTCTGAACAATTTCCAAAGCTTCCACGTCCTTCCTATAATGCAGTGACCAGAACTGTATGCAATACTCCAGGTGTGGCCTTACCAGTGTCTTGTACAGCTGAAGCATGACCTCGTGGCTCCAAAACTCAATCCCCCTTCCAATAAATGCCAGCACACCATATACCTTTTTAACAACCCTATCAACCTGGGTGGCAACTTTCAGGGGTTTATGCACCAGGACAACGAGATCTCTCTGTTCATCCACACTGCCAAGAATTTTACCATTCGCCCAGTACTCTTCATTTCTGTTGCTCCTTCCAATGTGAATCACCTCACACTTTGCAACATTGAACTCCATTCGCCACTTCTCAGCCCAGCTCTGCACCTTATCTATGTCCCTCTGTAACCCACAACATCCTTCTGCACTATCCACAGCTCTGCCTGCCTTAGTGTCATCCGCAAATTTACTAACCCATCCTTCTATGCCCACATCCAGACCGTTAATAAAACTAATAAACGGCAGTGATCCCAAAACAGATCCTTCTGCCATACCATTGGTAACTGAGCTCCAGGATGAATATTTCCCATCAACCACCACCCTCTGTCTTCTTTCAGTTAGCCAATTTCTGATCCAAACCACTAAATTACCTTCAATCCCGAAACTCCATATTTTGTGCAAATAGACCTTTTTGAATGGAGATGTGGAGAAAATTCTTCAGCCAGAGAGTGGTTAATCTATGGAATTCACTGCCACAGAAGGCTGTGGAGGCCAGGTCATTGAGTATATTTAAGACTGGGTCAAAAAGTGTGGTGCTGGAAAAGCACAGCTGGTCAGGCAGTATCCGATGAATGTTGATGTTTCGAGCTCTTCATCATTTGAGATAGATACCTTCTTGAGTGTTAAGGTGATCAAGGATTACAGGTAGAAAGCAGGTTTGAGAAAATGATTGAATAGTGGAGCAGACTCAATGGGGGCTGAATGGCCTAATCTCTGCTCCTATGTCTAATGGTCTCATGGTCTTATTCAGTCCTTCGACTCTGCTCCACCATTCGGTTCAACTGAGACTTCAGCTCCGTCTTCCCCTTATTCTGATAATCCTCGACTCCCTCGTTAGCCGGGAATCTACCTAGTTCCATTTAAAAAATATTCCGACAGACCACCGTTCTCTGAGAGAGAGCGTTCGGAATGCTTGCAGTCGTCTAACAGAAAACAAAATTCTCCTCTTTTAAGTGGAATCTCTCAATCTTTTAAAACTGTTTGGTACACTTGCCTTTGTCGGTCAGAACGCTATGTACAGGTGTTGGGATGTCATGTTACCACTGTAGAAGACCCAGATGAGTCCACATTGGGAGTACTGTGCCCAGTTTCTTGTCACACTTGTTATTGGAATTATGTTATAGAAAGGGTGCCAAAAAGATTCACACGAATGTCACCGAGACTGGAAGATTTGAGTTATAAGGAGAGGCTGGATCAGCTGGGAATCTTCCTCCCTGGAGCGTCGGAGGCTGAGAGGTGATGTATTAGAGGTTTGTAAAATCATGAGGGGCATAGATAAAACAAACAACCTTTTCCCCTGGGTAGTGCAGTCCAAAGCCAGAGAGCATAGGTTTAGGGTGAGAGGGGAAAGATTTAAAAGGGACCCACGGGGCAATGTTTTCACACAGACAGTGGTGAGTGTATGGAATGAGCTGCCATGGGAAACGGTGGAGGCTGGTACAATTACAGCATTTAAAAGGCATCTGGATGGGGAGGGGTTTAAAGGGATATGGGCCAAATGCTGACAAATGGGACAAGTTCAGCTTAGGAAATTTGGTCGGGACAGATGAGTTGGGCTGAAGGGTCCGTTTCCGTACCGTATAACTTGATGACTTCTCCCTCTTTCCAGTCTCTTCCACTGAGGGATCTTCCTCTCAGCATCCACTCAGTCAAAAACCCCCTGGAATCTTACATAACTTCAAATGATCCGTCACAAAACTTTTAAAAAGGTTTTGCTAATCATCCCTTTCAGAGATGCTATTACACACCACTGGAGCAGGGTGGGACTTTAACCCAGGTCTCTTGGTTTGGAAATTAGGGACACTCCCACTGCACCACAAGGGGGCCTCCAAAAGGCAGTCGTGTGGATTAAATATTATTTAAACCACCTGTGCTGTCATCACTGTTATTATTTTTAATTTTTCCAAATTTATCTCTGTGGTATCCAAATGATAAAATCCTGAGGTGTTAGGTGAAGGAGAATGTAAATATTTTTTTAAAGTTTTCAACACCAAGTCATTCCAGATTACTTGCAGAATGTTTGAGTTGGCAACTTGCTGAATATGTTAAGAGATTGCTTTCAAAATTCTATTCGCGCACTGCTTGACCTGTTTATTGTTGAGCCACAGAGTCATTCAGCACAGAAACGGTCTAACCAGGCCTCATTCCCGATGAAGGTCTCCTGCCCGAAACGTCGATTTTCCTGCTCCTCGGATGCTGCCTGACCTGCTGTGCTTTTCCAGCACCGCTCTAACCTTGACTCTAATCTCCAGCATCTGCAGTACCCACTTCTGCCTTCAGTCTGACCAGTCCGTGCTGAACATAATCCCAAACTAAACTAGTCCCGTCTGCCTGTTCCTGACCCATAACCCTCCAAATATTTCCTATTCATCTACTTATCAAAATGTCTTTTAAATGTTGTAACTGTATCCACATCCACTGCTTCCTCTTGAAGTTCATTCCACAGTTGTATAAGACTCTGGTGCGGCCGCATCTGGAGTATTGTGTGCAGTTTTGGTCGCCATACTATAGGAAGGATGTGGAGGCATTGGAATGGGTGCAGAGGAGGTTTACCAGGATGTTGCCTGGTATGGTAGGAAGATCGTATGAGGAAAGGCTGAGGCAATTGGGGCTGTCTTCCCATTGGAGAAAAGAAGGTTTAGGGGTGACTTGATAGAGGTGTACAAGATGATTAGGGGTTTAGATAGGGTTGACCATGAGAACCTTTTTCCACATATGGAGTCAGCTATTACGAGGGGGCATAGCTTTAAATTAAGGGGAGGTAGGTATAGGACAGAGGTTAGGGGTAGATTCTTCACTTAGTGAGTTGTGAGTTCATGGAATGCCCTGCCACTAGCAGTGGTAGACTCTCCCTCTTTATGGGCATTGGATAGGCATATGGAGGATAGTGGGCTAGTGTAGGTTAGGTGGGCTTGGATCGGCGCAACATCGAGGGCCAAAGGGCCTGTACTGCGCTGTATTTTTCTATGTTCTATGTTCTACATGAACCACCCTCTGTGTGAAAAAGTTGCCCCTCATGTCTATTTTAAACCTCTCTCCTCTCACCTCAAAAATATGCCCCTTAATATTGAAATCCAAGGGAAGGGACTCCTGCCATTCACCTTATCTAGGCTCATGATCTCATGATCAGATCAGCAATGATGTTTCTCCTATTCACCCTACCTCAACTCCTTATGATTTTATAAGGTCACCCCTCAATCTTCTGTGCTCCAGTGAAAAAAGCCCCAGCCTATCCAAGCCTTTCCTGTAACTCAAATCCACCTCTCGTCATTCCAGGCAACATCCTGCTGAATCTCTCCGAACCTTCCGCGGTTTAGTAATAGTCTTCCTATAACCAGGTGACTAGAACCGGACACAGCATTCCAGAACAGGCCTTATCAATGTCCTGTACAACCTCAACATGACGTCGCAACTCATATACTCAAAGGTCTCAGCAAGGAAGGCGAGCCTTCTAAACATCTTCGCAAACAACCTTAATTTAGCAAGCCTAGACTTTGCAGTTTCAGTTCTCGGCCTGCAAATACAATCAGTTTATGGAAGCACTGTGTTAGAAGCCTCAATTCTGAACTGATTCTATCCGTCAAGTGCTTTAAAGGTTTTTTTCTTCCAGTCGTCTGAACTGAGGCACCGTTCGGAAAGTTCAGACCGATGTACGTGGCCTTTCTTCATTGCTGCAACTCCACAAAGAGCAAAAGGAAAGGGTCCAGGTTTCTTTTCCAGTTCTGGATAAGACCATAAGATGTAAGAAAGGGAGTAGGCCATTCAGCCCATCTGCTCTGACAGTCAATGAGATCATTGCTGATCTGATCATGAGATCCGCTATGTTAGGTCAGTCTAACGGTAAGTTCCAGGGACTTCTCTGGTCTCCGTGGCTGTGTTCCTCAGACAACAATGGCAACACCAATGGACTTCATAACATTTTGGATTCGATGCTGAGCGAGGCTTGTCTTGTTAAGGAGGTGCAAAGAGACTCCAATACCTGTATCGTTGCATGATTAGATTATCAGCTGCCCTCGGGTGTAATTACTGAGATTTTATTAGATTTCCTCATATTCTGAGATGGAGAAAGCTTCACGATAACTTCAGGCAATATTTAGTCAAAGTGGTCACCAAGATGCTGCCACACCAGGCCGAGAGACCGTCACACCAGGCCGAGAGACCACCACACCAGGCCGAGAGACCACCACACCAGGGAGGGATGGTGGTGATCTCTTAGTGGCCTGGTGTATTGGTCTTTCGGTCTGGTGTGGTGGCCTTTTGGCCTGGTGTGGTGGGCTGTCAGCTTGGTGTGGTGATCTCTCAGTAAAAAGTGAGGTCTGCAGATGCTGGAGATCAGACCTGAAAATGTGCTGCTGGTTAAAGCACAGCAGGTCAGGCAGCATCCAAGGAACGGGAAATTCGAAGTTTCGGGCCAGAGCCCT
Organism: Hemiscyllium ocellatum; assembly: GCF_020745735.1. Lineage (NCBI taxonomy): Eukaryota > Metazoa > Chordata > Chondrichthyes > Orectolobiformes > Hemiscylliidae > Hemiscyllium > Hemiscyllium ocellatum. The sequence goes on from NC_083405.1 coordinate 129,636,166, forward strand.
TCAGCTTGGTGTGGTGATCTCTCGGCCTGGTGTGGTGATCTCTCAGCTTGGTATGGTGATCTCACGGCCTGGTGTGATCATCTCTCGGCCTGATGTGGTGGTCTCTCAGCTTGGTGTGGTGATCTCTCGGCCTGGTGTGGTGATCTCTCAGACAGTTGTGGTGGTCTCTTGTCCTGGTGTGGTGGTCTCTTGTCCTGGTGTGGTGGTCTCTCGGCCTGGTGTGGTGATCTCTCGGCCTGGTGTGATGGTCTCTCGGCCTGGTGTGGTGATCTCTCGGCGTGGTGTGGTGATCTCTCGGCTTGTTTGGTGATCTCTCGGCCTGGTGTGGTGATCTCTCGGCCTGGTGTGGTGGTCTCTCGGCCTGGTGTGGTGCTCTCTCAGCCTGGTGTGGTGGTCTCTCGGCCTGGTGTGGTGATCTCTCGGCCTGGTGTGGTGATCTCTCGGCCTGGTGTGGTGATCTCTCGGCCTAGTTTGGTGATCTCTCGGCCTGGTATGGTGATCTCTCGGCCTGGTTTGGTGATCTCTCGACCTGGTATGGTGATCTCTTGGCCTGGTGAGGTGGCCTCTCGGCCTGGTGTGGTGATATCTCGGCCTGGTGAGGTGGTCTCTCGGCCTGGTGTGGTGATCTCTCGGCCTGGTATGGTGATCTCGCGGCCTGGTGTGGTGATCTCTCGGCCTGGTGTGGTGATCTCTCGGCCTGGTGTGGTGATCTCTCGGCGTGGTGTGGTGATCTCTCGGCCTGGTGAGGTGGTCTCTCGGCCTGGTTTGGTGATCTCTCGGCCTGGTGTGGTGATCTCTCGGCCTGGTGTGGTGATCTCTCGGCCTGGTATGGTGATCTCGCGGCCTGGTGTGGTGATCTCTCGGCCTGGTATGGTGATCTCTCGGCCTGGTGTGGTGATCTCTCGGCGTGGTGAGGTGATCTCTCGGCCTGGTGTGGTGATCTCTCGGCCTGGTGTAGTGATCTCTCGGCCTGGTTTGGTGATCTCTCGGCCTGGTATGGTGCTCTCTCGGCCTGGTACGGTGGTCTCTCGGCCTGGTATGGTGCTCTCTCGGCCTGGTATGGTGGTCTCTCGGCCTGGTTTGGTGATCTCTCGGCCTGGTGTGGTGGTCTCTCGGCCTGGTGTGGTGATCTCTCGGCCTGGTGTGGTGATCTCTCAGCCTGGTGTGGTGGTCTCTCGGCCTGGTGTGGTGATCTCTCAGCCTGGTATGGTGATCTCTCGGCCTGGTGTGGTGCTCTCTTGGCCTGGTTTGGTGGTCTCTTGGCCTGGTGTGGTGGTCTCTCGGCCTGGTTTGAAGATCTCTCGGCCTGGTGTGGTCGTCTCTTGGCCTCTCGGCCTGGTGTGGTGCTCTCTCGGCCTGGTGTGGTGATCTCTCGGCCTGGTTTGGTGATCTCTCGGCCTGGTATGGTGATCTCTCGGCCTGGTGTGGTGATCTCTCAGCCTGGTATGGTGATCTCTCGGCCTGGTGTGGTGCTCTCCTGGCCTGGTTTGGTGGTCTCTTGGCCTGGTGTGGTGGTCTCTCGGCCTGGTTTGAAGATCTCTCGGCCTGGTGTGGTGGTCTCTCGGCCTGGTGTGGTGATCTCTCGGCCTAGTTTCGTGATCTCTCGGCCTGGTTTGGTGATCTCTCGGTCTGGTGTGGTGATCTCTCGGCCTGGTTTGGTGGTCTCTCGGCCTGGTGAGGTGGTCTCTCAGCAATATATGGTGGTCTTGAGCTGATTCCTCGAAGTTCCACTGTGGCTGAGCACTTCAGACTGTTGAATTTGAACATTCGGTTTTATTTCTTTATTGTCTAGTAAAACTAGGTAGTATCTTCGAGTAAAAAGTGAGGTCTGCAGATGCTGGAGATCAGAGCTGAAAATGTGTTGCTGGTTAAAGCACAGAAGGTCAGGCAGCATCCAAGGAACGGGAAATTCGAAGTTTCGGGCAAAAGCCCTTCATCAGGATTCCTGATGAAGGGCTTTTGCCCGAAACGTCGAATTTCCTGTTCCTTGGATGCTGCCTGACCTGCTGCGCTTTAACCAGCAACACATTTTCAGCTAGTAAAACTAGGTACGTCTGCAATGTGTAACCTTTCACCTTATTTTGTATGTTTTACACTGAACTATATCTACTGCAATATTTAACTTTTAACTTTGCTCTCGCTTTCTATCTTGCTTATATGATTCTGTACCTGGATAGTTGTTCCTGAGATGACATCCCGTGTGGACAACAGTGTGCACTTTTCACTGTACTTCTGTAATTTCGTACTTGAGTACTTGGCAATAAAATCAAAATCAAAATCAAAAGTTAGTCACCTGACAGCTTTGCAAAGAATTTTTATATTCCCTCATGGGACGTGGGCATTGCTGGCTGGGCCCAGTATTTATTACCCGTCCCTAGTTGCCCCCTTGAGAAGGTGGGGGTGAGCTGCCTTCTTGAACTGCTGCAGTCCACCTGCTGTGGGCTGACCCACAATGCCCTGAGGGAGGGAATTCCAGGATTTTGATCCAGCAACAGTGAAGGAATGGCGATATATTTCCAAGTCGGGATGGTGAGGGGCTTGGAGGGGAACCTACAGGGAGTGGTGTTCCTGTGTATCTGCTGCTCTTGTCCTTCTAGCTGGAAGTGGTCATGGGTTTGGAAGGTGCTGTCTAAGGGTCTTTAGTGAATTTCTGCCATGCCTCTTGTAGATAGGACACACTGCTGCTACTGAGCGTCGGTGGGGGAGGAGTGGATGTTTGTGGATGTGGTGCCAATCAAACGGGTGCTGCTTTGTCCTGGATGGTGTGTTACGGACTAGGCCAGACCACTCAAAACAATCTTAAGCAGGCAGCCCAGACAGTAACTTTGCTACTTGTTTCAGTAAGTGTACAGTGAAAATTACCCGGAGTAGGTTAGCGAGGTTGACTACCAGGTTTTAAAACAGACAAAAATCTATTCACAAAATTACAAAATGAAACACAAAAAACAGAATATAGAATACCTATAGAACTCAGTCTATCCAAACCAGGCTTAATCATGCTGTTCTGAATATACAGCTGAAAATGTGTTGCTGGTTAAAGCACAGCAGGTTAGGCAGCATCCCAGGAATAGGGAATTCGACGTTTCGGGCATAAGCCCTTCATCAGGAATGAGAGAGAGTAGCCAAGCAGGCTAAGATAAAAGGTAGGGAGGAGGGACTTGGGGGAGGGGCGATGGAGGTGGGATAGGTGGAAGGAGGTCAAGGTGAGGGTGATAGGCCGGAGTGGGGTGGGGGCGGAGAGGTCAGGAAGAGGATTGCAGGTTAGGAGGGCGGTGCTGAGTTGAGGGAACCGACTGAGACAAGGTGGGGGGAGGGGAAATGAGGAAACTGGAGAAATCTGAATTCATACCTTGTGGTTGGAGGGTTCCCAGGCGGAAGATGAGGTGCTCCTCCTCCAGCCGTCGTGTTGTTATGTTCTGCCGGTGGAGGAGTCCAAGGACCTGCATGTCCTCGGTGGAGTGGGAGGGAGAGTTAAAGTGTTCTGAATATACACAACAGTCCCAATAAGCAAACCCCCTTTAACACAGCAAAAATTAAACAGAGGATTACAGATTGAAGTTAGAAGGGCAGAAGGAGAGAAAGTTCAGCAGTCTGTTTCCACACAGCTCCTGCTGCACTGAACTGTTCAGCGAGACAGCTGGCCACACCCCCTTGACTTATACAGGTTAGTCCTAATATATAAAAGCTTTAGCCTAAAGTCTCATCTGTTTACATATAAACAAAAAGGTCTCTCAGTAAATCCTTTTGTCTCTTTACCAAACCCAGCCGTTTCAGAGCCCGAGCTGTTTCACAAACTCTCTAAAAGAACTAGGAACACTGTATCCTTGAGAAAAAGAATAGCTTTTAGAAAAAGGACCAGCTTTGTGATGGTGTCAATCTTCTTGAGTGTTGTTGGAGCTGCACCCATCCAGGCAAGTAGTGAGTATTCCATCACCCACCTGCCTTGTAGATGGTGGATAGGCATGAAGGTGGTTTAGCGATTTGGATCAGAAATTAACTAGCTGAAAGAAGACAGATGGTGGTGGTTGATGGGAAATGCTCATCCTGGAGCTCAGTTGCCAGTGGTGTGCAGCAAGGATCTGTTTTGGGGCCACTGCTGTTTGTCATTTTTATAAATGATCTGGATGTAGGCATAGAAGGATGGGTTAGTAAATTTGCAGATGACACTAAGGTAGGCAGAGTTGTGGATAGTCCTGAAGGACGTTGTGGGTTACAGAGAGACATAGATAAGATGCAGAGCTGGGCTGAGAAGAGGCAAATGGAGTTTAATGTGGAAAAGTGTGAGGTAGTTCACTTCAGAAGAAGTAACAGGAATGCAGAGTACTGGATTCATGGTAAAATTTTTGGCAGTGTAGATGAACAGAGAGATCTTGGTGTCAAGATGCATAAATCCCTGAAATTTGCCACCCAGGCTGATAGGGTTGTTAAGAAGGCATTTATTGGTGGGGGGATTGAGTTTCAGAGCCACAAGGTCACCTGCACCTGGAGTATTGTGTACAGTTCTGGTCACCGCATTATAGGAAGGATGTGGAAGCTTTGGAAAGGGTTCAGAGGAGATTTACTAGGATGTTGCCTGGTACACAAGGAAGGTCTTATAAGGAAAGGCTGAGGGAACTGAGACTGTTTTCACTGGAGACAAGAAGCTTGTGAAGTGACTTAATCGAGACATATAAGATAATCAGAGGGTTAGATAGGGTAGACAGGGAGAGCCTTTTTCCTCGATTAGTGAAGGCTAACACGAGGGGACATAGCTTAAAATTGAGGGGTGTTAGATTTAGGACAGATATCAGGGGTAGTTTCTTTACTCGGAGAGTAGTCGAGGCATGGAACAGCCTGCCTGCAGCAGGAGGAGACTTGCTGATGTTCAGGGCATTTAAATGGTCATTGGACATACATATGGATGAAAATGGGCATCAGATTAATTTCACAGGTTAGCACAACATTGAGGGCTGAAGGGCCTGTACTGAGCTGTGATGTTCTATGTTCTATGATTCGGGGAGTCAGGAGGAGGGTTATTTGCTGCAGTAATCCTAACCTCTGACCTGCTCTTATAGTCATTCTGTTTGTGCGGTGAGTCTAGTTGAGTTTTTGGTCAATACTAACACTCACGATGTTGATCATATGACCGCAAGGCCATAAGAAATAGGGACAGGAGTAGGCCATTCAGCCCCTCAAGCCTGCTCATCATTGATTTGACTTCCCTTCTCTTTCCCTGGAACCCTTGATTCTATCTCAGCCTTAAATGTACATTAGAACTCTGCCCCTACAGCTCTCTCTGATAAGGAGTTCCAAAGACTCACAATCCCCTGAGAGAGGAAATTCCTCCTCATCTCAGTCTTAAATTGGTGCCCCTTTATTCTGAGACTATACCCTCTGGTCTTTGACTCTCTCACAGGGGGAGGGGGGAACATCCTTTCAGTAGCTTCCCTGTCAAACATCTTAACTAGTCCTCCTCGGAAGCTGCCAGACCTGCTGTGCTTTTCCAGCGCCATAGTCCTCATCTACAGTCCTCACTCTCTCCAAGCTTCATCCACCCAAACCTGAAAGTCCCTGAATGCCATGGGACCAATCCACCCGAACCCGCAGGAGGAAACTGGGCTATCATCAGTTCTGCGGAAGGGTCAGTGGACCCGAAATGTTAATTTCTATTTCTCTCCACAGGTGCTGCCAGACCTGCTGAGCTTTTCCAGCAATTCCTGTTTTCAAATCCATTATTCTGCCTAGTTTCCAATCGAGTAAAGTCATTCCAATTTTCTTTTGTTTGGTGTATGTTAACTGTAGGGCAAGAATTAAGTGAGTTTTACTTCAAGCCAAGTAGTGTAACCAATCACGTTACATCTGGAACACAGCACCTTACAGTTGCCTTTAAATAAGATAACAGCTAGGGCCTAGGCTATTTCTTTGATGCATTTGTAGAGTTTGGTGTAATTCATAACATCACAGACAGTCACCCAAGGCTGGAATCAAACCCAGGTCCCTGGTGCTCTGAAGCAGAAACACTCACCATGTCACCCAGAGCAAGCCTGTTGAAGTTTGACTACTCCTGGAGTGAATGTAGGAAACACAGCAACCAATTTACCCACAGTCCACTCCACCTACAGTCCGCACCACCCACAGTCCGCTCCACCTACAGTCCACTGCACCCACAGTCCGCTCCACCTACAGTCCACTCCACCCACAGTCCGCTCCACCCACAGTCCGCTCCAGGTACAGTCCGCTCCACCCACAGTCCACTCCACCCACAGTCCGCTCCACCTACAGTCCGCTCTACCCACTGTCCACTGCACCCACAGACTGCTCCACCCACAGTCCGCTCCACCTACAGTCCGCTCTACCCACTGTCCACTCCACCCACAGTCCGCTCCACCCACAGTCCGCTCCACCCAGAGTCCGCTCCACCCAGAGTCCGCTCCACTCAAAGTCCGCTCCACCCACACTCCACTCCACCCAGAGTCCACTCCACCTACAGTCCGCTCCACCTACAGTCTGCTCCACCCACAGTCTGCTCCACCCACAGTACACTCCACCCACAGTCTGCTCCACCTACAGTCCACTCCACCCACAGTCTGCTCCACCCACAGTCCACTCCACCCACAGTCCGCTCCACCCACAGTCCGCTCCACCGACAGTCCTCTCCACCCACAGTCCGCTCCACCCACAGTCCACTCCACCCACAGTCCGCTCCACCTACAGTCCACACGACCCACAGTCCGCTCCACCTACAGTCTGCTCCACCCACAGTCCACTCCACCCACAGTCTGCTCCACCTACAGTCCACTTTACCTACAGTTTACTCCACTCACAGTCAGCTCCACCCACAGTCAGCTCCACCCACAGTCCGCTCCACTCAAAATCCGCTCCACCTACAGTCCGTTCCGCCTACAGTTCGCTCCACCTACAGTCCACTCCACCTACAGTCTGCTCCACCCACAATCCGCTCCACCTACAGTCCATTCCACCTACAATTCGCTCCACCTACAGTCCACTCCACCTACAGTCCGCTCCACCCACAGTCCGCTCCACCTACAGTCCGCTCTCCACCCACAATCCACTCCACCTACAGTCCGCTCACCACCCACAGTCCACTCCACCTACAATCCGCTCCACCTACAGTCCGCTCTACCCACTGTCCACTCCACCCACAGTCTGCTCCACCCACAGTCCACTCCACCCACAGTCCACTCCACCTACAGTCCGCTTCACCCACAGTCCGCTCCACCCACAGTCCGCTCCACCTACAGTCCACTGCACCCACAGTCCGCTCCACCTACAGTCCACTCCACCCACAGTCCGCTCCACCCACAGTCCGCTCCAGGTACAGTCCGCTCCACCCACAGTCCACTCCACCCACAGTCCGCTCCACCTACAGTCCGCTCTACCCACTGTCCACTGCACCCACAGACTGGTCCACCCACAGTCCGCTCCACCTACAGTCCGCTCTACCCACTGTCCACTCCACCCACAGTCCGCTCCACCCACAGTCCGCTCCACCCACAGTCCACTCCACCCACAGTCCGCTCCACCTACAGTCCACACGACCCACAGTCCGCTCCACCTACAGTCTGCTCCACCCACAGTCCACTCCACCCACAGTCTGCTCCACCTACAGTCCACTTTACCTACAGTTTACTCCACTCACAGTCAGCTCCACCCACAGTCAGCTCCACCCACAGTCCGCTCCACTCAAAATCCGCTCCACCTACAGTCCGTTCCGCCTACAGTTCGCTCCACCTACAGTCCACTCCACCTACAGTCTGCTCCACCCACAATCCGCTCCACCTACAGTCCATTCCACCTACAATTCGCTCCACCTACAGTCCACTCCACCTACAGTCCGCTCCACCCACAGTCCGCTCCACCTACAGTCCGCTCTCCACCCACAATCCACTCCACCTACAGTCCGCTCACCACCCACAGTCCACTCCACCTACAATCCGCTCCACCTACAGTCCGCTCTACCCACTGTCCACTCCACCCACAGTCTGCTCCACCCACAGTCCACTCCACCCACAGTCCACTCCACCTACAGTCCGCTTCACCCACAGTCCGCTCCACCCACAGTCCGCTCCACCTACAGTCCGCTCCACCTACAGTCCGCTCCACCCACAGTCCACTCCACCTACAGTCCGCTCCACCCACTGTCCACTCCACCTACAGTCCGCTCCACCTACAGTCCACTCCACCGACAGTCCGCTCCACCCACAGTCCACTCCACCTACAGTCCGCTCCACCCACAGTCCACTCCACCCACAATCCGCTCCACCCACAGTCCACTCCACCTACAGTCCGCTCCACCTACAGTCCACTCCACCTACAGTCCGCTCCACCCACAGTCCACTCCACCTACAGTCCGCTCCACCCACCGTCCACTCTACCCACAATCCGCTCCACCCACAGTCCACTCCACCCACAGCCCGCTCCACCTACAGTCCACTTCACCTACAATCCGCTCCACCTACAGTCCATTCCACCTACAGTCCGCTCCACCTACAGTCCACTCCACCTACAGTCCGCTCCACCCACAGTCCGCTCCACCCACAGTCCGCTCCACCTACAGTCCGCTCCACCCACAGTCCGCTCCACCCACAGTCCGCTCCACCTACAGTCCGCTCCACCTACAGTCCGCTCCACCTACAGTCCACTCCACCTACAGTCCGCTCCACCTACAGTCCACTCCACCTACAGTCCGCTCCATCCACAGTCCACTCCACCTACAGTCCGCTCCACCCACAGTCCACTCCACCCACAATCCGCTTCACCCACAGTCCACACCACCCACAGTCCACTCCACCCACAGACCGCTCCACCCACAGTCCACTCCACCTACAGTCCGCTCCACCTATAGTCCACTCCACCTACAGGCCGCTCCACCCACAGTCCACTCCACCCACAGTCCACTCCACCTACAGTCCGCTCCACCTACAGTCCACTCCACCTACAGTCCACTCCACCCACAGTCCGCTCCACCTACAGTCCACTCCACCTACAGTCCACTCCACCTACAGTCCACTCCATCCACAGTCCACACCACCCACAGTCCGCTCCACCCACAGTCCACTCCACCTACAGTCCGCTCCACCCACAGTACACTCCACCTACAGTCCGCTCCACCTACTGTCTGCTCCACCCACAGTCCACTCCACCACAGTCCACTCCATTCACAATCTGCTCCACCTCCAGTCCACTCCACCCATAGTCCACTCCATTCACAATCCGCTCCACCCACAGTCCACTCCACCCACAGTCAACTCCACCCACAGTCCACTCCACCCACAGTCCGCTCCACCTCCAGTCCACTCCACCCACAGTCTGCTCCACCCACAGTCCACTCCACCCATAGTCTGCTCCACCCACAGTCCACTCCACCCACAGTCCACTCCACCTACAGTCCACTCCACCCACAGTCCGCTCCACCCACAGTCCGCTCCACCCACAGTCCGCTCCACCTACAGTCCATTCCACCTACAATCCGCTCCACCTACAGTCCACTCCACCTACAGTCCGCTCCACCCACAGTCCGCTCCACCTACAGTCCGCTCTCCACCCACAGTCCACTCCACCTACAGTCCGCTCCACCTACAGTCCACTCCACCCACAATTCACTCCACCTACAGTCCGCTCTTCACCCACAGTCCATTCCACCTAAAATCCGCTCCACCTACAGTCCGCTCTACCCACTGTCCACTCCACCCACAGTCTGCTCCACCCACAGTCCACTCCACCCACAGTCCACTCCACCTACAGTCCGCTTCACCCACAGTCCGCTCCACCCACAGTCCGCTCCACCTACAGTCCGCTCCACCTTCAGTCCGCTCCACCCACAGTCCACTCCACCTACAGTCCGCTCCACCCACTGTCCACTCCACCTACAGTCCACTCCACCTACAGTCCACTCCACCGACAGTCCGCTCCACCCACAGTCCACTCCACCTACAGTCCGCTCCACCCACAGTCCACTCCACCCACAATCCGCTCCACCCACAGTCCACTCCAACTACAGTCCACTCCACCTACAGTCCACTCCACCGACAGTCCGCTCCACCCACAGTCCACTCCACCTACAGTCCACTCCACCTACAGTCCGCTCCACCCACAGTCCACTCCACCCACAGTCCACTCCACCTACAGTCCGCTCCACCTACAGTCCACTCCACCTACAGTCCACTCCACTCACAGTCCGCTCCACCTACAGTCCACTCCACCTACAGTCCACTCCACCTACAGTCCACTCCACCCACAGTCCACACCACCCACAGTCCGCTCCACCCACAGTCCACTCCACCTACAGTCCGCTCCACCCACAGTACACTCCACCTACAGTCCGCTCCACCTACTGTCTGCTCCAACCACAGTCCACTCCACCACAGTCCACTCCATTCACAATCTGCTCCACCTCCAGTCCACTCCACCCATAGTCCACTCCATTCACAATCCGCTCCACCTACAGTCCGCTCCACCTACAGTCCACTCCACCTATAGTCCACTCCACCCACAGTCAACTCCACCCACAGTCCACTCCACCCACAGTCCGCTCCACCTCCAGTCCACTCCACCCACAGTCTGCTCCACCCACAGTCCACTCCACCCACAGTCCACTCCACCTACAGTCCACTCCACCCACAGTCCGCTCCACCCACAGTCCGCTCCACCCACAGTCCGCTCCACCTACAGTCCATTCCACCTACAATCCGCTCCACCTACAGTCCACTCCACCTACAGTCCGCTCCACCCACAGTCCGCTCCACCTACAGTCCGCTCTCCACCCACAGTCCACTCCACCTACAGTCCGCTCCACCTACAGTCCACTCCACCCACAATCCACTCCACCTACAGTCCGCTCTCCACCCACAGTCCATTCCACCTACAATCCGCTCCACCTACAGTCCGCTCTACCCACTGTCCACTCCACCCACAGTCTGCTCCACCCACAGTCCACTCCACCCACAGTCCACTCCACCTACAGTCCGCTTCACCCACAGTCCGCTCCACCCACAGTCCGCTCCACCTACAGTCCGCTCCACCTTCAGTCCGCTCCACCCACAGTCCACTCCACCTATAGTCCGCTCCACCCACTGTCCACTCCACCTACAGTCCGCTCCACCTACAGTCCACTCCACCGATGTCCGCTCCACCCACAGTCCACTCCACCTACAGTCCGCTCCACCGACAGTCCACTCCACCCACAATCCGCTCCACCCACAGTCCACTCCACCGACAGTCCGCTCCACCTACAGTCCACTCCACCTACAGTCCGCTCCACCCACAGTCCACTCCACCTACAGTCCACTCCACCTACAGTCTGCTCCACCCACAGTCCACTCCACCCACAGTCCACTCCACCTACAGTCCGCTCCACCTACAGTCCACTCCACCTACAGTCCACTCCACCCACAGTCCGCTCCACCTACAGTCCACTCCACCTACAGTCCACTCCACCCACAGTCCACACCACCCACAGTCCGCTCCACCCACAGTCCACTCCACCTACAGTCCGCTCCACCCACAGTACACTCCACCTACAGTCCGCTCCACCTATTGTCTGCTCCAACCACAGTCCACTCCACCACAGTCCACTCCATTCACAATCTGCTCCACCTCCAGTCCACTCCACCCATAGTCCACTCCATTCACAATCCGCTCCACCTACAGTCCGCTCCACCCACAGTCCACTCCACCCACAATCCGCTCCACCGACAGTCCACTCCACCGACAGTCCGCTCCACCTACAGTCCACTCCACCTACAGTCCGCTCCACCCACAGTCCACTCCACCTACAGTCCGCTCCACCCACCGTCCACTCTACCCACAATCCGCTCCACCCACAGTCCACTCCACCCACAGCCCGCTCCACCTACAGTCCACTTCACCTACAATCCACTCCACCTACAGTCCATTCCACCTACAGTCCGCTCCACCTACAGTCCACTCCACCTACAGTCCGCTCCACCCACAGTCCGCTCCACCCACAGTCCGCTCCACCTACAGTCCGCTCCACCCACAGTCCGCTCCACCCACAGTCCGCTCCACCAACAGTCCGCTCCACCTACAGTCCACTCCACCTACAGTCCACTCCACCTACAGTCCGCTCCACCTACAGTCCACTCCACCTACAGTCCGCTCCATCCACAGTCCACTCCACCTACAGTCCGCTCCACCCACAGTCCACTCCACCCACAATCCGCTTCACCCACAGTCCACACCACCCACAGTCCACTCCACCCACAGACCGCTCCACCCACAGTCCACTCCACCTACAGTCCGCTCCACCTATAGTCCACTCCACCTACAGGCCGCTCCACCCACAGTCCACTCCACCCACAGTCCACTCCACCTACAGTCCGCTCCACCTACAGTCCACTCCACCTACAGTCCACTCCACCCACAGTCCGCTCCACCTACAGTCCACTCCACCTACAGTCCACTCCACCTACAGTCCACTCCACCCACAGTCCACACCACCCACAGTCCGCTCCACCCACAGTCCACTCCACCTACAGTCCGCTCCACCCACAGTACACTCCACCTACAGTCCGCTCCACCTACTGTCTGCTCCACCCACAGTCCACTCCACGACAGTCCACTCCATTCACAATCTGCTCCACCTCCAGTCCACTCCACCCATAGTCCACTCCATTCACAATCCGCTCCGCCCACAGTCCACTCCACCCACAGTCAACTCCACCCACAGTCCACTCCACCCACAGTCCGCTCCACCTCCAGTCCACTCCACCCACAGTCTGCTCCACCCACAGTCCACTCCACCCATAGTCTGCTCCACCCACAGTCCACTCCACCCACAGTCCACTCCACCTACAGTCCGCTCCACCCACAGTCCGCTCCACCCACAGTCCGCTCCACCTACAGTCCATTCCACCTACAATCCGCTCCACCTACAGTCCACTCCACCTATAGTCCGCTCCACCCACAGTCCGCTCCACCTACAGTCCGCTCTCCACCCACAGTCCACTCCACCTACAGTCCGCTCCACCTACAGTCCACTCCACCCACAATTCACTCCACCTACAGTCCGCTCTTCACCCACAGTCCATTCCACCTAAATTTCGCTCCACCTACAGTCCGCTCTACCCACTGTCCACTCCACCCACAGTCTGCTCGACCCACAGTCCACTCCACCCACAGTCCACTCCACCTACAGTCCGCTTCACCCACAGTCCGCTCCACCCACAGTCCGCTCCACCTACAGTCCGCTCCACCTTCAGTCCGCTCCACCCACAGTCCACTCCACCTACAGTCCGCTCCACCCACTGTCCACTCCACCTACAGTCCACTCCACCTACAGTCCACTCCACCGACAGTCCGCTCCACCCACAGTCCACTCCACCTACAGTCCGCTCCACCCACAGTCCACTCCACCCACAATCCGCTCCACCCACAGTCCACTCCACCTACAGTCCACTCCACCTACAGTCCACTCCACCGACAGTCCGCTCCACCCACAGTCCACTCCACCTACAGTCCACTCCACCTACAGTCCGCTCCACCCACAGTCCACTCCACCCACAGTCCACTCCACCTACAGTCCGCTCCACCTACAGTCCACTCCACCTACAGTCCACTCCACTCACAGTCCGCTCCACCTACAGTCCACTCCACCTAAAGTCCACTCCACCTACAGTCCACTCCACCCACAGTCCACACCACCCACAGTCCGCTCCACCCACAGTCCACTCCACCTACAGTCCGCACCACCCACAGTACACTCCACCTACAGTCCGCTCCACCTACTGTCTGCTCCAACCACAGTCCACTCCACCACAGTCCACTCCATTCACAATCTGCTCCACCTCCAGTCCACTCCACCCATAGTCCACTCCATTCACAATCCGCTCCACCTACAGTCCGCTCCACCTACAGTCCACTCCACCTATAGTCCACTCGACCCACAGTCCGCTCCACCTCCAGTCCACTCCACCCACAGTCTGCTCCACCCACAGTCCACTCCACCCATAGTCTGCTCCACCCACAGTCCACTCCACCCACAGTCCACTCCACCTACAGTCCACTCCACCCACAGTCCGCTCCACCCACAGTCCGCTCCACCCACAGTCCGCTCCACCTACAGTCCATTCCACCTACAATCCGCTCCACCTACAGTCCACTCCACCTACAGTCCGCTCCACCCACAGTCCGCTCCACCTACAGTCCGCTCTCCACCCACAGTCCACTCCACCTACAGTCCGCTCCACCTACAGTCCACTCCACCCACAATCCACTCCACCTACAGTCCGCTCTCCACCCACAGTCCACTCCACCCACAGTCCACTCCACCTACAGTCCGCTTCACCCACAGTCCGCTCCACCCACAGTCCGCTCCACCTACAGTCCGCTCCACCTTCAGTCCGCTCCACCCACAGTCCACTCCACCTATAGTCCGCTCCACCCACTGTCCACTCCACCTACAGTCCGCTCCACCTACAGTCCGCTCCACCCACAGTCCACTCCACCCACAATCCGCTCCACCCACAGTCCACTCCACCGACAGTCCGCTCCACCTACAGTCCACTCCACCTACAGTCCGCTCCACCCACAGTCCACTCCACCACAATCCGCTCCACCCACAGTCCACTCCACCCACAGTCCACTCCACCTACAGTCCACTCCACCCACAGTCCGCTCCACCCACAGTCCGCTCCACCTACAGTCCATTCCACCTACAATCCGCTCCACCTACAGTCCACTCCACCTACAGTCCGCTCCACCCACAGTCCGCTCCACCTACAGTCCGCTCTCCACCCACAGTCCACTCCACCTACAGTCCGCTCCACCTACAGTCCACTCCACCCACAATCCACTCCACCTACAGTCCGCTCTCCACCCACAGTCCATTCCACCTACAATCCGCTCCACCTACAGTCCGCTCTACCCACTGTCCACTCCACCCACAGTCTGCTCGACCCACAGTCCACTCCACCCACAGTCCACTCCACCTACAGTCCGCTTCACCCACAGTCCGCTCCACCCACAGTCCGCTCCACCTACAGTCCGCTCCACCTTCAGTCCGCTCCACCCACAGTCCACTCCACCTATAGTCCGCTCCACCCACTGTCCACTCCACCTACAGTCCGCTCCACCTACAGTCCACTCCACCGATGTCCGCTCCACCCACAGTCCACTCCACCTACAGTCCGCTCCACCCACAGTCCACTCCACCCACAATCCGCTCCACCCACAGTCCACTCCACCGACAGTCCGCTCCACCTACAGTCCACTCCACCTACAGTCCGCTCCACCCACAGTCCACTCCACCCACAGTCCGCTCCACCCACCGTCCACTCTACCCACAATCCGCTCCACCCACAGTCCACTCCACCCACAGTCCGCTCCACCTACAGTCCACTTCACCTACAATCCGCTCCACCTACAGTCCATTCCACCTACAGTCCGCTCCACCTACAGTCCACACCACCTACAGTCCGCTCCACCCACAGTCCGCTCCACCCACAGTCCGCTCCACCTACAGTCCGCTCCACCCACAGTCCGCACCACCCACAGTCCGCTCCACCTACAGTCCGCTCCACCTACAGTCCGCTCCCCCTACAGTCCACTCCACCTACAGTCCGCTCAACCCACAGTACACTCCACCTACAGTCTCCTCCACCTACTGTCTGCCCCACCCACAGTCCACTCCACCACAGTCCACTCCATTCACAATCCGCTCCACCCACAGTCCACTCCACCCACAGTCCACTCCACCCACAGTCCACTGCACCCACAGTCCGCTCCACCTCCAGTCCACTCCACCCACAGTCTGCTCCACCCACAGTCCACTCCACCTACAGTCCACTGCACCCATAGTCTGCTCCACCCACAGTCCACTCCACCCACAGTCCACTCCACCTACAGTCCACTCCACCCACAGTCCGCTCCACCCACAGTCCACTCCACCCACAGTCCACTCCACCTACAGTCCACTCCACCCACAGTCCACTCCACCCACAGTCTGCTCCACCTACAGTCCACTTTACCTACAGTTCACTCCACTCACAGTCCACTCCACCCACAGTCAGCTCCACCCACAGTCCGCTCCACTCACAATCCGCTCCACTTACAGTCCGTTCCGCCTACAGTTCGCTCCACCTACAGTCCACTCCACCTACAGTCCGCTCCACCCACAATCCGCTCCACCTACAGTCCATTCCACCTACAATCCGCTCCACCTACAGTCCATTCCACCTACTGTCCGCTCCACCTACAGTCCACTCCACCTACAGTCCGCTCCACCCACAGTCCGCTCCACCTACAGTCCGCTCTCCACCCACAGTCCACTCCACCTACAGTCCGCTCCACCTACAGTCCACTCCACCCACAATCCACTCCACCTACAGTCCGCTCTCCACCCACAGTCCACTCCACCTACAATCCGCTCCACCTACAGTCCACTCCACCTACAGTCCGCTCCACCTACAGTCCACTCCACCTACAGTCCGCTCCACCCACAGTCCACTCCACCTACAGTCCGCTCCACCCACAATCCGCTTCACCCACAGTCCACACCACCCACAGTCCACTCCACCCACAGACCGCTCCACCCACAGTCCACTCCACCTACAGTCCGCTCCACCTATAGTCCACTCCACCTACAGTCCGCTCCACCCACAGTCCACTCCACCCACAGTCCACTCCACCTACAGTCCGCTCCACCTACAGTCCACTCCACCTACAGTCCGCTCCACCCACAATCCGCTCCACCTACAGTCCATTCCACCTACAATCCGCTCCACCTACAGTCCATTCCACCTACTGTCCGCTCCACCTACAGTCCACTCCACCTACAGTCCACTCCACCCACAGTCCGCTCCACCTATAGTCCACTCCACCCACAGTCAACTCCACCCACAGTCCACTCCACCCACAGTCCGCTCCACCTCCAGTCCACTCCACCCACAGTCTGCTCCACCCACAGTCCACTCCACCCATAGTCTGCTCCACCCACACTCCACTCCACCCACAGTCCACTCCACCTACAGTCCACTCCACCCACAGTCCGCTCCACCCACAGTCCGCTCCACCCACAGTCCGCTCCACCTACAGTCCATTCCACCTACAATCCGCTCCACCTACAGTCCACTCCACCTACAGTCCGCTCCACCCACAGTCCGCTCCACCTACAGTCCGCTCTCCACCCACAGTCCACTCCACCTACAGTCCGCTCCACCTACAGTCCACTCCACCCACAATCCACTCCACCTACAGTCCGCTCTCCACCCACAGTCCATTCCACCTACAATCCGCTCCACCTACAGTCCGCTCTACCCACTGTCCACTCCACCCACAGTCTGCTCCACCCACAGTCCACTCCACCCACAGTCCACTCCACCTACAGTCCGCTTCACCCACAGTCCGCTCCACCCACAGTCCGCTCCACCTACAGTCCGCTCCACCTTCAGTCCGCTCCACCCACAGTCCACTCCACCTATAGTCCGCTCCACCCACTGTCCACTCCACCTACAGTCCGCTCCACCTACAGTCCACTCCACCGATGTCCGCTCCACCCACAGTCCACTCCACCTACAGTCCGCTCCACCCACAGCCCACTCCACCCACAATCCGCTCCACCCACAGTCCACTCCACCTACAGTCCGCTCCACCCACCGTCCACTCTACCCACAATCCGCTCCACCCACAGTCCACTCCACCCACAGTCCGCTCCACCTACAGTCCACTTCACCTACAATCCGCTCCACCTACAGTCCATTCCACCTACAGTCCGCTCCACCTACAGTCCACACCACCTACAGTCCGCTCCACCCACAGTCCGCTCCACCCACAGTCCGCTCCACCTACAGTCCGCTCCACCCACAGTCCGCACCACCCACAGTCCGCTCCACCTACAGTCCGCTCCACCTACAGTCCACTCCACCTACAGTCCACTCCACCTACAGTCCGCTCAACCCACAGTACACTCCACCTACAGTCTCCTCCACCTACTGTCTGCTCCACCCACAGTCCACTCCACCACAGTCCACTCCATTCACAATCCGCTCCACCCACAGTCCACTCCACCCACAGTCCACTCCACCCACAGTCCACTCCACCCACAGTCCGCTCCACCTCCAGTCCACTCCACCCACAGTCTGCTCCACCCACAGTCCACTCCACCTACAGTCCACTGCACCCATAGTCTGCTCCACCCACAGTCCACTCCACCCACAGTCCACTCCACCTACAGTCCACTCCACCCACAGTCCGCTCCACCCACAGTCCACTCCACCCACAGTCCACTCCACCTACAGTCCACTCCACCCACAGTCCGCTCCACCTACAGTCTGCTCCACCCACAGTCCACTCCACCCACAGTCTGCTCCACCTACAGTCCACTTTACCTACAGTTCACTCCACTCACAGTCCACTCCACCCACAGTCAGCTCCACCCACAGTCCGCTCCACTCACAATCCGCTCCACTTACAGTCCGTTCCGCCTACAGTTCGCTCCACCTACAGTCCACTCCACCTACAGTCCGCTCCACCCACAATCCGCTCCACCTACAGTCCATTCCACCTACAATCCGCTCCACCTACAGTCCATTCCACCTACTGTCCGCTCCACCTACAGTCCACTCCACCTACAGTCCGCTCCACCCACAGTCCGCTCCACCTACAGTCCGCTCTCCACCCACAGTCCACTCCACCTACAGTCCGCTCCACCTACAGTCCACTCCACCCACAATCCACTCCACCTACAGTCCGCTCTCCACCCACAGTCCACTCCACCTACAATCCGCTCCACCTACAGTCCACTCCACCTACAGTCCGCTCCACCTACAGTCCACTCCACCTACAGTCCGCTCCACCCACAGTCCACTCCACCTACAGTCCGCTCCACCCACAATCCGCTTCACCCACAGTCCACACCACCCACAGTCCACTCCACCCAAAGACCGCTCCACCCACAGTCCACTCCACCTACAGTCCGCTCCACCTATAGTCCACTCCACCTACAGTCCGCTCCACCCACAGTCCACTCCACCCACAGTCCACTCCACCTACAGTCCGCTCCACCTACAGTCCACTCCACCTACAGTCCACTCCACCCACAGTCCGCTCCACCTACAGTCCACTCCACCTACAGTCCACTCCACCCACAGTCCACACCACCCACAGTCCGCTCCACCCACAGTCCACTCCACCTACAGTCCGCTCCACCCACAGTACACTCCACCTACAGTCCGCTCCACCTATTGTCTGCTCCAACCACAGTCCACTCCACCACAGTCCACTCCATTCACAATCTGCTCCACCTCCAGTCCACTCCACCCATAGTCCACTCCATTCACAATCCGCTCCACCTACAGTCCGCTCCACCTACAGTCCACTCCACCTATAGTCCACTCCACCCACAGTCAACTCCACCCACAGTCCACTCCACCCACAGTCCGCTCCACCTCCAGTCCACTCCACCCACAGTCTGCTCCACCCACAGTCCACACCACCCATAGTCTGCTCCACCCACAGTCCACTCCACCCACAGTCCACTCCACCTACAGTCCACTCCACCCACAGTCCGCTCCACCCACAGTCCGCTCCACCCACAGTCCGCTCCACCTACAGTCCATTCCACCTACAATCCGCTCCACCTACAGTCCACTCCACCTACAGTCCGCTCCACCCACAGTCCGCTCCACCTACAGTCCGCTCTCCACCCACAGTCCACTCCACCTACAGTCCGCTCCACCTACAGTCCACTCCACCCACAATCCACTCCACCTACAGTCCGCTCTCCACCCACAGTCCATTCCACCTACAATCCGCTCCACCTACAGTCCGCTCTACCCACTGTCCACTCCACCCACAGTCTGCTCCACCCACAGTCCACTCCACCCACAGTCCACTCCACCTACAGTCCGCTTCACCCACAGTCCGCTCCACCCACAGTCCGCTCCACCTACAGTCCGCTCCACCTTCAGTCCGCTCCACCCACAGTCCACTCCACCTATAGTCCGCTCCACCCACTGTCCACTCCACCTACAGTCCGCTCCACCTACAGTCCACTCCACCGACAGTCCGCTCCACCCACAGTCCACTCCACCTATAGTCCGCTCCACCCACAGTCCACTCCACCCACAATCCGCTCCACCCACAGTCCACTCCACCGACAGTCCGCTCCACCTACAGTCCACTCCACCTACAGTCCGCTCCACCCACAGTCCACTCCACCTACAGTCCGCTCCACCCACCGTCCACTCTACCCACAATCCGCTCCACCCACAGTCCACTCCACCCACACTCCGCTCCACCTACAGTCCACTTCACCTACAATCCGCTCCACCTACAGTCCATTCCACCTACAGTCCGCTCCACCTACAGTCCACACCACCTACAGTCCGCTCCACCCACAGTCCGCTCCACCCACAGTCCGCTCCACCTACAGTCCGCTCCACCCACAGTCCGCACCACCCACAGTCCGCTCCACCTACAGTCCGCTCCACCTACAGTCCACTCCACCTACAGTCCACTCCACCTACAGTCCGCTCAACCCACAGTACACTCCACCTACAGTCTCCTCCACCTACTGTCTGCTCCACCCACAGTCCACTCCACCACAGTCCACTCCATTCACAATCCGCTCCACCCACAGTCCACTCCACCCACAGTCCACTCCACCCACAGTCCACTCCACCCACAGTCCGCTGCACCTCCAGTCCACTCCACCCACAGTCTGCTCCACCCACAGTCCACTCCACCTACAGTCCACTGCACCCATAGTCTGCTCCACCCACAGTCCACTCCACCCACAGTCCACTCCACCTACAGTCCACTCCACCCACAGTCCGCTCCACCCACAGTCCACTCCACCCACAGTCCGCTCCACCTACAGTCCACTCCACCCACAGTCCGCTCCACCTACAGTCTGCTCCACCCACAGTCCACTCCACCCACAGTCTGCTCCACCTACAGTCCACTTTACCTACAGTTCACTCCACTCACAGTCCACTCCACCCACAGTCAGCTCCACCCACAGTCCGCTCCACTCACAATCCGCTCCACTTACAGTCCGTTCCGCCTACAGTTCGCTCCACCTACAGTCCACTCCACCTACAGTCCGCTCCACCCACAATCCGCTCCACCTACAGTCCATTCCACCTACAATCCGCTCCACCTACAGTCCATTCCACCTACTGTCCGCTCCACCTACAGTCCACTCCACCTACAGTCCGCTCCACCCACAGTCCGCTCCACCTACAGTCCGCTCTCCACCCACAGTCCACTCCACCTACAGTCCGCTCCACCTACAGTCCACTCCACCCACAATCCACTCCACCTACAGTCCGCTCTCCACCCACAGTCCACTCCACCTACAATCTGCTCCACCTACAGTCCATTCCACCTACAGTCCGCTCCAGCTACAGTCCACTCCACCTACAGTCCGCTCCACCTACAGTCCACTCCACCTACAGTCCGCTCCACCCACAGTCCACTCCACCTACAGTCCGCTCCACCCACAATCCGCTTCACCCACAGTCCACACCACCCACAGTCCACTCCACCCACAGACCGCTCCACCCACAGTCCACTCCACCTACAGTCCGCTCCACCTATAGTCCACTCCACCTACAGTCCGCTCCACCCACAGTCCACTCCACCCACAGTCCACTCCACCTACAGTCCGCTCCACCTACAGTCCACTCCACCTACGGTCCACTCCACCCACAGTCCGCTCCACCTACAGTCCACTCGACCTACAGTCCACTCGACCTACAGTCCACTCCACCCACAGTCCACACCACCCACAGTCCGCTCCACCCACAGTCCACTCCACCTACAGTCCGCTCCACCCACAGTACACTCCACCTACAGTCCGCTCCACCTACTGTCTGCTCCAACCACAGTCCACTCCACCACAGTCCACTCCATTCACAATCTGCTCCACCTCCAGTCCACTCCACCCATAGTCCACTCCATTCACAATCCGCTCCACCTACAGTCCGCTCCACCTACAGTCCACTCCACCTATAGTCCACTCCACCCACAGTCAACTCCACCCACAGTCCACTCCACTCACAGTCCGCTCCACCTCCAGTCCACTCCACCCACAGTCTGCTCCACCCACAGTCCACTCCACCCATAGTCTGCTCCACCATCAGTCCACTCCACCCACAGTCCACTCCACCTACAGTCCACTCCACCCACAGTCCGCTCCACCCACAGTCCGCTCCACCCACAGTCCGCTCCACCTACAGTCCATTCCACCTACAATCCGCTCCACCTACAGTCCACTCCACCTACAGTCCGCTCCACCCACAGTCCGCTCCACCTACAGTCCGCTCTCCACCCACAGTCCACTCCACCTACAGTCCACTCCACCTACAGTCCACTCCACACACAATCCACTCCACCTACAGTCCGCTCTCCACCCACAGTCCATTCCACATACAATCCGCTCCACCTACAGTCCGCTCTACCCACTGTCCACTCCACCCACAGTCTGCTCCACCCACAGTCCACTCCACCCACAGTCCACTCCACCTACAGTCCGCTTCACCCACAGTCCGCTCCACCCACAGTCCGCTCCACCTACAGTCCGCTCCACCTTCAGTCCGCTCCACCCACAGTCCACTCCACCTATAGTCCGCTCCACCCACTGTCCACTCCACCTACAGTCCGCTCCACCTACAGTCCACTCCACCGACAGTCCGCTCCACCCACAGTCCACTCCACCTACAGTCCGCTCCACCCACAGTCCACTCCACCCACAATCCGCTCCACCCACAGTCCACTCCACCGACAGTCCGATCCACCTACAGTCCACTCCACCTACAGTCCGCTCCACCCACAGTCCACTCCACCCACAGTCCACTCCACCTTCAGTCCGCTCCACCCACAGTCCACTCCACCTATAGTCCGCTCCACCCACTGTCCACTCCACCTACAGTCCGCTCCACCTACAGTCCACTCCACCGACAGTCCGCTCCACCCACAGTCCACTCCACCTACAGTCCGCTCCACCCACAGTCCACTCCACCCACAATCCGCTCCACCCACAGTCCACTCCACCTACAGTCCGCTCCACCCACCGTCCACTCGACCCACAATCCGCTCCACCCACAGTCCACTCCACCCACACTCCGCTCCACCTACAGTCCACTTCACCTACAATCCGCTCCACCTACAGTCCATTCCACCTACAGTCCGCTCCACCTACAGTCCACACCACCTACAGTCCGCTCCACCCACAGTCCGCTCCACCCACAGTCCGCTCCACCTACAGTCCGCTCCACCCACAGTCCGCACCACCCACAGTCCGCTCCACCTACAGTCCGCTCCACCTACAGTCCACTCCACCTACAGTCCACTCCACCTACAGTCCGCTCAACCCACAGTACACTCCACCTACAGTCTCCTCCACCTACTGTCTGCTCCACCCACAGTCCACTCCACCACAGTCCACTCCATTCACAATCCGCTCCACCCACAGTCCACTCCACCCACAGTCCACTCCACCCACAGTCCACTCCACCCACAGTCCGCTCCACCTCCAGTCCACTCCACCCACAGTCTGCTCCACCCACAGTCCACTCCACCTACAGTCCACTGCACCCATAGTCTGCTCCACCCACAGTCCACTCCACCCACAGTCCACTCCACCTACAGTCCACTCCACCCACAGTCCACTCCACCCACAGTCCACTCCACCCACAGTCCGCTCCACCTACAGTCCACTCCACCCACAGTCCGCTCCACCTACAGTCTGCTCCACCCACAGTCCACTCCACCCACAGTCTGCTCCACCTACAGTCCACTTTACCTACAGTTCACTCCACTCACAGTCCACTCCACCCACAGTCAGCTCCACCCACAGTCCGCTCCACTCACAATCCGCTCCACTTACAGTCCGTTCCGCCTACAGTTCGCTCCACCTACAGTCCACTCCACCTACAGTCCGCTCCACCCACAATCCGCTCCACCTACAGTCCATTCCACCTACAATCCGCTCCACCTACAGTCCATTCCACCTACTGTCCGCTCCACCTACAGTCCACTCCACCTACAGTCCGCTCCACCCACATTCCGCTCCACCTACAGTCCGCTCTCCACCCACAGTCCACTCCACCTACAGTCCGCTCCACCTACAGTCCACTCCACCCACAATCCACTCCACCTACAGTCCGCTCTCCACCCACAGTCCACTCCACCTACAATCTGCTCCACCTACAGTCCATTCCACCTACAGTCCGCTCCACCTACAGTCCACTCCACCTACAGTCCGCTCCACCTACAGTCCACTGCACCCACAGTCCACTCCACCTACAGTCCGCTCCACCCACAGTCCACTCCACCTACAGTCCGCTCCACCCACAGTCCACTCCACCCACAATCTGCTCCACCCACAGTCCGCTCCACCACAGTCCGCTCCACCTACAGTCAACTTCACCTACAATCCGCTCCACCTACAGTCCATTCCACCTACAGTCCGCTCCACCTACAGTCCACTCCACCTACAGTCCGCTCCACCCACAGTCCGCTCCACCCACAGTCCGCTCCACCTACAGTCCGCTCCACCCACAGTCCACTCCACCTACAGTCCGCTCCACCCACAGTCCACTCCACCTAGAGTCCACTCCACCTACAGTCTGCTCCACCTACAGTCCGCTCTCCACCCACAGTTCAATCCACCTACAGTCCGCTCCACCCACAGTCCGCTCCACCTACAGTCCACTCCACCTACAGTCCGCTCCACCCACAGTCCGCTCCACCCACAGTCCACTCCACCCACAGTCCGCTCCACCCACAGTCCGCTCCACCCACCGTCCACTCTACCCACATCCGCTCCACCCACAGTCCACTCCACCCACAGTCCGCTCCACCTACAGTCCACTTCACCTACAATCCGCTCCACCTACAGTCCATTCCACCTACAGTCCGCTCCACCCACAGTCCGCTCCACCTACAGTCCACTCCACCTACAGTCCGCTCCACCCACAGTCCGCTCCACCCACAGTCCACTCCACCCACAATCCGCTCCACCCACAGTCCGCTCCACCCACCGTCCACTCTACCCACAATCCGCTCCACCCACAGTCCACTCCACCCACAGTCCGCTCCACCTACAGTCCACTTCACCTACAATCCGCTCCACCTACAGTCCATTCCACCTACAGTCCGCTCCACCTACAGTCCACTCCACCTACAGTCCGCTCCACCTACAGTCCGCTCCACCCACAGTCCGCTCCACCCACAGTCCGCTCCACCTACAGTCCGCTCCACCTACAGTCCGCTCCACCTACAGTCCACTCCACCCACAGTCCGCTCCACCCACAGTCCGCTCCACCTACAGTCCGCTCCACCTACAGTCCGCTCCACCTACAGTCCACTCCACCTACAGTCCGCTCCATCCACAGTCCACTCCACCTACAGTCCGCTCCACCCACAGTCCACTCCACCCACAATCCGCTTCACCCACAGTGCACACCACCCACAGTCCACTCCACCCACAGACCGCTCCACCCACAGTCCACTCCACCTACAGTCCGCTCCACCTATAGTCCACTCCACCTACAGTCCGCTCCACCCACAGTCCACTCCACCCACAGTCCACTCCACCTACAGTCCGCTCCACCTACAGTCCACTCCACCTACAGTCCACTCCACCCACAGTCCGCTCCACCTACAGTCCACTCCATCTACAGTCCACTCCACCTACAGTCCACTCCACCCACAGTCCACACCACCCACAGTCCGCTCCACCCACAGTCCACTCCACCTACAGTCCGCTCCACCCACAGTACACTCCACCTACAGTCCGCTCCACCTACTGTCTGCTCCACCCACAGTCCACTCCACCACAGTCCACTCCATTCACAATCTGCTCCACCTCCAGTCCACTGCACCCATAGTCCACTCCATTCACAATCCGCTCCACCCACAGTCCACTCCACCCACAGTCACCTCCACCCACAGTCCACTCCACCCACAGTCTGCTCCACCCACAGTCCATTCCACCCATAGTCTGCTCCACCCACAGTCCTCTCCACCCACAGTCCACTCCACCTACAGTCCACTCCACCCACAGTCCGCTCCACCCACAGTCCGCACCACCCACAGTCCGCTCCACCTGCAGTCCATTCCACCTACAGTCCGCTCCACCTACAGTCCACTCCACCTACAGTCCGCTCCACCCACAGTCCGCTCCACCTACAGTCCGCTCTCCACCCACAGTCCACTCCACCTACAGTCCGCTCCACCTACAGTCCACTCCACCCACATCCACTCCACCTACAGTCCGCTCTCCACCCACAGTCCATTCCACCTACAATCCGCTCCACCTACAGTCCGCTCCACCCTCTGTCCACTCCACCCACAGTCTGCTCCACCCACAGTCCACTCCACCCACAGTCCACTCCACCTACAGTCCGCTTCACCCACAGTCCGCTCCACCCACAGTCCGCTCCACCTACAGTCCGCTCCACCTTCAGTCCGCTCCACCCACAGTCCACTCCACCTACAGTCCACTCCACCCACTGTCCACTCCACCTACAGTCCACTCCACCTGCAGTCCACTCCACCGACAGTCCGCTCCACCCTCAGTCCACTCCACCTACAGTCCGCTCCACCCACAGTCCGCTCCACCCACAGTCCGCTCCACCTGCAGTCCATTCCACCTACAGTCCACTCCACCTACAGTCCGCTCCACACACAGTCCGCTCCACCCATAGTCTGCTCCACCCACAGTCCACTCCACCCACAGTCCACTCCACCTACAGTCCACTCCACCCACAGTCCGCTCCACCCACAGTCCGCTCCACCCACAGTCCGCTCCACCTACAGTCCATTCCACCTACAATCCGCTCCACCTACAGTCCACTCCACCTACAGTCCGCGCCACCCACAGTCCGCTCCACCTACAGTCCGCTCTCCACCCACAGTCCACTCCACCTACAGTCCGCTCCACCTACAGTCCACTCCACCCACAATCCACTCCACCTACAGTCCGCTCTCCACCCACAGTCCATTCCACCTACAATCCGCTCCACCTACAGTCCGCTCTACCCACTGTCCACTCCACCCACAGTCTGCTCCACCCACAGTCCACTCCACCCACAGTCCACTCCACCTACAGTCCGCTTCACCCACAGTCCGCTCCACCCACAGTCCGCTCCACCTACAGTCCGCTCCACCTTCAGTCCGCTCCACCCACAGTCCACTCCAACTACAGTCCTCTCCACCCACTGTCCACTCCACCTACAGTCCGCTCCAACTACAGTCCACTCCACCGACAGTCCGCTCCACCCACAGTCCACTCCACCTACAGTCCGCTCCACCCACAGTCCACTCCACCCAAAATCCGCTCCACCCACAGTCCACTCCACCTACAGTCCGCTCCACCTACAGTCCACTCCACCTACAGTCCGCTCCACCCACAGTCCACTCCACCTACAGTCCGCTCCACCCACCGTCCACTCTACCCACAATCCGCTCCACCCACAGTCCACTCCACCCACAGTCCGCTCCACCCACAGTCCACTCCACCCACAATCTGCTCCACCCACAGTCCGCTCCACCCACAGTCCGCTCCACCTACAGTCAACTTCACCTACAATCCGCTCAACCTACAGTCCATTCCACCTACAGTCCGCTCCACCTACAGTCCACTCCACCTACAGTCCGCTCCACCCACAGTCCGCTCCACCCACAGTCCGCTCCACCTACAGTCCGCTCCACCCATAGTCCACTCCACCTACAGTCCGCTCCACCCACAGTCCACTCCACCTACAGTCCACTCCACCTACAGTCTGCTCCACCTACAGTCCGCTCTCCACCCACAGTTCAATCCACCTACAGTCCGCTCCACCCACAGTCCGCTCCACCTACAGTCCACTTCACCTACAATCCTCACCACCTACAGTCCATTCCACCTACAGTCTGCTCCACCTACAGTCCGCTCCACCCACAGTCCGCTCCACCCACAGTCCGCTCCACCTACAGTCCACTCCACCTACAGTCCGCTCCACCCACAGTCCGCTCCACCCACAGTCCACTCCACCCACAATCCACTCCACCCACAGTCCGCTCCACCCACCGTCCACTCTAACCACAATCCGCTCCACCCACAGTCCGCTCCACCCACAGTCCGCTCCACCCACAGTCCAGTCCACCCACAATCCGCTCCACCCACAGTCCACTCCACCCACAGTCCGCTCCACCTACAGTCCACTTCACCTACAATCCGCTCCACCTACAGTCCATTCCACCTACAGTCCGCTCCACCTACAGTCCACTCCACCTACAGTTCGCTCCACCCACAGTCCGCTCCACCCACAGTCCGCTCCACCTACAGTCCGCTCCACCCACAGTCCGCACCACCCACAGTCCGCTCCACCTACAGTCCGGTCCACCTACAGTCCACTCCACCTACAGTCCACTCCACCTACAGTCCGCTCAACCCACAGTACACTCCACCTACAGTCTGCTCCACCTACTGTCTGCTCCACCCACAGTCCACTCCACCACAGTCCACTCCATTCACAATCCGCTCCACCCACAGTCCACTCCACCCACAGTCCACTCCACCCACCGTCCACTCCACCCACAGTCCGCTCCACCTCCAGTCCACTGCACCCATAGTCTGCTCCACCCACAGTCCACTCCACCCACAGTCCACTCCACCTACAGTCCACTCCACCCACAGTCCGCTCCACCCACAGTCCACTCCACCCACAGTCCGCTCCACCTACAGTCCACTCCACCCACAGTCCGCTCCACCTACAGTCTGCTCCACCCAATGTCCACTCCACCCACAGTCTGCTCCACCTACAGTCCACTTTACCTACAGTTCACTCCACTCACAGTCCACTCCACCCACAGTCAGATCCACCCACAGTCCGCTCCACTCACAATCCGCTCCACTTACAGTCCGTTCCGCCTACAGTTCGCTCCACCTACAGTCCACTCCACCTACAGTCCGCTCCACCCACAATCCGCTCCACCTACAGTCCATTCCACCTACAATCCGCTCCACCTACAGTCCATTCCACCTACTGTCCGCTCCACCTACAGTCCACTCCACCTACAGTCCGCTCCACCCACAGTCCGCTCCACCTACAGTCCGCTCTCCACCCACAGTCCACTCCACCTACAGTCCGCTCCACCTACAGTCCACTCCACCCACAATCCACTCCACCTACAGTCCGCTCTCCACCACAGTCCACTCCACCTACAATCTGCTCCACCTACAGTCCATTCCACCTACAGTCCGCTCCACCTACAGTCCACTCCACCTACAGTCCGCTCCACCTACAGTCCGCTGCACCCACAGTCCACTCCACCTACAGTCCGCTCCACCCACAGTCCACTCAACCTACAGTCCGCTCCACCCACAGTCCACTCCACCCACAATCTGCTCCACCCACAGTCCGCTCCACCCACAGTCCGCTCCACCTACAGTCAACTTCACCTACAATCCGCTCCACCTACAGTCCACTCCACCTACAGTCCGCTCCACCCACAGTCCGCTCCACCTACAGTCCGCTCTCCACCCACAGTCCACTCCACCTACAGTCCGCTCCACCTACAGTCCACTCCACCCACAGTCCACTCCACCTACAGTCCGCTCTCCACCCACAGTCCATTCCACCTACAGTCCGCTCCACCTACAGTCCGCTCCACCCTCTGTCCACTCCACCCACAGTCTGCTCCACCCACAGTCCACTCCACCCACAGTCCACTCCACCTACAGTCCGCTTCACCCACAGTCCGCTCCACCCACAGTCCGCTCCACCTACAGTCCGCTCCACCTACAGTCCGCTCCACCCACAGTCCACTCCACCTACAGTCCACTCCACCCACTGTCCACTCCACCTACAGTCCACTCCACCTGCAGTCCACTCCACCGACAGTCCGCTCCACCCACAGTCCACTCCACCTACAGTCCGCTCCACCCACAGTCCGCTCCACCCACAGTCCGCTCCACCTACAGTCCATTCCACCTACAGTCCACTCCACCTACAGTCCGCTCCACACACAGTCCGCTCCACCCATAGTCTGCTCCACCCACAGTCCACTCCACCCACAGTCCACTCCACCTACAGTCCACTCCACCCACAGTCCGCTCCACCCACAGTCCGCTCCACCCACAGTCCGCTCCACCTACAGTCCATTCCACCTACAATCCGCTCCACCTACAGTCCACTCCACCTACAGTCCGCGCCACCCACAGTCCGCTCCACCTACAGTCCGCTCTCCACCCACAGTCCACTCCACCTACAGTCCGCTCCACCTACAGTCCACTCCACCCACAATCCACTCCACCTACAGTCCGCTCTCCACCCACAGTCCATTCCACCTACAATCCGCTCCACCTACAGTCCGCTCTACCCACTGTCCACTCCACCCACAGTCTGCTCCACCCACAGTCCACTCCACCCACAGTCCACTCCACCTACAGTCCGCTTCACCCACAGTCCGCTCCACCCACAGTCCGCTCCACCTACAGTCCGCTCCACCTTCAGTCCGCTCCACCCACAGTCCACTCCAACTACAGTCCTCTCCACCCACTGTCCACTCCACCTACAGTCCGCTCCAACTACAGTCCACTCCACCGACAGTCCGCTCCACCCACAGTCCACTCCACCCACAGTCCGCTCCACCCACAGTCCACTCCACCCAAAATCCGCTCCACCCACAGTCCACTCCACCTACAGTCCGCTCCACCTACAGTCCACTCCACCTACAGTCCGCTCCACCCACAGTCCACTCCACCTACAGTCCGCTCCACCCACCGTCCACTCTACCCACAATCCGCTCCACCCACAGTCCACTCCACCCACAGTCCGCTCCACCCACAGTCCACTCCACCCACAATCTGCTCCACCCACAGTCCGCTCCACCCACAGTCCGCTCCACCTACAGTCAACTTCACCTACAATCCGCTCAACCTACAGTCCATTCCACCTACAGTCCGCTCCACCTACAGTCCACTCCACCTACAGTCCGCTCCACCCACAGTCCGCTCCACCCACAGTCCGCTCCACCTACAGTCCGCTCCACCCATAGTCCACTCCACCTACAGTCCGCTCCACCCACAGTCCACTCCACCTACAGTCCACTCCACCTACAGTCTGCTCCACCTACAGTCCGCTCTCCACCCACAGTTCAATCCACCTACAGTCCGCTCCACCACAGTCCGCTCCACCTACAGTCCACTTCACCTACAATCCTCACCACCTACAGTCCATTCCACCTACAGTCTGCTCCACCTACAGTCCGCTCCACCCACAGTCCGCTCCACCCACAGTCCGCTCCACCTACAGTCCACTCCACCTACAGTCCGCTCCACCCACAGTCCGCTCCACCCACAGTCCACTCCACCCACAATCCACTCCACCCACAGTCCGCTCCACCCACCGTCCACTCTAACCACACTCCGCTCCACCCACAGTCCGCTCCACCCACAGTCCGCTCCACCCACAGTCCCCTCCACCCACACTCCGCTCCACCCACAGTCCACTCCACCCACAGTCCGCTCCACCTACAGTCCACTCCACCTACACTCCGCTCCACCTACAGTCCATTCCACCTACAGTCCGCTCCACCTACAGTCCACTCCACCTACAGTTCGCTCCACCCACAGTCCGCTCCACCCACAGTCCGCTCCACCTACAGTCCGCTCCACCCACAGTCCGCACCACCCACAGTCCGCTCCACCTACAGTCCGGTCCACCTACAGTCCACTCCACCTACAGTCCACTCCACCTACAGTCCGCTCAACCCACAGTACACTCCACCTACAGTCTGCTCCACCTACTGTCTGCTCCACCCACAGTCCACTCCACCACAGTCCACTCCATTCACAATCCGCTCCACCCACAGTCCACTCCACCCACAGTCCACTCCACCCACCGTCCACTCCACCCACAGTCCGCTCCACCTCCAGTCCACTGCACCCATAGTCTGCTCCACCCACAGTCCACTCCACCCACAGTCCACTCCACCTACAGTCCACTCCACCCACAGTCCGCTCCACCCACAGTCCACTCCACCCACAGTCCGCTCCACCTACAGTCCACTCCACCCACAGTCCGCTCCACCTACAGTCTGCTCCACCCAATGTCCACTCCACCCACAGTCTGCTCCACCTACAGTCCACTTTACCTACAGTTCACTCCACTCACAGTCCACTCCACCCACAGTCAGATCCACCCACAGTCCGCTCCACTCACAATCCGCTCCACTTACAGTCCGTTCCGCCTACAGTTCGCTCCACCTACAGTCCACTCCACCTACAGTCCGCTCCACCCACAATCCGCTCCACCTACAGTCCATTCCACCTACAATCCGCTCCACCTACAGTCCATTCCACCTACTGTCCGCTCCACCTACAGTCCACTCCACCTACAGTCCGCTCCACCCACAGTCCGCTCCACCTACAGTCCGCTCTCCACCCACAGTCCACTCCACCTACAGTCCGCTCCACCTACAGTCCACTCCACCCACAATCCACTCCACCTACAGTCCGCTCTCCACCCACAGTCCACTCCACCTACAATCTGCTCCACCTACAGTCCATTCCACCTACAGTCCGCTCCACCTACAGTCCACTCCACCTACAGTCCGCTCCACCTACAGTCCGCTGCACCCACAGTCCACTCCACCTACAGTCCGCTCCACCCACAGTCCACTCAACCTACAGTCCGCTCCACCCACAGTCCACTCCACCCACAATCTGCTCCACCCACAGTCCGCTCCACCCACAGTCCGCTCCACCTACAGTCAACTTCACCTACAATCCGCTCCACCTACAGTCCATTCCACCTACAGTCCGCTCCACCTACAGTCCACTCCACCTACAGTCCGCTCCACCCACAGTCCGCTCCACCCACTGTCCGCTCCACCTACAGTCCTCTCCACCCATAGTCCACTCCACCTACAGTCCGCTCCACCCACAGTCCACTCCACCTACAGTCCACTCCACCTACAGTCTGCTCCACCTACAGTCCGCTCTCCACCCACAGTTCAATCCACCTACAGTCCGCTCCACCACAGTCCGCTCCACCTACAGTCCACTTCACCTACAATCCGCACCACCTACAGTCCATTCCACCTACAGTCTGCTCCACCTACAGTCCGCTCCACCCACAGTCCGCTCCACCCACAGTCCGCTCCACCTACAGTCCACTCCACCTACAGTCCGCTCCACCCACAGTCCGCTCCACCCACAGTCCACTCCACCCACAATCCGCTCCACCACAGTCCGCTCCACCCACCGTCCACTCTACCCACAATCCGCTCCACCCACAGTCCACTCCACCCACAGTCAGCTCCACCTACAGTCCACTTCACCTACAATCCGCTCCACCTACAGTCCATTCCACCTACAGTCCGCTCCACCTACAGTCCACTTCACCTACAGTCCGCTCCACCCACAGTCCGCTCCACCCACAGTCCGCTCCACCTACAGTCCGCTCCACCCACAGTCCGTTCCACCCACAGTCCGCTCCACCTACAATCCG
Source organism: Hemiscyllium ocellatum (assembly GCF_020745735.1). Taxonomy (NCBI): domain Eukaryota; kingdom Metazoa; phylum Chordata; class Chondrichthyes; order Orectolobiformes; family Hemiscylliidae; genus Hemiscyllium; species Hemiscyllium ocellatum. The sequence goes on from NC_083405.1 coordinate 129,669,630, forward strand.
CTCCACCTACAGTCCACTCCACCTACAGTCCACTCCACCTACAGTCCGCTCCACCTATAGTCCACTCCACCTACAGTCCGCTCCATCCACAGTCCACTCCACCTACAGTCCGCTCCACCCACAGTCCACTCCACCCACAATCCGCTTCACCCCAGTCCACACCACCCACAGTCCACTCCACCCACAGACCGCTCCACCCACAGTCCACTCCACCTACATTCCGCTCCACCTATAGTCCACTCCACCTACAGTCCGCTCCACCCACAGTCCACTCCACCCACAGTCCACTCCACCTACAGTCCGCTCCACCTACAGTCCACTCCACCTACAGTCCACTACACCCACAGTCCCCTCCACCTACAGTCCACTCCACCTACAGTCCACTCCACCTACAGTCCACTCCACCCACAGTCCACACCACCCACAGTCCGCTCCACCCACAGTCCACTCCACCTACAGTCCGCTCCACCCACAGTACACTCCACCTACAGTCCGCTCCACCTACTGTCTGCTCCACCCACAGTCCACTCCACCACAGTCCACTCCATTCACAATCTGCTCCACCTCCAGTCCACTCCACCCACAGTCAACTCCACCCACAGTCCACTCCACCCACAGTCCGCTCCACCTCCAGTCCACTCCACCCACAGTCTGCTCCACCCACAGTCCACTCCACCCATAGTCTGCTCCACCCATAGTCCACTCCACCTACAGTCCGCTCCACCACAGTCCACTCCACCTACAGTCCACTCCACCTACAGTCTGCTCCACCTACAGTCCGCTCTCCACCCACAGTCCAATCCACCTACAGTCCGCTCCACCCACAGTCCGCTCCACCTACAGTCCACTTCACCTACAATCCGCACCACCTACAGTCCATTCCACCTACAGTCTGCTCCACCTACAGTCCGCTCCACCCACAGTCCGCTCCACCTACAGTCCGCACCACCTACAGTCCACTCCACCTACAGTCCGCTCCACCCACAGTCCGCTCCACCCACAGTCCACTCCACCCACAATCCGCTCCACCCACAGTCCGCTCCACCCACAGTCCCC